>NW_020798700.1:732246-925068 GCF_003344945.1 Aspergillus welwitschiae
ACACATACACACATACACACATACACACATACACGCATACACGCATACACACTAGATGTGTAGTGCATCAAATTCCTGTAGTTGGGATACCCAAAAACAACACAAGTATCTTCTGGTCTGCAATTTCCAGGATCTGGGCAACGGAACGAATACGACCGAATTGGGGGACCGGTTCGAGGTTTCCCGACCCCATCGAGGCTCCCTTGGATCTGAAGCAAGATTGTGTACTACTAGTCTAGTCCCCGATCTCCGTGCAACTAAAATTCCCCTAAATAGGGGCTTTTCGGTTCCGGGATAAGCTACCACCGCCACACCCTTGCTCCGTGCGGAGGTTCGGATTCTGGTAAAATCCTTTGGCTGGCCCGAACCGGAAGACCTTGCGATGTGTACGGAGGAGCAGCCTGGTGTCATCCATTATTCTCCCCAATGGGTAGATTATGTTGAGGAGAGGTACGTGTCTTTCAGGGAGAAATGCCACGATGGCATACAAAGAACACTGTCTGAGCCTCACTGCAAGTGGCTTATAGTATACAACACAAATTAAGTAGAACTTACGACCGCGTCAGCCCGTCTAGAGCGGATAAATCCTCCGTCATCGAAAGTCTGCGAGAACCATACCAGTTCCAGCATGGCTCGTATAGTCTTCTCCTCTATTCTGGAGCCTGTTCACAACGGCGCGGCTATCTGTCTAACTTCGTCCCCAGCCTCTGGGTCAAGGGCGTAGTAAACACCAGCCTCGTCGTTGACAGCGAACAGCGAATTGCATCTCCAACTGGTCACCCAGAGGCATTGTCAGCCTCTGGCTAAAGACTACACTGCACACCGCATCAGCTATACTTAGATCTGCAACTGCGGCTCCAAGTCCTCCCGTCGCATGCCAGAACTAGCACCAATTTATTAGACCGGATATTAGACCGGAGTGAATATCACTTTCCCTATCCAAGATGGTGATCAGATGACCTCGTTAGTAAGTAGTAAGTGTTAGGGGGTGTCAACCATTTATTTCACTCGCGCTGGCTTCTAAATCGAACCGAACAATGAGCTGTATATGATCCGTAGCCAGCCAAACTTCTATTCTTGATAAGAACAGTCATAAAGAGATAACTATTCTAGTCAATGATGAAACTAACCCGGGGCTTACCGAAAAGCTGAGACCTCCGTTGCTGGGGTAGCCGCGCCGGTGGACGCGTTAAGTGCTTTTTTGCCCGCGAAAGCGATCTTGACCGCATCGGTCCAACTTCGATCATGCATGATGCTGCTGATGATGCCTGACATTGACATCTGCCTGCCCCAGAAGATATGAGGATCTATCCCGCCACATTCCTCTTTGCTCGAGCTCAGATGCAGTCGGCGCCAGACTGCTGCACCCCTGCCATCCTCACCCTCTTCCCCGACCGACCACCGCTGTCTCCCCGATGCCACTCCGTCCACCCGCTTCCCCGCTCTCGTTGGAAACAATCTCGCCTTCCCCGCCAGACCTCGACTCCGATCCCCTTATCGCTTCCGACGATGATCTAGATGATGATGACCGGGCGGCTCGGGATCAGCGCATAGAGAAGCTGGCTCAGGCCTATTGCCATGGCACCCCACTTTTCATTTTGTCCGCTTCGCTTCGCGGACCCTTCGACAACGGATGGGCCAACCCCTGGAAGAAAGACAGGCAAAAGACTGGTGGTGGTCATGTAGGGATACACTCGGAGCACTCAGAAAGGCCAATTATCCCAGAGACGATCCCGCAGAAGCGGCCCCTATACCGTGAATCGTTAGGCATATCTCGCTCGAAGTCTGCTGTTCCTCTGTCCGACCCAACATATTCCTCGAAGAAAAGAGAGTCTCAAGGTGGCACTGCGGCGGAACCGTCGTCCAAACGGCCACGGGATAGTCGTGGTCGGACATCAAGCTCGAACAATACACCAAAACCCATTGCACTGCATAAGAGGACAATCGAGACAAGTGGACATTCGGATGCGTTGACCCCATTCCAGCACACAGAGCAGAGCTGGTTGAAGAGGGACCGCGCAGAAATCAACTTTCGAAAAGTTGATCCCCCTACATCTCCAACAACTACAGTATCGTCTCGATATCGGGAGGGAGGGCATTACACAATACAAGTTCCGGGCACAGATTATCGAGTCACAACGAAGAATATATTGAGAGCACGTACAGACTCCCGAGACGGGACTACCTTTGACAGCCATGTTCCAGACAGTGTCAAAGCTCAACTCACCAGCAGACCCCCTGGAGTTCGACCGGAGACGGAGGACCATGAGAACTCAATATGTGTACTTTCGTCAACGTCCCACCTATCGAAGTTCGAATTTCGTCGTAGGAAACGCTCAGCTGATCCGGAACACGGCACCACATCGCCAGTCCCGATGCAGATGGAGAATGAACAGGTCTCACATCAAACAACTGTTGTCGAAGACAGCCGGGTCTCGAGTCAACCCGCACCAGTACCTCCAAACACAACTTCAATGCAGGCCATTGAAGTCGATATGCACATGAACCAGGATAATCCGCACCATCCAAATGTATCCGAACGTTCTGGTACTGTTGATCACCAGGGAAACTCTCAATCACGGAAGGTATCATCAACCACCACTGCTGAAGGTGTCAATATCAGCAATAAATACCCTTCCGCCCAGCGAGTGTCGGTAAATCCAGCTCTGGCTGAAAATGTTACCTCACTGCAGACGATCTCCGCAGTGAAACCCAATTCAGAATGCGACAACGACACCATTCCAGATTTGCATTTCAACACGCAGGCAGCGCTATTACACGCGCAGAAATCCTTTCAAAATGATCTGGAGAGTCAAGTCCCCAACCCAGGAGAAATTCATAATCAACCTTCATCACCCGCCAACGACATTACCCCTTTCCATCGAATGAACAATAGCAGAATCGGTAAAAACTCCCGAGCCATCCATCCAGGAACTGCACATATGCCAATGAGCACACAATGCATCATCGACGCCGTCACGCCCTTCACCTTCAGCACAGAAAAGAAAGCCAGGTCCCGATTCATATCTCCCCAGATGCCATCGTCCAGTAGGATAGACCGAGGGACTGCCACCCCCAACACAGGCTCGCCATTGTCCTCGGAATCGGAAGACGAGGATGAAGACGAAGACCCAACCATCCTCCCGCACAAATCCCCTGCCGCCCAACAACAAACCCCAGACGACACCCAAGAAGGCAGCGCATTGCCGATGGCTCTATCACATTCTCATCCGACCACCGTCCAAGACGGACAAGGTGTCGCCCCGGGTCCGGACAGCTTCAATCTAAGTCAGGCAATTGCCGACGCGGGGAGCTGGTTACAGCAAAGCTTCGATATCAATCATGAAATCCAGCAGTGCAGGAGCAGCGCTAAGTCAAGACCGTCGTCTTCGGCGGGGATCAGTCGCTCTGCGGTAACGTTGGATAGGTGAAGGGCGGAAATTATTACATGCATAGCAGGCGTATCGGGCTTTGTTTCCTTTACCTTAATTGTTTAGTACGGGGTGGGTATATATATATGTCTACGTGGCTTTCTTTGTATTTGCTTTTACAGTCTGGAACTATACTAGGTCAGCTCAGCTTGGACAGTGTGTTATTGTGCTAGGGCCAGTACATTTTGATACCTTGTGTATATAGTATGTTATTTCCATATGGACAATTACATGATCCTGTCTGCAAATTGTGCACCGGCGACGCAAATTGCACATATTGCCAGGTACTATCTGGCTGTATCATTGGGCTATGAGCCAAACAGACTAGAGCTCTCGATAGTTACAATATACTACTAGTATGTGAAAATGATATGCTTGATTTGTGAAAAAGACCATTGCATTAGCAACTTATGATTGAACAATAGCAGCGTCTTCTAAATGGCTCTATATTCTGCCATCTAACCACAAATCCGCCTGTAGTAGTAGTCTATGGGTGGTCATCTCTTCAAAACGAAGGGGAAAGAGAAAAGAGCAGAAGAACAGAAGGGTAAGAAAACAAGACGACAAAGAAAACCATGAACTTCCTCTAAGTCTCCTTACTGCCCCGGGTACGTACGTGTGTATATATTCCTGAAACCGGACAAGAAAGAAAGTCTGTCTGGCAATAACAATGGGTACAATACAACTCCAGCCAGCACATCCTTTGTTACATCACGAACCCCCACAAGAAGAGTAGAAGAGATGGCTCTTGAGACCATTGGAGCAATTGTTCGATCCCTCGCCCCTGTCGGGCTCAAGAAGGCAAGCATGAACATCACGACGATGTTAACCAATACCTGCATTGGCAGCTTCTTTGTGACTGTGCCTTCTTGATCATGTTCTTCCCCCCGTTGTCGAGTTTCAGGGTTCATCTGACACCTTGCCGTTGTTTTAATGCGTTGCTCGATTTCCACTCCCTTAGCGGCAGAAGCCGTGTAATGACAGGTAGATCAACACTTAAGAGAGGTATAACGATAGTGCCACTATTATTAACGCGAACCGGCTGACATCACGAATACTGTCGATATAGTAGGGACCGTAAGACTGTAATGTCGCAAAGGCATCTGTATTCTGCCCAGTTTGGAGGTAATCAATCCATTTCTTCTGGTAAACCAGAGAGTTGACAAAGGTCTGGGTTCCACACTGGCTCGCCAGGTAGTGACTGCAATTGTTAGCCTGGCAGCCGATGAGTGTAGGCATACAGGATGACACTTACCGGTACATGTCATCGGCACCTGGTTGACCAGGTTGCTGGTTGACCAGAGCAACCAGCTGCGACGCCTCCTGCATCGTCACTTTCGAGAGTCTCCGGTCCCTTAGAAAGCCTTTACACTCAATTGGCAGATTAATGCGTTGGGATTGTCGGTCTTCCAACTGCCCGTCCGTTACGGCCGTGTAACTGTTCCCATATGCTTGATATGTCAACCGCCTCTTGTATGTCCTCCACCAGCAACTCCATCAGTGCTTGTGGAGGTCAGGGCATTGAGCAGCTCAATAAGAGCGGAATTCACAGTATCCTCATCAGTTGCGTCTACTCTCGTAGAATTCCATCCCTTCCAAATCTCTGCCTGGAGCCTTAGAGCGGGCCCGAAAACCCCCAAAGCCGGGTTAGCCCAGTCGCCATTTTAGATATTGTGAAGGTAATGCCGATAGGCATCAGTCTGGTTGAGCATCTCTTGGGCATCGGCAATGGTATTATGAGGTACGCCAAACCATGTGAGATCTAATTCTCTCGGCTTCTTGCGTTCGGGGCAGACAATGGGGTACAAGAGAAATTGTTCTTTGGACACTTTGGACCCGGAAAGGAGATTAGACCAGGTGCACAAGGTGTTGCCGGTGAGATTGTAGGCCCTCGCTGCCTTTATCCATTCGTCTGAATTTTTCGGATACGCAGATGGCATTTTTAAATCCACATAATCATCAGTGATTGATAATTTTATATGAGAGAAGGCCTTGGCTTGACATGGAAGATACAGTGAAGATATGAAAAAAGATGGCTTTTGATGAGGAAGAGAAGTCATTGATTACAGACAGAGAAAGCAGCAATTATTAATACTAAAAATGAAGAAACAAAAGGGAAGAAAGAGCCTACTACCCCTTCAAACCCCCAACGTTGCTATGCAAGTAAACGCAGACAGTGCAGTGAAGGTAGGTGCATAAGAAACGTGCAGGGGGGGCGGCTAGCTACCTGCCTCAAGAGGTATATTACTGGCCCTAAACAACTCGGGATGGGTCTCGCCCCTGGTGTCCACAGGACTGCTGAGGAAGAGTCGAGTAAATAACTCCACTGGTGCCTTGTCCCTCCATTGAAAGCTGTAGAGTTTGGACTGTCTAATCACCAGCTTCCCTTGATGAATGCATGCAGCAAATATCCTTGCATGCTGTGGAAGGACACAAGAGATGAGCAGTACAGGAAAGATTTCCTCATCAGGAAACATGGCTGAGCAGGACATGGGTAAGAAGTTTGTATACTCCTCACCAGCGTCTTCATGTTCATAAAGTTCTTCCCGTTCTGACTCCGAATCTATCTTTGGTTGGTGTACACGCCCTCGCATGGCAATAACCAATGCACTGAACTCCGAGAAGAGAATTGAGTCCTCGTGAGCTACCGTTCTGTCAAGGAGGTGAAGGGCTAGATGGGGATAGCCCTTTCCATTCATGGGCTCTGGCTCTAGCACATAACAAACTTCCCACCAACCTCTTCCACTGTAAGGCCATGCGAGGCTCGCTTCCAAGTAAAAGGTACTGTCAGGTGCCCTGGTTTAGAAGCCGTGTTAGGGAAGATCAGCTAGCGAGTCAATTGAGAAGGACTTACTCCACAATCTGAAGATGTTGGTGAGACAATGCGTTGCGGGTTGCATAGTCAGAGATGAGGTCAGAAATTTGGCGGCAACAGCTGGAATCATCGTTGCCACGCTCGATTATGTCGAAGAAACTGCGCACTTGTGCTGGATCAGGTGGGAACTGCTTCAACTCGACTGGCTGCATGGGTTCAAAGTAAAGAGGGGGAACCGCTTTCTCATTCAAGTGCTCGAAATCAAAGTTCATCACGTGTTCAACACTGTCTAGATCATGTAAATCTATATGGCCGTTCTCAGGCACACTATTTCTAATTCTCATAACGTGCTCGTGCAGCTTGTCAAGAATGCGGCTAGCCGTACAAGTGTCTGAAGGCATTGTGCATAAATGGTGACGTAAAGATATCTTCGGGCTATGAGAGTAGCAGGATGATGTTCCAGTATCATTATCAGCGAGCCTGGATGGCAATGATATGATGGCCACACTAATGAGAAAACAATCACAGTTGCTTCAATGACCTGTCAGCTGCTGGGCAGGGCATGTAAGACTCTAGAACTAGCAAGATAGTGGGGTGCGTTGACGTAGTTTGCTGCGTGTGCAATGCAAGGTTGTGTCCGTGAGATGCGAGCTGTCTTTTGTGCGTCCGAAAAAGAGTCTGTTTTCTGTGGAACTCTTGTGCAATGTGAATGGTTTGTTAGTAGATAGTAATTGGCTCGTCAAGTTGACACAGACATAGAGGGCAGGAAGTCCAGTACTTATTGGAACAGATCACTTGCTATTTATAAACTCAGCTTTAGGAGTCTAGCCTACATCATGTCCACCCACTTATGCGATTGCTGCTGTACTCATCGGTTAATGGAGGGTAGTGACTGGCATCTCCCGCTTAAGGCAGGCATTAGTAAAGATTTCTTACAACGTCGAGAGGAGCCATGACAACTTCAGAGTAGAAAACAAGAAAAAGAAAAGAGAGAGAGAGAGAGAGAGAAAATAGATTAAGAAATGGATAGGAGGATCCGTATTCACACAAAGATTGGAAAAGGTGATGGAAATCTTGATTGTATCAGCGATCTAGTCAGAATGGGTCGGCTATTTCCAGATACAATCAGGTAAGTAAGACCAGGAAGAAATGACTGAGTAACATGTGAGACATCTGGTGAGATGCTTGATATTGATTCATTAGTGGAAGCCTACTAGTAGTACGACATTACAGAGCTGTCTGGTCGTTGTCATATGGATGCATACCTGGAAGTGAAACATGAAGACAATGTTTCTTGGCATTAAGGAAGCGGATTTGCCCATTCACATAGCGAAGTTCCTTTATCTGATATGACCGGCATCTGCAAAGACTTATCCCATTTATTGATCTATCTGAATTATGGGGCTATGCTTTAGTGCACATACTCTAGCATGAAAGGTCTCGGGACTTATTCTCGGATCCCTTAGAGGCCATGAGCGACATGCATAGGAAGTGTGCCATTATGGGTGACAGGCTCAGTCTTTGTCCCTCTTCTATGCCACGACTTGAGAGAGCATTTACCGAGAGATCCGAGCCCCAAGTCGCTCATGGGTGCCTGTCAACAGCTGCACGCAAATCTGGCCAGCGGAGGGAGGATGCCCTTCATAACCAATCGGAATGAGTTCTGAGGGCTACCCTGCTACTATGAAACCGGTAGTGCATGCGTGCGTTGTGCTAATAGTGAATGTTAGTTACGCGACTCACCCAGTATATTATGCATAACCTGGGGTGTGCGGATGGCTCCGGTTTGTTCACATGGTTGAACACTGTGTGTATGACCCTTACCCAGTGCGAGCATAGGGTTCTCCAATGGAACTATTCGAATTTCATGTCGTTGATAGCCAACATCCTCAGCTGGCGGGAATTTCCTTTCATCATATGTGAAAAACAAGACTCGGGATAGCGCAACTTAGTATTACTACACGACTCATCAACTACCTGGATCAGGAGGCTTTTGTTACTAGTAACGGGCCATGCTAAGGCCTCGCTGCCACTGGCACGATTGTACTGCTAGCCAGCATCGGTCACGATGCGTTGATCCTCGTTGCCCAATAATTCTATATGCATAACCCTACTTCGTTGCAGCACACGTGTGGGTCATGAGAGACATGGAGTGATCGCCTTTCCAAAATGTTGACCCATGGTATTGAATCAAACTATTTTGCTCCTAGCTAGCCATAGAAACCCCCTCACTAGCATGTAGATTACTGTTTCTATGGATAACAGTAGGCTGGCCTCTCTCTTGCCGTACAGCGGGGAATGTCTTCCAGGTTCTTACGGGGGTTCTCCGTCTTCATTATAGGATGATATAGGGGTGAAATGGGAAAAGGGCTTACACTCTATCCTAGCCGTATTACCTTGTTGCACACAACAAATACCATGCATCATTGTGGTACACTTCTTGGACCGGCGTTGATGCGCAGGTTTGAACTCAGCCGTACTTTATGACATGCATATGTAGCCGCCAGCAGATATCCTTCGGTTCCAGCCATACCAATGACCAATATACTCATCGTTGGTTTGGGTAGGACTACTCTCGGCCAGCCGAGAGGGCCACAAGGAAATGGGTACATACAGGTGTCAAAAAAGACAAAGAATCGATACCCGAAGTTTATCTGAAAAGACCGTGCATCAGCCAAGGATCGAACAACAGCTCCTTTGCAGTAGCTCGTTCTTCCGGCAACCAGCAAAGCATGCGCCTGAGGAATCGCAAGAAATCTTCCTTTTCGCCGTCTTCAAGTCTTTCCTCCAAAGTCTCGAGATCGTAATCCGGAATCGGAACTGCACCTTTCCATTGGCCTAGAAGGGAGAAGGGCGTTACTACTTTTAGTGCATTTACATGACGGCTTCGGGCATGGAAGGGTTGTACAAACCGTTGGCATCCCAAAATTGGGGCGACCTCTCGCTTCGAGCGAGGAATTGTGCAGGAGGCCTTCCTAGAACAGCTTGCATTTCTGCTAGATGCTGACCATCATCTAGCTTTCCCTCGTCATTTCGGGCCTTGAAAAGGTGACGATGTTCGAAAAGATCCCAAATCTTCGGCTACTGTCAGCTTTCCATCAAACACCGTGACCGTGCTAACAAGTCACCTACCACCATCCCGACATTCCAAATGTCAACTTTCTTGTCCCAATTCATGTTCAGAATGACTTCCAGTGCGCGATAGATATCCGGCATGATATCACCCTGTTGGTTGTCTGTTCCCAATCGACCCTCTCCCAAGCCACAGAGCACAGGGGTGCCAAAAGAGATAGGGAGTGGTCGTGAGACGTAGATTGTACGATCTGAATGAGACTTTCTGGGTACAGGGGCTTCAACCTCCGCTTCTTCAAAACGCGATAAAATTGAAGTATCTTTGATACCCAGAAGAATATTATTTGGTTGGATGTCTGCAAAACTAGTCAATCTTGCGCAGGAGCAAGTCTAACCGTGACCGGTTGATAGCTCGCGTGAGAAATTGAGTCACTGACCTGTATGTATGACTTGTGCTTCGGTATGAAGGAAGTCGAGAGCCGCGAGGATATTTCGCATAGTAGTTCTCACCATAGAGCTGCTCATGACTTTACCAGGGAGAAGTGATGTGAGCTGGTCGAGGCTTATGCCTAACGGCAGATGCACAAGACATGTATAAGTTCCATGTCCATCGGGATTTAGAATCTGAAACGTTTCAATCAACGGCCGCAGACATGACTGGCCTGCGTGGTCGGATCGGATTGATTTTAGGTGGTTATAGATTTGCAGTTCCTGGGAAACAGATGTTGAGGTGATGTAAACTTTGAGTGCTACATAACAATGGCCCCTATCTAAATGAGCCCAAGTTCACGGTGTGATAAAGCAGTAGGCCCTACAAGAGATCGCGGCATAGCCACACAGTCGCAGCTGAACCATAGCCAAGCTTGCCAACAACCTGACATCGATGATTAAAAGTTTCACCAATACGGACGGGATAGAATTTCTCGGGCTTATAGGTTGGAATGCTCTCTTCTTCAGTTAGAACAGAAGGGTCGATGTTCTCCCATCCCGAACCAGGGAAGACTCGTGGTTTCTGTGAGAGAGTTATAGTGTGCGCGCATCGCCTTGAATATGCGACCTTTGATGATCTTCTCGCAATTGATGAAGAATTTGGTCTGCAAAAGATAGATGGCAGTGTTTATATAGCCGGTACAAGTGTCGCCTTGGCTCCATGGTGGGTGGTCAAGTTAGTAATTGAGGAGCGCTTCCTGAATATATTTTGGCCGGATTCGTATGTCACATGCTTGGCTGGATATTCCACCAATTGTCTTCGACATTGACATACAATGCATTTAATTTGCCTTGGTTCCCAGTCTTATGTTAGTTCGAGCATAAGAGGTTAGCAGCTTCTCTGATAATAAAATTTACATGAACTAGTTGAAGCGTGCTAGATTGTCTCCATACATTGGATGACGTCGGGAGGCCCAAGGGACTAAGGCGGCGCTAGTGCGGCGGAGTTCATCCACTGCCAGCATCCGCCGAACTGTCACCGCAGCTTGCTCCTCATCGCGCATCCTTGCTATCATTGTCGTTGGTCCACGGGTGGGCCACGTCCAGATGGCGTTGACATCAGTAAGGACAACCATTCTATGCGAATTGCGACCGGGTCACAACTAACCCGACTCACGTGGAAATAGTGGAAAGCGTTCAACTTCTCCGACGTCTCCGCAGTGAAGCTGCCGGAGGAGAGCTCCTCGATCTTCAATGTACCCCCTCCCTTGGCCTCTCCGCTACACAAGTCCGTCACGCTCACACTTAACCTCGGAATGACCATAGTCTGATATTATCTCCCTCTCCACCGGCTCTGCGAACATCTTCCTCGGGTCCAGCGATGGCTTTGTCCATATCATCTCGACAAACTTCAAGCTTGTCCGGTCGTTCAGGGCATCGGAGACTGGTTCGATCGCACACATTAAACAGATAGAAGGCACATCATTGTTGGTAACAATAACGGAGGATCTCCCCAGTGAGGCAGCCCTGAAGGTCTGGGCCCTCGACAAGTCCGAAAAGAAGACCGGTGCCCCTCGATGCCTGTCGACGACGCATGTCCAGAACGCGAGACGAATGTTTCCCGTACGTATAATAGCTCGAAATGCACCACCTTCCTTTTCGGCTTGGTACTAAATGAATGCGGGGCAGGTATCTGCTTTCGCGGCACTCGATGATTTATCGCAGGTGGCAGTTGGCTTCGCGAACGGATCCGTCACGATTATTCGCGGTGACCTGATCCACGACCGCGGCGCCCGGCAGCGGATTGTGTTTGAATCGGAGGAACCAATAACGGGACTGGTGGTGCAGAGCGGCCCAGTATCGACCTTGTATATTTCGACTACGAATCGCATCCTGGCCCTGGTTATCTCAGGAAGGGGACAGGGACAACCGGCCCGCGTACTCGATGATATGGGATGTGCTGTTGGTTGCCTGAGTTTGGACAGAGACACGGGCGACGTTCTGGTTGCCCGGGAGGATGCGATATATACGTACGGACCACACGGCCGCGGCCCGAGTTATGCCTTTGAGAGTCGTAAAGACTCCATCACCACCTTTAAAGACTATGTGGCTCTGGTTTGCCCGCCTAGAGATACGACCACCAAGCCTGACACTCTGCGCAACATGGGCGTCGGTCAGGCAGACGACATATTCAAGACGACCACATTCACCCTGCTCGATACTGATTTGAAGTTCATCGCGCACTCCGAGTCTCTCGTTTCTTCCGTGAAAAACATCTTCGTGGAATGGGGGGATTTGTTTCTTCTCACTACGGACGGAAAAGTATGTTTCTACCACCGAGTGTTATAGCTGTGGCTTACACGAATTAGTTATATCGGTATCGCGAGAAAAGCCTTCAACAGAAGCTTGAAATTCTGTACCAGCGCAACCTCTACATTTTGGCGATCAACTTGGCACAGAAAACGGGCGTTGATACACTTCAGCAGAATGCGATCTACCGGAAATACGGTGATTTTCTGTATCAGAGAGGCGACTACGACACGGCAATGCAACAATATCTTCGAGCGATTGACAACACGGAACCTTCTCAGGTCATTCGCAAGGTTTGATCTTCCGCACCATTAGTAGAGGAACATGCAGCTGATTATTGCATAGTACCTGGACACACAACGGATACATAACCTCATCGAGTATCTTGAAGAGCTTCATGATCATGACCGAGCTACAGTCGACCATACCACGCTGCTCCTTAACTGCTACGCCAAGCTGAAGGACACTGGCAAACTTGATGCGTTCATCAAAGCTCCTGGTGAGCTGAAGTTTGACCTGGAAACTGCAATCGCTATGTGTAGGCAAGGTGGTTACTTTGAGCAAGCTGCGTACTTGGCTACGAAGTATGGCGAGAATGATATGGTGGTTGATATCCTGATCGAGGACTCCAAGAAGTATGCGGAAGCTGTCGAGTACATCTGGAGGTTAGACCCGGAATTGGTTTGTGCATTCTCATCGGTCGAACCCTACTGTGATCACTGACAATTTCAGGCATACCACAATTTGATGAAATATGCCCGAGTATTGCTATCCAATTGCCCGGAGAAAACCACAGAGCTTTTCATCAAGTACTATAAGGGCCAATATACTCCGAAGACCGAAGTTGAAGCACCGTCCATGGAACACCAAGCACAGCCGACCAGCACCCTGCAGAGCTTAGCTGCGTTCCTCCCCCTGTCTTTGATTAACGCTAGCGCGGGCTCAAAGCCGGAAGTAGAAGCACCGCCAGCCGAAGACAAGGCTACCGAGGAGTTGGTGGAGTATCAAATACCCAAACCAAGGACAGCATTTTCGGCGTTCGTGGGCCATCCGGATGAATTTATATCCTTCCTGGAAGCTCTCATTCAACAGGATAATTTGAAAGAGGATGATAAGATAGACCTCTACACGACTTTGTTCGAGATGTACCTGGATACCGCAAGCCGGCAGAAGGATGCCGCGCAGAAGGTTGAATGGGAGGACAAAGCAAAGAAGCTCATTGAAGGCAAGGATGTAGGGAGACCCACTTGTTTCATTCCGCCGAATCATGCTAATTTCCGTTCAGATACCAATTTCCACGTCGAGTGTCCTTTTGCTCTCTGATCTTTCTGGCTTCCGTGAGGGCTCCACGCTCGTACGAGAGCAAGAAGGCCTCTTGTCAGACATCTTCAGGTCTTTCACCTCCGCGAAGGATACTCAGGGTGCCATAAAAGCGTTGAAGAGATATGGCCCCGAGAAGCCTCAACTATATGTGGATGCACTTACGTACTTCGCCTCGAGCCCGCAGATTCTGGAAGAAGCTGGCGATGAATTGGACGCCGTGCTCAAGAAGATTGACGAAGGAGGGCTCATGACGCCACTCCAAGTCATTCAAACTTTGAGCAACAATGCAGTTGTCACAATGGGTCGCTTGAAGAAGTACCTCAGTGACAACATTGAGCGGGAACGAAAGGAGATCTCTACTGTTGGTTGCCTCCGTATTCATTGACTTCTTCCAGCTAACGATAATGTAGAACCGCCGTCTTATATCTAGCTACAGCACCGAAACGGAGAACAAGAGGAAGGAGCTTGAACAATTGGGTAGCAAGCCTGTTGTCTTCCAGGCCCGTCGATGCATGTCCTGTGGCGGCGCCCTGGACCTTCCTACGGTGCACTTCCTTTGCAAGCATTCCTTCCACCAACGGTGTCTGAACCGAGTGGACGAAGACGCTGAATGTCCTGCTTGCGCACCGCAGAATTCTACTATCAAAGCCATTCGGAAGAGACAGGTCGAGTCTGCAGACCAGCACGATCTGTTCAAGGGTGAACTGCAACGCTCTAAGGACCGATTTGGGGTGGTCAGCGAGTTTTTCGGTCGGGGTGTGATGCGACCGCAAAGTACTATGGAGTGATGAGGCATGTAATGAACTGGAAGATACCTCTATGTAGATGCATCATGCTCGCTTTTGTTCTCGTTTTCTCCGCTTTCTGATCGCATTTGCTTGTTCCCATTACCTGTGAGAACTTATACCTCAGGCACCAAATGCTTATCAGCACGTGCTTTCGCGTCGCTCCGCTCCCCGGATTTGCGGGACGCGAGTGAACCAACCAGCCAGACTCATAGCATTGAATGATACCAAATCGCATGTTCCTTGAATTCTATTTTTCAGACGTATAACCAACCTACCAATGTCCTCCAACCGCGTGATCCAGGACTCCGACGATGAAGATGATCCTTTGGCGGGGCCCCTCTCTCCCCGACCAAAAGTCGATAACACAGACCTTGACATACGGGCGGGTTCAGGACATTATCAAGCCTATGAGACCGGTCATGACTCACACATGAATGTCAATTTCGATCAATTCCTCCAATCGCAAGAATCCGCACATCATGGGATTTCATCCTCCCAGCAACGAAGAGAAGCTCGATGGATACCGGCCGATGCGGGGGGCGGATCGATTGGTGAGGGATACGCCAAGTGCATAATGGATCAACCACTGACAAGCATATCTACATAGGATCAATGATGACGGAGATCGGAATTGCACAGCAACGACTATTCGATGATGATGAAACACACAATGCGGAACGTGCTGGGTATCAATACGCCGGTGATATGGAGGCCGCGGAGACAGATTCGGCAGCTATTCAGGAACAAATTGCTGCAGAATTTCCCCCGCATGACGATATCGCCTTAGTTCCTAATGAGCATCCCCATGGCTACTCGGAACAACCACCAATATATACTGAAGCGCAGCCTGATATATCCGACACTCTGCCCTACGGAACCGGACAGCACCCGCTTGACGCAACAAATCTATATACCCACGAGCCAATCGCGAAGCCCAATGATCACACGAGCTTCAACTATTCGGTTACGACAGGCGCATCCTACAACATGTTTGAATCTTCCCTCCGCCCATCAGGCAGCTTCGACCTAGAGAATAACATCCCTACCCATCCAGCCGACACCATCGACACCGAGATCGCATACAAATCCCCTCGACGGGCTGGCTCCGTCCCACCTGTCCCCTTTTCCCCGCACGACACAGAGCCATTCTCCTCCGTGGTATCCCCTAAAGCCAGCCGATCGAAAAGCGACAATGCAGTGCAGCAATCATACCAAAGTGGCGATGAGCTCAACGGGCCGGTAACCATTGAGATCCCCGTCGCGGAGAAGAAACAACGAGGCCGCAAGAAGAAACAAAGCATCCCCGAGCACGACGAAGACGACGAACTAGCCCAAACCCACACCCCTACTATAATTCAGGATGTGACAACCACCACCATTGCCCAGAATACCACTACCAACAATAAACCCGAAAAACGCAAGCCAGGCAGACCCCCAAAGAACCCCAAACCACCACGCAACGAAGAAGACAACCAGCCAGGCTTAATCTCAAACGACACCACCGCATTCCCTATACCTCCAGATACCACAACTACAACCTCAACCGATCCCCTCACAGCCACCACCGACCCACCCCCACCAAAGAAACAAGCCAAAGAGCCCAAGAAGAAGAAACTCAAACGCGGCAAAACCACCTCTATAACCCTAACAAAAACATACGAATCTGACGTCGAAGACGACGTTATCTGGGTAGACGAGCGACCCGTTTCTACCACCATTACTTCCCAAACCGAGGTAGAACCCCAACCCGGCAAGGATAAGGACCACAACGCCACCATCCCCCCTCCTGCACATGAAGAGGCTCCTCCCACATTCCAGAACCCAGATCCAGAACCCGAATCAATCCCCGCACCAGCACCCAAAAAGCGCGGCCGCAAACGAAAGAACCCAGTCGAAGAACCACCACCGGCACCGGCACCAGCTATAGATTCTCAGAATTCATCCTCCGATAAAGAGAACAATCCGGTATCTGACTCCGATCCAACTACACATAAGCAGGAAAATCCACAACAGGAACCAGACCAACAACCACCACAAGAGGGAGAGAAGGAGAACGAGCCCCAACAGGAACAGCCTACAACGCCCTCCACACCCCTTAAACCAAACAAAGGGCCAACGAAGCACAGTCCGATATCTTCAACGACTAAAGTACCTTACCGGGTCGGATTGAGTCGGCGAGCGAGAATTGCGCCGTTGTTGAAGGTTGTAAGACGGTGATGTGGTTCGCGATTGGGGAGCTTATTACCGTTGTCATTGTTGGTTCTTTTATTATTAGATCTGTCTTCTGTAGACAGATGAGTTGTGGTTGCATTGTAAATCATACGGTTGAGGAACTGGCGCAATCATTATCGGGGCTTGAGCTACAGACGGAGCGGGACGGCGGTATACCATCTGGCGTTGTGGGTTCTTCTGTTGATTGATGTATTCGATATTTTTACTATGTTCATTGTGTCATACAATGCGATGTCTACGTTGTGGTCAAGTCCATCAAGGGCTACATGTCGTGCCAAAAGCATAAGTCAAATTTGTAAGACTAGTCTAGTGAGTGCAGACTAACAGTTCTCTCTGGAAAGCATCTCACTGCATAAGATGATGCGCCCCTTAACGTCCCATGACCGACTGTAATAGATACAGCCTCGATGCTACAGAGCTAAGCCGTTGCATAAGATATGGAAGGATCAGGCTTTCAGCCCCACATTAGCCTAATCCATCAACACCACGAGGAATAACAATATCACAATTGCCACTGATGAGCTTAGCTGCAACGACTTTCCTTCGGACTTCGCCGGCTTCGTAGGTTTACCAGAGCCAGCATTGGGACCGCCACCTTTGACGGTACCAGCATTGTCGCCACAATTACCATTATCAGGTCGACATCCGGCGCCGCAAAATGTAGACATGCTGCCACAAAAGCCAGTGCCACTGCAGCAAGGTCCAAACCGCGACCCAAGACAGGTGATGTTCCCACCACACATGCCGTCAACTGATACAGTCTTGGCAACAGGATTCTTGGATTTAGACTTTCGCGTTTGTCGATCGTCGAAGGCCTCGTCCTTACGATACCAGAGCTCAGGGGGATCTCCTAGGCACTCGCCAACCGTCACGGCGCGATAGCCCTCTGCAATAAGCTTTTGCAACATGTACTCGGTGAGGTTGTGGACCGTTTGTTCATGGACATCGTGAGCAATGACGAGCCAAGGCCTATCAAAATCTGTCCGAGAGGCCAAGTTGCGATCGAAAATGTCCTTGGATTGTTGGATCAGAGCCGGGCTATCATGACTGTAATCTTCTGTGTCGATGTCGTACAGGATGACATGATACCCAAGCGAGCCAAGATCTTCCAGACAGCCGGACTCCGCGGTACAGCTGGAGTACGGTGGGCGCATGTAAGTGGGGATTGTCCCTAGAATATTGCGTAGGGCGACTTCGTTCCACAGCAGCTGAACCCGGCGCTGGTCTTGCGTGACTTTACTAAGATCTTGGTGTGACCAAGTATGGCTGGCAACTTGGTGGCCACTGCGGTACATGCGTTGAATCAAAGATGCCCAAGGCATCCCAGGACTGTCAATCTCACCCTTGGCATTGTTGTTTCCTGTAACAAAGAATGTAACTTTTGCTTCATACTTGTCAAGAAGGTCAAGAAGGTCCTGAGTGTATTCCTTGGGGCCGTCAGCAAAGGTCAGGGCAATCGTTCCTGGAGTGGTACACGAACGAATGAACTTCGGGCCATAGGGAACGTTGCCTATATGAGGCCGAGGAATCTTGTCTGTAGGAGGGCCTCCTGGAGTTGTGTGAGCGTCGCAATTACCGAAATCGATCTGACAGTCAGGAGAGCTGCAGTGGTTCTTGGTGTCCCCGCAATAACCTGTAGCCATCAGTACGGGCTAATTGGTCTACAAGGGAAGTATTATAGACACACCAGCAGTTGAGCAGCATTTACCCTCAGGGCACTTGCCATGATCAGGGCCACAGCGAGGACTAGAACCACGCTCGACAAGCTTCTGATCGGGAGCATCTCCGTGAGTAAGGGGCAGTAGATGAGTTCCTTGACGGTCCAGCTGCAGGCTGAAGATGTTGCGCGCAGTCGTGCATGCCACAAAACCAAGCCCAGAAACAACCAAGCGAAGCATGTGCATTTTGAGATAGTATATTGTGATAAGATGTAATTCGAAGTAATCTGTAGAGTAATGGAGACAGTGGGTAGAGACTTGTACAGTTGATGAGATATGCTGTGGGAGAAAGAAGAAGATGGCTTCCAAGTAGACATTATTGCTTAGACGGACCGGGCCCTTCCTGATGTACATGGAAGTGACGACCCTGCATGCAGGGCAAGAAGCTACCGGCGAACGGGTTGAGCGACGGAAGGAGCTTATTCAACAATATCAGGCAATGACGGTGAGGCTGAATTAGAACAGGTCATAATTAGATAGGAATGCTAACCTGTCTCATAGATCAATGATTTGACCGGGAAATAAGCTTCTTGTCTACTATTCGCAAGGCTTTCTAGTCTTGCGGAACTCCATTGATGGGCACTGGGTTGACGCAGCATTGCATTGGTTTCTTCTTTTCATTAAGGGTATGGTCATGGCACCCAGAGAACTGGAAGGCTCATCATGTCTATAAGGTGAGTCCTAGTTACATGGGAAGCCGCCGTTCTGGGAATAAGACTTGAGGCTACCAGCACAAGATCATGTCCCTCGCGCAATTGAGCCTACGAAAAGCGGTGAGGGGATCGGGGTTGACTACTGTAAAGCCGGGACATGAGCAAGGTTACCAAGCTGTGAAATAGGATCAATGCTAACTTACTTGTGCTAAGTTATCCTCGCCAACAGCAGCAAAGACGTAGGGGGCTAGTGTGGGAAGATGAGGACCAAACTTGGCCGGGGCACTTTTCGCTACACCACCGACGGTGGCAATGAGGTGACGCCGATGGACTGTACTAAGTTGTGGGGAGTTGAATCTTTGCACCAGTCCTTGGACAAAAGCGCTAAGTTGAGCATCAGAGAAATGGAGCACGAGGGCAGATATGGCCGTCAGAGCCCTTTTCGTGACCACGGTACCAGCCGTATCGTTGTCAACGATGGACAGGACGGAGTTTTGCAAGGCAGTCAATTCGGGTTCTTTCAGCAGAGGACCAAAGCAAGTGACAACCTGGATCAGTACATCAATAGCATCACTGCTGAAGCCCTTCGATGGATCCTTTTCCAACATGCCCTTGACGATCGAGCCTCGCCGACTAGTAGGGGATGGGGTCGGGCCAGTCAAGCGGGGAATGAGGACGCGAGAGACGGCCGAATATGCCATTGTCGCCTCCTGGCTTGGAGGCTGACCCGCCTGGGGCCGAGGAAGAGCTGTCACAATGTACCTCAGAGCAGTATTCGGAACAGATGTGTCAATGGTTTGCGAGGCTGTCAGGTTTGTGAGCTTTTCGAGGAGAGATGCAAGGCTTTCGAAGGGCAGTCGAAGGACAAGAGGGCCAAGACTAGACAGTGTACATTGAGTTAGCCTGGTTGAATGTTTTCTTAAAGAAGGACTTGAACAGACCATTTCAGGGCTTGGTTCTGGACATCGCCGTGTTGGTCATCTAAGGCCTTCAATAAGCCCTCAGCAAGCCTTGATGAGGAGACTTGGTCATGAGCCAGATAGGTGGAATTAGGATTATTTAGTATGCCAAGTAGATCATTTAGGGACATGTATCGCATGTCCGGGTCAGGGTCGCCCAGCTTAGCGAGCAGGCTGTTAAGGCTGTGCTGCACCGACTGCCGGTCCGCCATGTTGGAGCCCCGCAGTGAGTTTCGGCGTTAGGATAGTGATAGGTGGTCGAGGGCAAAGATAACCCCTAACGATGGGGAGTAGGTGTTATGAAAAGTGTGTGCTTCAGACAGTGCGAATAAGTTTTCGCGCAACCAAATTAGGGATGAAGCTGGGACTGGGGAACCACCGAAGCAACAAGTGGGATGATGGATGGGGGAGGAGATAGAGTTAAAGTGGTGTTTGTTATCGGAGCTGCTTGTGGCAGCCTCAGGCATGAAGCAAGCTTCTACGGCGGACCTTTAAGACCCTTGGTGCATGTTTCATGCTTGATCGATTCAGAACCACGCGGTGACCTCGAGAATGTGCATTGACAGGGCCAATTGAAAAGAACGTAAGAGTCTTTCACTAGGCCCATGTTTTTTTGCTTACAATGCCGAGGAAGATAAATGGCTATAGCCTTCAGTTCTCAAGCACGCGGTCCATGCGAGACAGAACTACAAGAACCAGCGGTCTTCCCCGCACGGTGCCATTACATCATCCGCGGTAATTACGGATGGTAGTACATGGGGAGTACTTTGCTACTCCATAGTGAGCAACGCTAATTACCAGGTAAACCAGCAAGTAAGTAACCGGTAAAATGACCGTGACAGCAGGGAAGGGGAGCCACTCCGGCAGCTGCCGCTCCGAGAAGTTGACCAGGAATGGAATTGCAACGTAACGAAGGCCAGTCCGGGACTGCCTTCAATTAGGTCATACCATCCCCGTCCAGCCTCCTGCTTTCCCCTCATACTTTCTCTTCCTTCTTCTCCTTCTTTCTTCCGCTGCCTTTTTCTTCCCGTCAATTGCATCTCATTACTACCGTATCTGTTGAGCTATACCGTTTTTCAATTCATCATCTAGCCATAAATCATCTCACAATGGTTCTCGCACGCCCTCATATCCTCCGCGCATCTGCTAGGGCCGTCGGTGCCGGCATTAACGTCGCAGCTCGCCGACCTCCCACACAGCAATTCGCTCGCAGGGGTTACGCTCAATCGCATGACGCTCCCAAGTCCTCCGATCTGCCATGGTAGTTATCTTCTCTCTGAGGCCCAAGTCTCACTGGTTCAGGACACAGAACTAAAGATGCAATTCTACTAGGCTCATCGCATCTCTTGGTCTTGGTGTCCCAACAGCATTCTACCTCCTTCAGTCCGGACCCAAGAAGACCCCTCATCACGGCCATGAGGCTCACGGCGCTGGCCACGTCGAGAAGGAAGAGAAGGCCCCTGCTGGTGAAGCTACTCCCCAGCCTGATCGCGACGCAGAGCAGAAGACAGATACGTCTTCCTCGTCTGCGGAGAGCACGCCGTCAACGGACGGAAAGCCGCCCTCGGAGGCAGACCAGGTGAGCCATTGATTCCCCCGGCAGTAGCGATCATTTCGTTCCTTGGTCTTAGAGGATGGCCGACTAACTACTTTCCAAAATTCAGCCCTCCAGTCGCAAGGACAGTGGTAACTCGGCTACCATCTCTGGCAAGCAGGAGGGTCTCTCTAACACTAACACGGACAACCCGTACGTGAACGAGCCTGGAAAGAGTGCAAAGGGTGAGGGAGAAACCGAGAGCGCCAAGGTGAAGGGGACCGTTTCCCCCGAGCGCCCCCAGGCTTGATTGAGATGACTGTGGATCGTACATGTGAAAAGTCCACTTGTGTCTTTGACGAAGGCTACTGTATTTTATCGTCCATGTGACATGATTGCAAACTAGATCATCAAAGAGGTGTCAATGTAACGTTTGCGTCCAATACTTAGCAGTGATATGTTCCTTTTCCCCGGAGAAGGTGCAGCCTAGGCTCGCGGGGAGCACTCTCCTCAGCTGTGTTAGCTCTGCCACAGGAGTCACGCCAATGACACAAGATATGTGTCTGGATAGTACGGAGTACAGAGATCTTTATACATATCCTCGAGTAGGGAGGAATTTACCATTGAGTTTCGTATTGGAAGTTATCTTCCTTGTACTACCATTCCTGCACTCAGCTGCTTAAGTTGCTGAGGTACTTCCATTGTATAATTTGGATGCCCCCCATCTACCACTAGTACTACTTAGTAGTACTAAATAAATTTAGTAAGTATGTGTCACTAGTACTATGGCATGTGGAAATCGTATGTCCATTAAGGGTGCACGCGCTTGGCTACCTACATGACGAACGCCATGGACTGATGGTACTAAATTAATGGTCTGCCATAGAATTGAATGAAACAGTGTTGGCATTGCCAGAGATGTGTTGCATACTATTAGCACTGCGGAGGAGTGGTGGTTTGTTTTAAGAAGTGAGAGGCGATTGGTATTTATCTCTACGAAAGGCATACGTTTATTTGCAGGCTCCAAAAAGCCACTAGATCGACGAGCAAAAAGTTGTAGTGCTCCGTACTAGTGTGCAGAATTGCCGGTTAACTATATGCTGATAATATATATCATCATGATCATAGTAGTTGTTTAGTACTACTCCACACTAAAACTCCCCATTCTGACTATCAGCCGACACTGACAGTTTAATACTATTTCGATGATCGCAGGCTCAATCCGACTTCATACTCTGGGAGTTATGATCGCATCCAACACGAGCGAGTGCTTATCAATCCAATTTGCCCGAAACACCAAGCTCGTGCCTTGCAGGGTCTGGCGTTGGAAATGCGACGACTCGGGCAGACCAGACCGTGACGGATGAGACTAGTCCACTGTGTACTCCGGAGTGCTCCTTGCGTCGCGAAAATTAATATCGAATGAATCCCCAAGGGATCGACAGTAGTGGGCGACAATTGGGTACTTTTTCCCTGCTATCCACAATGCTCAGACTCTCTTAAGACTAGACTATACTCCGTAAAGAGGATGGAGTCGGTCACTGCCAGAAGTACTGCAATTGGTTGGCGAGGGGATCCAGTGCCAACTCAGACTGCAATTGTCCACTTCAGGTTAAGGGATGTGCTTGCATTTTAGCTGTGCTTTGCGGGTCTGGTTGGGCTCGGTATCGTCATGGCCCATAGTAATTTTGTTGTTGTTATTTTTATTTGTAATTTGCTCAATGTGTTGCTCCGACGCAAGGTGTTTTTCTTTTTTTCTTTTTTTTTTTTTGCTTCCTCAAGATGCAGCAGGAGGTGTTTCAGGAGAGGCACGATCTCGGTGGAACACACGGGGGGATCAACCATGAATCCCGGTCCCTCTCTGGAACCAAGGAACCGTGGGGACGGAGACAACAGGATATCATGGAACTAGAGTTGGGCAGTTAAAAACCCTGTCAACAAAAGAATAGTAACACTCTAAGAGCCTAACCAACTAACCAATTCAAGCGTAGATTGATTGACTGGGGAGGGTTGCCCCGAGCACCCGCCAGCCAGACTTGATCGATGGAAACTAAACCAACTAAACCAACTAAAGCCGTGCCGCTGAATCTCCACTCGCCCAAGAATAACAATTTATCGACTTGTAGATTCCCTCTTCCTCCTCTCCCCTCTCCCCCCCAATCTTACTTACATCTTCTCTCCCATTCATTATTCCTCTGTAACTTAACTACTCGGTCCTTGCTTATCCTCTCCACACCACCCCCTCCATTGCGCATCTCCCCTCTGCAACAAACCCACCGCAGTCCACCCCCGATGCCATTCCACCATCCTTCAGCTCCATGGTCCGCCTGCATCTGCTAATTTCCGCTGTGCTTGCATCCCGCCTGGCGTCCAGTGAATCGCGACGCGCGCCGACCTGAGCTTCAGCCTCTGCGACCACCATCCACCCCCCTCTCCTCCGACCCAGAAAATGAGCGACAATCCACCATGGCTGGACAACCTTTCCGACGATTGGGTGCCCGTCCCTGTGCCTGGAACCCCAACCAGCCCGGTCCCCTCTCGGTCCATCTCTCATTCCCGCCAGTCCAGCTTACAAAACTCTCCTAGTCGCATTCCTGTTCCCGCGCGTCGCTCTGTCGCCCCGTCGCCTTCGCCTGTTGATAACAAAAAGAAGGTTTCCCGGCCCTGTCATTTCGTGAAAAGGGAACCGCCCACGCCGAAAACCCCTCGTACCCCCAAGACCCCGTCCAAGTTGCGATCTCCAGTCCCCGATAAGACGAAAAAGAGTCCCCGACCAAACCCGCCGTCCAGGCGTAAACAATCGTCCACCATGGACACGAGATCGCCGTTGCGGTCGGTCTCGAACGCCTCCGGTCAGTCGGTCCAGCAAAGCACCGTCCAAATCAAACCAAAGAAGGCCAAGGGCAGCGAAGGGACCCCCGAATGGCGGAGGAGGCTGGTCCATGGCGATATCCCTTCCGGTGAACAGCGCGATCTTTTTGCCCCCATTGGACTCGAGAGTGTGTTCAAGCCGCCCACCCCCGGAACCGAGAAAACGCAAGACGAAGCCATTTCTAGAATGAAACACTCGGATAGCGTCTGGGACTTCTCTACGTCTTCAGAACGACGCGACAATGCTACCTCGAACGGTGCCCCCGGTGATGGTCAACATGAGTTTGGTGAAAGTGCCGGCCATTCTTCCTCTCCGAAAAGCCCCCGATCTCCGACCATGTCGTCACGTCACGATCAAGGAGAACCCAGGTCAACTCCAGGAAGCCCCCGAGGATCGCACAGTGGGATGCTGGATGTAAGGAAAGGGCCTACGAAATTTGTGACAAACCAAGGTGATGGCCATGAGGATTCCTGGAATGGCACCCAAATGAGATCCGCAAGTGGCTTGGAAGATATGCGAAATGAGGACTTCACGCCCATCACTTTCTCACAGCCGAACACAATGGACGGAAACGCTGCATCAGAAGTGATAAGGTCCGCGTTAAAGAAAGTGACAAACAAGCTCGAGAGACTACAATTGCCGCCATATGAACGGCCCGACTCCCCGGCAAGTGATAGCTTCCTGCTAAATCAACCGTCGGAGGCTCCCGTCGACCCGTTACCGGAAGATGATCTACTGGATGTCACTAGTCATTCTCTGCCCAAGGACCTCTCCATGGGGACGCTGGATTTCCGGGGCCGTGGAGCTTTTGCGCACTTGCGACGAGACGACTATCTGAACGAAGGCTCTTTCCAGAAGCTACATCTGTCCCCGCCACCCTTTCCCTCCGAACGACTGTCACCGTTCCTGCCTCCCAACCAGAGAATCCGGAGCTCACCACCTTTCTACCAGAAGACTAATCCAGTAACGGATCCCCCGACGCTTCCTCGACCATCATCTGCGCATGTTGCTGTTCGACCCGGAACCGGAAGAACCGACGTCATGCCGTCTTCAGGCAGCCCTTTGAAGCTGTTCGGGAATCATGATACTTTTACAAACAACAGGCTGTTGCGACGAATGAGCCAATTTGAAGAAACCTACGGAGGTTTCTCTGAGGATGATGAGCCCGTGTCCCCCTCGGAAGAGGCGCGGCGCAAGGGCGAGTCGAGGAGTTTCATGAGCGCCCAACAAGACGCGTTGGGTGAGGCCAGCATTAGAAGACACGAGCGGCCGAGATCGCGGAACACGCCGAACCCTCGACTCAACCGATTTGGTGACGGGGAACTAGACCATTTTGACTTCTCTGATACCAGCCCGTATGAGCCAAAGCTGCTCAATAATGAAGCTCTCGGCTCTAATCGGAGGTCATCTTCGCGGAGACTCTCTATCGAACGGGGATATCTGGGTCGTCGTTCGTATAGAAACCAAAGCCTTGATGGTGGGTCAAACAGATCAACGAAGAATCACAAGTCAGCGGAGGCGTCCGAATCGTTCCCGAGTGCCAATGCCACTGAGAAACAAGGCCTATGGACCGTTGAAGAGTTCTACCAGTCTGAAACGGGATCAAGGCCGCACTCCCCCGCTAAAGACCCCCACCCAAAGAGGCGCCGTACCCTTCTTCAATCTCAGAGTCTCATGCAAGATGATGCCGGATCTGGAAAGGTCACAGGTCAGGCTCCGGATAACCTCACGTTGTTACAAAGGAGTTTGATGCAACACGGTGTAACAGATGAGGACAACGAACGTTTTCTACGCTCTCAATCAGCGTACCGACCCAACACCTCGACTCCGAGTCAGATGAGATCGCTCTCGAGGAAAAGGCCATCGTCAAGCCGGAATCACAATCGTCTTGGGCATGATGACCATGGCAATCACACCCTCTCCCCGCCGGACAACGTGATACCGATTGTGACAGTCAATGGCGTCAACACGGAAATTCGGAAAGGGTCAATTACTACGCAGGATTTCCTCAACGAGGCAACCAAGATTATGGATATAATCCGATCCAAGGGCCGGTCTGCTGGCGGACTCTCCAGTGTAGAGGAGTCAGATGCTGAGGACCAGGACGAGAGCGGTAGTTATGAAGACGAATCCACTCGCGAAGAATTCTCGCGCCCTCCGAGCCGGGAGGGGGTCGATATGCGGAAGCTAAGGGAAACTCAGGAGCCAAACCCTCGTGTACTGAGTCATCTGAAAAAGTTCCAAGAGGATGATGACCTAGAATTTGAAGTCAATGGGTCCGATATGTCCTTGAACTTGGATCAAGATGAGACTCGCTCCGAAAGTGCAAACTCGATTTGGGAGGAAAGCGAAGGAAATGAGAAGAATGATAAAACCGACGCTGAGGCCCAAAATCTGGACGCTGAACAACATACACGTAGATCGTCGGCCCCAACTGAAGATGGCGAAGAAGACGATGATCTTCCTGACCTTTTAACTATCAACACTCATTTTTCCGGCAAGAGCCTCAGTGCACGTTCCATACCCACAGGCTCTTCTTCGCAGAGCTCGCATGCAAAAGGTGTCCTGTCGTCAGACATCGTGTCCCACCTGATTCCGGAGCAGGTGAATGGCCTCACATACGACCGTTATAGAAACCAATGGGTGAAGGAAGGGGTTCAGAAGTCTCCGGGCAAGCCCAAGGGCGAGGAGAGCGAGGACGACCCGTTCAAGGATATTCCTGACCTTAGCGTGGATGAGCTCCAGGAGATGATGAGAATGCAGAGCTCTCTTTCTCCCGACAAAACCAAGGGATCTTCGGTCCGGGGTGAAGACAACGCGCGCCAGAGCTCGCCCAGCCCACGAAAGGCTTCCAATCAGTCGGAGCGGCGCCCGCAAACGAAAGAAGGCGACCCTTCGGTCAATTTCAGCTCCATTCAGTCAAAAACCACGCCCTTTACGTCTAGGTTTTCCAACTCGGAGACCAGAGCTACATCTTGGGGATCCGAGGCCCGCAGGACGAGCAAATCAACCAGCGAGGTCGAGCATGAGATTCAGCTACACGAAGGGCGCCTGTCCAAGCTACCGCGGCGCCAACAAGAAAACCGCCAACAAGCTCGGGTTGTGACCATCAGCTTCTCGTCGCCACTGGTCTCACAGATCGCATTTGATGAAGATGAAAGCCCCACCAAACTCCGACAAAATCAAGAGATCCAGCAGCCTGAGCATGGCCCTGCCTGTGTCGAGGCGGGCAATTCCAGTCGTCCGCCGGATACCCTGCTACCAGAGCAGAAGTCGCTGGACCCTGGTGCGATACCGGATCTCGATAACAGAGGAGATTTAAGTTTGATTCGAAGAGGCTCTCATGGGTCTGTGGCATCTACGCCGGACAAGAGCAATTTTAATGATTCGCTGGTTCCCTTCCAACATTTAGGACCAGACACGACCTATAGCTTCCATCTAAGCCCATTGCCCGACTTCACTATTGACCAGATCGATCAACCACTTCATCTTGAGGTTAGCTACGTGGCTCAGCGGACTCACCCGACATCGCTACGCCAGGTCCACGGCACGTTTGCCTTGGCTACTGAGGATTTGGTGAAGCATATCACCGAAGCCGAACCATTCGAACCGTACTGGGAAAATGTGAGACGACTGGTTCTACGGCACAAGGGGTTAATTACTCTTCATAAGCTCTGCGATTTCTGCCCCCGACTGGAAGATTTGGATGTGACCGGCAACGACATTGGTCAACTAGGTGGTGTTCCTCCCAGCCTAAGGACTCTAAATATTCAGGACAACTGTCTCTCGAACCTCACAGCTTGGGGCCACTTGACCAACTTGCAGTATCTCGACGTGTCCGGGAACGAACTCGAAAGCTTAGACGCGTTCAGCAGCCTTATTCACCTCAGAGAGCTTAAAGCCAACGACAATAATATCACAAACATCGAAGGCATATTTGATTTGGACGGGCTATTGAGCTTGCAATTAAGAAATAATAGCTTGACCACGGTCGACTTTGGCCGAGCAGAATTGTGAGTACATCCCGCTCAAGCTGCCTTAGTCGGAATTTAACGGTCCAAACAGGACTCGCTTGCATGATCTAGATCTAAGCCACAATCAACTTTCCTCCATCCGCAACCTTGACTCACTTCCCTCCCTGTCCGCCCTTGATCTTCGCTACAATCAACTCGACGGACTTGAAACCACAGCCGCTTTACCTAATCTCCAATCGCTGAAGCTCTCCAATAATATCCTGCGCACGCTCGACGTCGGGGCATTCCCATCCCTAAACCTGCTTTATGTCGACCAAAATTTCTTGCGCAGCGTCTCTGGTCTCGATAAATGCCAATTCTTGGAGGTCCTCTCTGCTAGAGAACAAATGAATGGAGACGTTGATGGTGGCATTTTCGACATCGATTTGGGTTTGGTGAAAGATCTTCGGAAGGTCTTCCTCTCTTCAAACAGACTCTCTATGCAGAGCCTTTCGCCTTCCTCGCCCCTTTTAAGCTTGCGGCTACTGGACGTAGCCTCCTGCAGCATCCAGGGGCTTCCTGTGGATTTTGCTTCGAGCTTTCCCAATGTGGTGGTCCTCAATCTCAATTTCAACTCCCTCACAGGTCTGAACGAACTATCGGGCTTGAAGTGCCTTGCTCGGTTAGCAGCAGCCGGAAATAACATCACACGGCTGCGACGTCTCTGTCAAGTATTGAGCCATATTGGGAGAACAAGTAAGGGAAGAGCCTGCTCTCTACAGAAAGTCGACATCCGTGGCAACCCCCTCACCGTCCGATTCTATCCCCCTGCTGTCATTGGAAACGGCAAAGCGAACGTGAAGAAGCTGAAGGCGAAAGAGGAGCTTGGCCAACGACGCCAGGACGGCTTGGACCTTCCCTCTGCCCTAGCCGAGTTTGCGCACGGTGGAGACGTCACGCACCCAGCTACTGTAGGCGAGGACGAATTGCCGAATCCTGCCAAGGAGATCGAGATCGATGATCCCTACACCCTTCCGCTCGCCGATCCTTTGGCTGATCAGAGATACTTGTCCCACTTGGATGAGGCAACGCGACTCCGCAGACGAGTCTTCGAGCTCATGCTATATGCAGGAACCGGGGGTTCAATTCGCCTTTTGGACGGCTTGGAGCTGAGACCCTCTGTGGATGAAGGTTCCGACATGGACCGGGCCTGGGCAAAACTCGAAAAGCTCGGTGTTCTCAAGAAGAAAGCCATCACTGCATAAATTGCCTGTTCTTTTTTACTTAGCATCGTATGATTCATGATATCCTGGGGTGCAGCTGCACGGAGTTTTGATATCATTGGGTTGGATTACTGTCTTGCTTTCTGTTCTTGATATTTTTGTTTCTTGATTCTACATAGCGGATGGTTGGTTGTTGGGGTTGGCGTTAAAACGGCTACGTGAAGGGGCTGGCTGCATACCAGGAGTTCTGGAAACTCATCACACTTGCTGTATTCTACTTCAAGCGGACTATTCCCCCCATATCATATCCGGTGCACATTCTGCCGTCATAATGCATTGGTGCTTTTTATTTATTTTTTCCGTCCTACACAGTAACTACATTCAGGCCAGTGCAGTAAGCTGAAAGCATGAATCATCGTTCGTAATTCATTCACGTCGATCATAACATACGATATCATGCACTCGCTTCGCTTTTCAATTTCACGCTCCTCCACTTCCCACCGTATGTAAAATATAAGCCAAGTAGATAGACTGTCTAAGCGACCGCCAGCTGAAGTTACAGATGGCTGGAGTAGGAAAGAAAATACTTTCATCTAAGCCTCCGCCTCCAACGTTTTAAGCTGCGCACCATACGTTTTCCGAATCAACTCCATATAAGCCTTCCATTTGTGGTGATCACCCGCCACCTCGGCATTCGGGAACGCCTTGCTCAGTTCGCGACTGATCTTCAGCACGCCCAATGATGCCTCTTGCGCTTTCTCGAGTTCTTGCTTCACGGCGTTTTCCTTCGGCTTGAAGGAGAGGATGGCATTGTAGCGTTCTGAGAGCGCGTCAAGATGGCGCTGCGTCTCTTCTGGGGCGAGATGGATCAGCTTGGAGGTCATTAGGTTGCAGATTGTGCGGATGTCTTGTTCGTCGTCGATGCCGGAGAGGATGCGGTCGAAAAATTCGCTCATGTGGCTGAGGGAGAATGCGGAGTCGAGGGAGGCGTAAAGGGTTTCATAGGCGCTCTGGAGGTTGGATTAGTCACTATCTTGTGTGTAGAAGGAGGGAATTAGAGGACTGACCTTGCGTAGCTCGAGACCGTCGTCGACGCGGTGCTTAAATGGTCCCATTTGCACTTCGCGGATGAGTTCTGGCTTCACCTTGGTGTCGCCGAAGACGGCCGGGAGGAGTTCGTTGAGGTGGGGAAGAAGGATGTCCATCTTGTTGTGGATAGCGGAGTTCAAGGTCGTCAGAGCAAGACGGTGATTGCCAAGGTCGCGGTCGCTCAGCATGTTGACCAACAGGGGTACGATCACGGGCCTCAGCACATCGTTGTACGTGTCTCTGGGATCCGAGAGGGTGTAGCGGAATGCGGAAATGACAACGCTGCGGATACTCGGGTCACTGCTGGAGAGATAGTCCTAGGTTGTGTTAGCTGCACATATTGCGACTATTGACATACCGCTGGCAGTTGGACTCACCTGGAAATGAGGAATGTAAGCGACTGGATCGATCAGGGCGAGCCGGCCTACACATTCTGCACCAACGGCTCGGTTGTCTTCCTCCTCTGACACAACCAGAAGTGCTTGCCAGAGCTTGACAGCAGAAGGAGCTACATCTGGCCGGACAATCTCGGGGTGTTGGAGTAGTTCCCTCACGGAATGAAGGAGCAGATAACTCTGCGGATTGCCCTTCTCAAGACCACCCAGGATAATAGGCAAGTAAGACTTGACGTTCCCTGCTGCTGCATTACCCAGGGCTGTGGCTGCAGCCAGCCGGACCTTGTCGGATTTGGAGTTAAAATGGGTGATGAAGAGTTCAGGGGTTAGCGAACAGCTGGAGCCCATTCGTAGACCGATCTCTCCCAATATCGCGAGCGCAAGGCATTTACGTTGAGCATCCTGAGCAGTCTCCAGCTCCGTCATGAAATCTTCCATTTTGACACCCAGCTTAGGACCACCGTGCACCAAGAGAGTTCCGATTGCTCTACCGACCACTGACGTGTCGCCGCTGATACCGACATCTTGAAGAAGCTTCTTCATCAATGCTGCACCAGCTCCCTCTTCTCCAATGACCTTAACTAACAGGAGAAGGGCCTTCAGTACTGTTCCAACGAGCGATGATAGAACGACGGAACACAGCGCAGAGATCAGGTTCTCGTTCACAAGAAGCTGAGCATTCCCTGGAACCAGCTTCGCCAGAATAATGAGTGACGGCGCGAGGAAATGGAAATCTTCTGCGCTGATGAGCGGTAGAAGACTATCTTCTAGCTCTTTCATGGTCTTATCGTCGTAATGAGTTCTAGTGTTGGGGTTCATGGCCAGGCTACGAAGGGCCTCCAAGCTAGCACCTCGAAGAACCCGGTCTGACTTGCGAAGCTGTGCGCCAAGCTCTGCAGTAACTTCACTAACCCATGTCGGTGCGACATCCACCTCACGAGTGCAAAGGACGGCCACATCGTCAACGGCGCGGACAGCTGCGAGCCGCGTGGTCTCGTTCTTCAGTCGCTCCACCAAAACAGAAAGACCTTTGGAGCGTTGTTCAAGAGGGAGGAAAGAAGAACCTTTCTCCCCAGCTGTCCGGGCCAAGAGCACACCGAAGACGTGAATAGCTCTCTGGCGAACTTCGAGGTCGGCACTCGTATCAGTGATCCGTGTATGAACGACATCATATAGTCTCTCTAGGTGCGATGCAAGGTCCTGAGAGGCGCTGGGGACCCGCGGCGGCGTAAGCGCCTTCACGATTTGTTCGACGGCTCCCAACGCTTCGCTGCTGACCTTGTAGTTCCGGTCATTGACAGCCCCAATGACGCCGGGAATCAACGCGATAAGGAAGGGTAACAATGCATCAGACGTATGCGTTTCAGCAATCGCGGCGATGAGTCCTAAAGTTTCGGTCTGAAGGGTGCCCGCACTCGCCGAAGACCCGACAGGTGCGGATGAACCGCCTGAGAGAGAAGAGGATTTCAAGACATCCGCTATGGGGTCCTCGAGCTGTTGGAGATGATCCGCAAGACCACCGTAGCGAACGAGTGCAAGGCTCTTAAGCAGCACGATAATAGCCTGCTTCAGTGGTACAGAAGCTTGCTTCCACATCTTGACAACACTCTGCACAATTATCGGCACTGACCGAGCCAGCTCCGCCTGTGGACCGGATTTGGGCGAGGAAGGAGCAACAACGGGGGTGCTGACAGCAGAGGAGGTGCCAATGCTGGGCTCGAAGTCGATCATACTAGCATCACTGTCCTGGCGTCTCCTCTTCCTCGAATTCTTCGAACCGCCGACGGATTCGAGGAAGCCGTTGGACGTGATTATCATAGCGCCTTCACCTGTTTTCCGAACAAGCGCAGTCATGGTAGACACAACTTCGAGCTTGACACTTTCTTCCCTTTCTTTATTGAACCGGGCGATAAGAGCGGGGGAGATTTGCTGAAACAAGGACGCATCGTCTGCAGCACGGCCGCGGGTGTAGGACGAGATGACGGAATAGAGCAATTTTGCTGCACAGCGGCGGACCTTCCAGCTCATATCATCAATATCACTGTAGCCTCCTTCTTCCTCGAAATCCTCAAACTCGTCGTCGTCGTCCAGATCGGGTTCCTCTGTTACGTCATCTTCAGAGCCATCATCCTGAGTGCCGCCCATTTCTTCATCGTCTTCGGCTTCGGCAACATTGGGATCGTATTTGAGAAATCGAAGGGCTGAGTTGATGGTATTGGACATGTATGGCTGCATCTGAGAGTTGCAAGAGCTAATCAACGTCTCCAGGGTGACGAGGGCGGTTTCCCGGAGCTCGTCCGCCTGGGGATCGTGCTCGTCATCGTAAGACGACATTGTGTCGGAGGGGTAACAAGTGGCAGTATATTGAATACAACCAAGCGCAAGAAATGAGGCAGCCGCAGCAGAGAATACAGAGGGTGACAGTCGAGCGAGCTCCAGATCAACAGCAGCTGCTCTCTGGGAAGCTCCGATAGCGTGACCCCGCGCTAGGCCCAATCCATCCCAGAGGAAACAGCCGAGATTCCGGTCTTGGCACTCCAAGGCAGTGAAAGCAAAAGCAGCAGGGAATTTGGGATGTCGCAAGTCGCTTTCACTACTGAAGAAAGTCAAAGAGATCAAGTGAGGATGAATTGCTGCGGGATTGTTGCTTGGATGCCATCAGAGCCTGCAGCCCACCTTGCTTGCGAGCCTTGGCCCGCTTTTTGCTGTTGGCATTGTCGGCCGCTTTATTCACCCGACTCTGATCCGCCATTTCGGTGGCCGGTTCAGACTGGGGCGTTGTAACAGCAGATGATGATTGAATATCAGGCGTAGATGCCGCTGTAGAAGTAGCTTTTGGTAGTAGCGCAGGACGTGCTGCATCCCTGCGAACTGGCTTGATGGTCCGCCGCCGGCAACGAAGACATTTTAAGATCGTAGCTCCATCAGAGCTTGCCTTGCCCGCTCTGCCTGCATTCGACGGCTTGCCTTTTCTCTTCTGGATGACGATATTCTTAGTCCACTGTGGGCTTCTGACACTGCCACATGCACCGCACGAAGTCTCCTGGAGCCGCTGGTTCAATGGCTTAAATTCGTCACGGATAATGCTGTTGTGAACGGTCATTAAGTAGGCCGCTGTTGATGGACTGAGAACATTGAGAGCGCTGGCGGAGCCCTTGAGGAACTCCAACCGGGGCGCATGATCACTAAGGGGCATGTTTTGAGTGATAAGGATCTCAAGTATTCAGATCGGTTGTGAATATACAAGACGACTGTACCTGCTCAAAACCTGGCGGGAGACATAAAAATGAATTGAGGCCGAGAAGGAAAAAAAAGGGCTGTTCGGCAGCAAAGCAACCAAACACTCTCCCGCCGCACGATCAACTCACGCCTCCCGGTGTTACTCTGCCTCTACTTTTCATCTTCCTCTTCTCCCCCAGTTCCTCTTAAGTCACTTTCTCACCTCTCGCATCTTTCTATTCTCTCTCAAATTCGAGTAATCTGCGTTCAGTAATTCTCACTCTTGCATAGAAAGTCTCCTACGTTGTTCCTTATCATCTTTTTTCATCTTCTGCGTCTCAAGCTTTGCTAGCGACCCATACTTCGTCGCCGGATCGATCTCTATTAACTTAGATCGCTCGGCCTTTTCCAGAATCATGGAGATGCCAACTTCGGAGTCTTCCTCGATTCGGGTCGCGTTTGAAGGATGTGTAAGTCAACTTTACATTTCTATACCTTGTACTTAATCTTGCTGACCACAGAAACTTCTCTAGGGCCATGGATGTCTTCATGACATCTATGCGTCAGTCGATAAGGCTGCCGCTCTCAAGGGCTGGGATGGTGTCGATTTAGTGATCATTGGCGGCGACTTTCAGGTAGGACTTATATTGCCCCTGTCAACTTTCCTGCCTCTCCAGCTAACCTCAACCTAGGCCGTCAGAAATGCCAATGACCTGGCCTGCATGTCGGTGCCAATGAAGTACAGAGAATTGGGAGACTTTCATGAATACTACAGTGGGCAGCGTGTTGCTCCCTACCTCACAATCTTTGTTGGCGGCAACCACGAAGCTAGCAACCACATGTTTGAACTCTACTATGGAGGGTGGGTAGCCCCGAATATCTACTACCTCGGTGCGGCCAACGTCATCCGGTGTGGGCCCCTTCGCATCGCCGGAATGTCTGGCATATGGAAGGGATATGACTATCGGCGGCCTCATTTTGAGAGGCTGCCTTACAATAGTGATGATGTTCAAAGCATCTATCACATCAGAGAACTCGACGTCCGGAAATTGCTCCAAATCCGTACACAAGTTGATCTGGGATTATCCCACGACTGGCCTAAGCAGGTCGAGCGTAGCGGAGACTTTGAGACTTTGTTCAGAAAGAAGCTTGGATTCCGCGAGGATTCCCAGATCGGCCGACTTGGTAGCATGGCTGCTAAGCATGTTCTTGATCGGCTGCGCCCAGCCTATTGGTTCTCGGCACATCTACACGTTAAATTCGCGGCCCTAGTTCAGCATGCCGAGTATGTTGTTCCTGAGCATCCAGCTGCTAAGAGGCAGGCTGCCACCGCTCCAACTGATGCCAGTCAGCGTTCAAGCGCTCCACAGGCATTTGCGCTGGATGGTGCCGTATTCACTTCGCTGGTTCTCGGTGAAGAGAACCCATTGAATGAGCATATGGCCTCCGCTTCTACTGCAAAGTCTGGTAAGCCAAATGAAAGCCACGCTGTAAATACCGGAGATTCTCAGCTGCAGTCGGAGAGTGGACAACCTGCTCGTCAGCCATCCAAAACCGACGCATCGGCCGGAGAAGCAGCTGGCGACATGGCGACTAAGCTATCAGCGTGGAATAACTTCCACGCGGTTGCTGCCCGAAATGAAGCGGCTGAGAATGATCTCTATTTGTCGGGCAAGGCACAGAATCATGGACCCAACCCTTATGAGATCAAGCACAACCTGACCTGGAAAAGGGTTGAGACTGACATGGATGGCGTTAATCGAAAGATTGCAAGCGTCGAGAGAGAAGTTAGCCCTGACCGCCAAAGCAATAAAACGCAGAAGGTTCAGCATGAGTCTGAAGTAGTGAAGAATAGCGACGAGATCGACCTAGATCTAGACAGTGACTCTGATGACGCATCTAGTAAGGCGCAGCCTGAAACAGCAGTTTCAGGAAATACTGGCTCTCCCACGCACACGCCTACGACAAACCAAATGGAACGCGATAATGGCAACGCCCAAGCAGAACCAGACAAAGCGGCTGATGTCGCGCAGGATGTGCGCAACCAGCTGCCTGCCAGCTTCGCACGTCCACAGCCTGATCCGTATCCGGTCAATGGCCCCTTGCCCGAGGCAATCTCCAACAAGATGACTAGTTTTCTTGCATTGGATAAATGCCTACCAAACCGCGAATTTCTCCAGCTCCTTGAGATCAATCCTATTTCGGACTTAGATGGGGCGAAGGTTGAACGCCCATATCGCTTGCAATACGATAAGGAATGGCTGGCAATCACACGTGCGTTTGCCAATGACCTTCACCTTGGTGATCCCAACGCCAGACCCTCTGCGGATAAGGGCGACGTCGTTTACCGACCCCAGATTCTCGAAGAGGAGAAGTGGGTCGAGGAGAACGTTGTTAAGCCTGGAAAGCTTGTCGTCCCGGAGAACTTCACTCAAACGGCGCCCGTCTACGATCCCGCCGTACCTCTGACGACTGAAGAGATGCCAATGGAGTACACCAATCCTCAGACCACCGAATTTTGCGAGTTGATTGGTATTGAAAATAAATTCGACATGAGTGACGCCGAGCGCCAGGCTAGAATGGCTCGGGGGCCCCGTCCTAATAGCAACAGAGGCGGCATGAACCGTCCTCCTCGTCGTGGCGGCTTTGGACGGGGTCGCGGACGCGGTGGTCGTGGACGCGGCAACCGTTACTGATTCTACGTCTCTTCACATTGCACGTTGCTTATCAAAGGCTGGTTCCATCTGTGATATGGTTGCTCTTCAGCTTCGTTGCGGCATGGCTGACGGCGCAAGGAAGGTACCGCGGATGAGGAAGTGCTGGGCACTTGCCTCTAGTCATCTTTCTTTCATCAAGTCGGCCATGCTACGTTGCTATCTATTGAATTTGTCATCATTTCATTTCTCGCTACCAGTTACGCCCTTAATCTCTTCTATCTGACATCCTAATGGAAGTGGAGTCTAGTTCTACCCATCTCATTAATGTCTCTCACAAAGAAATGGCTCCATGGAAATCGGCCTTCAGTTTCTGTCTTTTATGCCTTGAAATTACGGTAACCCCAGAGTTACTCAGTACATCTCTGACGCGTTCACGATTTAGCTTTTTCCTACTGGATCACAGTACAGACAATGGAAATGAAAATCCAAAGCATGATGTATGAACTTCGCACAGTAAACAGTAAAGTGAAGAGTAAACCGTAACTAATCTCAGTAACACCAACCCAACAATCACTACTATTACTCAATCTCCTCAATCCTTGGCCTCGTAGCCTCATCCCTACCAGAAAGGGGACTAACTCTCAACCCAGCAATGCGATCACCCAATTCCAACCGAGGCTCTTCATCCTCCCCTCTCGCCCCAATCCCCCACAACAGCGACTTCTCCAACCAAGCCTCCAAACTCTCAACCAACACTCTTACATGCCCCCTCACAATCGAGTCCGTCTCCCGACTCTCCACAAACCTCAACGAAGACAACATATGCGGAATATTCCCCACAGTTGCTGCTCCCCCATCCATTCCACCAGACTTCGCATCCGAAAGCGAGAACCCGAAACCTAGCGCCTGACTTCCGCGATTCTCACGAACGGTATCCATAGCTTTGAGAATATCAAGCAGGAGGATAGCACTCGCGCGTCGCAGGATAGCCGACTCAACCTCCGGCTCTAGTGTCAGCGTCGCGAGCGCCAATTCCACAGCGGAGGAGATAACCGAGGGCCCGAGGCCGAGGATATTCGTTTGGATGGCGCTAGCCAGGATGGATAATGCGGATGCACGAACGCGGAGATCCTCAGGTTCGGAGTCCGATGCTGCGCCTGCTGCCCAGGCGGAGAGGATGTTTGCGGAGTGGGCGGCTTGCTCTTCGTCTTCGGAGTCTGAGCCACCATCATCGACTTCCTTCTGGATTTGATCAGATAGTTCTTGGATTTTGGATGTAGGTGTGGATATACTCCATCCTGGAGGCATGGAGGATTCTTTTTTCTGGCGGGCTTGTTCGCGTTCTGCTTTCCGCTTCTCTTTCTCGATTTGCTGTCTGCGTGCCATTTGGGCTTGGGGTTTCTGGGCGCGTCGGCCGGCGACGGCAATCATGCCTTCGGCGAGGAGTTTGGCTGTTTCGCCTGTTAGGGCATCGTTGAGGTCCTGGACCGTGCGGAGAAGGGATTCGCCGATCTTTAGTCTTTGGTCCAGGGTGTGGGTTTCCGTTTTGTCGATGTAGCGGTCCACGAGGGTTTTGATGACCGTGCGCGGGTGGCGCGATGCTAGGGTGCCGATGAGTTTGATGGCATTAAGGTAGATGAATTCGTCGGTGCTGTGGGTTTCGGAGGTGTCGGTTATGATGGATAGGAGGAGTGTGAGGGTGGAGGGGATGTCGAGAACGGGGGAGGCTTTGGTGATGAGGTTTGAGAGGAGGGAGAAGCCTTCTGCTTGGATGGGGGCGAGGTCGGAGTTCAGGTTGGATAGGGCGCGACGGTGGATTTCGAAGTCGGCGATTTCGGTAGTTGGTTTACTTGTTGTGGGGATCTCGCCTTCGGGGTTGGCGAGGTGGATCTCGATGAGCATTGATGATGTGGTTGCTGGTTTGGAGAGGTCGGATGAGAGATGGGGGGTAAGGTCGTCGAGTTTTGACTTGATGGCTTCGAGCACTGGGAGGGTCTCGGGTGAGATGGAGAAGTCGGGGGAGGCGAGAACAGTAGACAGGAGGCTGAACACGGCTGGTAGTGATTCGGCTGAGTCTGTCTCTCCTGCTGCTTCTTCCTTTCCGGTCTCTTCTGGCTCGACAATGTTGGCCAGTGATGAAAGTGATACCTTGCCTGATCGTGTCCCCATGGTCTTCTTGCTCTGCACGTACGCTCGGTTCAATTCACTGTCAATTATCTGCTTGATGAGTTCGAGCACGCGCAGAGGTCGACGGGAAAGGACGTCTTTGAAATTGTCGAGTAGCGTTTCCGCTACCTTGGCACTAATCAACTGCTGCATGATGTTCTTGAAATCGTCTTCCTCGGGGGATAGTCGCAATCTGTCCATCGAACGCTCATTCAAGGAAGGCTTTACCAGCCAATTCTCACTCACGTAGAGGAAAATATCTGCCGTCCGTTCTTCGCTACTAGGATCTGCGCCCAATAAGCTGACGAACAGTTTGGTGCGAGACTGCAATATGTCGACGAGGCGGACAATGTTGCGATTCGTTTCTGACGTGTTGCGCTTCCGCAGCAACACTTTGTTCTTCGAGCCTGAATCATAAGTCCACGTTTGTCCACCATCATAAAGTAGGTTGTCGACGAGCTTTTGTAATGATGGGAGTCCAACTGATATGCCGAAATATGTCTGCAGGATGGTCAAGATTTTCTCATGCAGTGCCAGATTTTGATGTTCCAGTGTATAGCACGCCAGGCCCCAGAGTGGAACGAGAATAGGGTGGACGACTCGCTTCACGAGGCCCGGGTTTGGAGGTTGCAGGACCAAGGTACGCAATCTGTCGACTGCTAATACTATTGTCGGTTCGGCTACCTGTATCTGCTCGGATAAACCACGCTCAAGTTCATCAGGGGCAGCTATCCATTGACTTGAGGAAGCGTCAAGGCCCGCCGTAAGTGCCTTGAAGATGGGCTCCAAGAAGATGGAGTTCCCGACGGTCCCAGGTGCGCCGTAGGCTCTTTTACTCAAGATACCGTTTCCGATAACGTATGCTGCTGTCTTCTTGAGGTCAGGGTCATTCCCGTCAATCAACTCTAGTAGCTGTGGTGCTATTGTAATGAAGTAGTTGGTCGGGTCCATTCCTTCTGGAACTGAAGACAACAGGCGGGACGTTTGCATTATACTCTGTACTGTGAAGATTGGGCCATTCGTTGCCTGGGCCTGAGCTTCGGCTCCTAGGGACGGGGCAAACTGAGAAGCCAAGAAGACCATGGTTTGAAGTACACCACCAGGACGTAAGGGTATTCGTGACAGCTGGCTGGAGACCAGAGACTTGAACCACGGAGCAGGATCCGACTGCAGGAAACTGGACAATGTTGGTAGCAACACAGGGCTGGGAGTCCTACAGCAAGTCAGTAGCTGAGGCAGAAGTATTTATCATAAGCCTACTCTTCAATCAGTCTTCCCACATCCCGACGGTAGATATCCTTTTTATCGTCGGAGAGGCTCTTTGAGTTATAAGCCAGATCTGCAGCTGCACTGATCATATCGCTAAGGACTCGGCCACGAATGACATCTTGGACGCTCACTTTCTTGTCGAATATGATGCTCGAAAGAGCGATCCATATTTTCTCGAGCAGAAATTCGTCTTCGGGACTCTCCTGGGCATGATGTTGTTGTTGAGCAATAACCCCCGCAGGCAGAGCCGAGAACACCCTTTGGTGCAGAGGTAGGCCGAGTCCTCTCGATAGTGACGGGTAGATGCCTTCCACAGCAATTAAATCCAACAGAGCTAGAAGTAGCCTGCGTCTTTTTGCATCTTCCAACGCAACATCTTCCGTTGGCTGGGCAGTCTGGCTGGGAGGATCGCCATCACTAGATGGAGTGACGAAAGCAGTATGGATGAGAGACAGTAGGCTCAAAGCTTTGATGATGACATCCCTTCTCACAGACCCAGTTTCTTTCTCATCGTCACGAAGTGTCTCGTTCAGAATATCTACTAGAGACTGCCCGCGCGACTTTTGGCTCTGAACATTATCTAAATTCTCGGTTAGCTTTGACATTCTGACGGTTCTGGGATCGAGCTTTGCATGCCTCGTTGAAGAACAGAGTCGAGGAACACGCTCACGGCAGCGAATGCGTCTTTTACTCGTACTGATTCATCCATCCTTCAATCATGGAGAGCTCTCCTTCACCCTAATACTCGCATTTACAAATCCTACGTCTATTTCCTTCGTGTCCAGAGAATGGATTAGAAGTGATTACCTAATCACATTATGCCTGCGACTTGCGTATCACATGATGAATTGTGGCTAGTCCTACTTCAGTATAGCGTGTAATGTGCCGGGCGGCAACTTCAATCTTACTGCTGCTTTTGGTAGTATACTGGGTTACTACACCAAAATCGAGTGAAAGAAACAATCTAGTATGATATACATTTATATGCTTACGAGATATGATTTATCATCATCTCAAATAAGGTTGGAGGTATCGAAGTAAAAGTTATTCTCTTGGCCATGATGTCAACCGAAGCAGGAATTCTTTTTCGAACTACTGAATATATAAGTAGCCGTCATATAGCCGCCTGGCAAGTGCGGTTTAGACGTGATCGAATAGGTCGGATCTTCTCTGCCCTCCCTCTCTTTGTGAAGTAGCCAAGAACTAATTGTCTGATTCTGCTAGAAACCTAGCATACATGAAGTGGAAATGTCAACTTAAGACTAGTCGTTTGGCTCCATTGCCCTGGTACGTGGAATCGGAGAGTCACCGTCATGGCGTATATCCGATCATGGCTTTTGCTTGTTGAATAGCGGTTGGCTGCACCGTCCGCGCCAGCAAAAGTCCAATACAAGAGAAGAATACTGGAGACTTGGATATGAGTTTCTTTTTATTGAGACAGTAATGCTTGCTATCTTTGGAATTAATAATGGTGCCAGTTCTATGCGTGGCGAACGAATAACCAGTGGAAGCGCCCATTCAGATACTGCTGGCACCCCATCTCGGTTGTTACCCCGCGTTAAACTGAGTTGCATACTGTGATCGACCGAGATCTCGTTGGGCGTCATATCGCATTGCCCTAAGCTCGGGGGAAGGAGTGAATGACCTTCCTGGACCTGCTGATGGTGACAAAAATGTTGGCACACCGAACCTATTATCCTTGGAGGAACCGTAAACTCGAATGATGTCTCGTGTCTCAATCCTCCTTGCAGTAGTCCCGATCCCGATATTACAAGCACAAGCGGCTGTTCCATGCGAAGAACAAGTCTGGCATGCTGTGTACGGTGGAAGTGGTACCGCATTTTCGGTCCTGTCAATCTGTATCTTGACCTTGCCTGACGAACTATTATTTCGAGTTGCAACTGTAAAAAGAAATAAAATCACACCTTCTTGGTAAATGCTTACTTGATGTTGTGAAAGAGTCTTTCTCGGGATAATGTAAGTTATTCCCTTAATATCCTCTCCGGCACTGAATTCGGCAGAGTCATGCTCCAGTTGGAAGTGAACATCCAATTATGGTTTTTGGATTAGCATTGTGTGTAGAACCAGAGTATAGTACAAAGTACTATGCTCCTTTCATACCAGTGAGCTGCTGGAGTACTCTCCCAAAGGAAGTCATGAAGCCCTGAATTTCTCTCTCTGCGTGATTATATACTTCGGTTATATGGTCAAGGGACGGTCGGCATGTCGTCACGTAACCGATTACAACAGCGTGACTGGATGAAGCAGGAACAGACTTAGGATAATGATATCGGCGGGATACACATCTCAGATATTTATATTGCTCTCTCAAAAAGAACACAACAATTACATTTTTCCTTCGCCCACCTCTATTGACTCCTGCTTATGGGCGTCGCGGGGCCAATTCTAGTGGAAGTTATACTTGGCTAAATTAGACCTCGGCATGTGACCAAGTTGCCGAAAGATGAATAAGAGAGGTGAACTTCGTCTTGCCTTTCGGCGAAGGGTCAGACTGCCGACAACATCGACGCATGCAGGTCATTTCAATAGTCCAAAATAGATTATTTCCCGATGCCTGTCTCTAAGCAGCAACCTAAGCGTGATAATAAGAAGCCTATAGCGTGCGTTACCATTTGGGGGTTTTCCTTAGCAAGTGCGCTGATTAGTTCTCTTCCTGCAGCTGCCACCGTTGTCACGCCCATAAAGTTAAATGCTCTGGCGGACAGCCGTGTTCGAGATGTCGGCGGGCTGGCTGTGATGATGAGTGCCAATACACTCTACGTGATCGCAAGCTAAAGGTGCAAGAGAGGTAGGGACCCTCTCCATCTACCCATTGCTCAGCCGTAGTGTATTCTAATAGACACAGTTACCTCGACGAACTTCTTACTCAAAACGCTCAATTGAGAGAACAGCTACGCTCCATTAGTACCCCTCAGAGCTCATCTGTCACTACTGCCGATGGTTCTGTTCCACAAGAGTCATATCCACCGGTACAGAACCCTCTCCTTGGAGAAAGGGCTTGGTTCTATCCATATGACCCTTCTGCTCCTCCTATATACATGGGTGATGCAGCATGCACGGCGTTCGCGACACGCTTGCGCCAGTTTCTTACGGGGGATCCCAATACGGCACATGTTGCTCGAACGCAATACACCCCCGAATCCTCTTTACTCGAGGGTGCCACTCAATGGCCCGGTCTAGCACAGGCTCGTCTGCTGGTTCGTATTGCTTTCAACCAGTTGAGTCGCGTCTACCATCTGTTTCTACGCAAGTCAACCATTGAACACCTTGAATCTATATACCGCACGCCAGCTCTACGCGACGACCCGGCTGTCATGTGCAAGTTCTTCTCCCTTTTTGCCTTGGGCGAGGTTTATTCTTCTCGGGCCAACTCTTCCCCTACGGGTCGAGTTCCAGGTACGAAGTACTATGTACGAGCAATGGGACTAATCCCAATTCTACCCGAGAGACCAGGTGTTATCCATGTGGAAAGTTTGCTTCTACTGGTAAGCCAATTGCTTCTTCAGCATATCAGAGCAAGTACTAAAAGACATTCATCAGTCGTTGTACTCGTACTTCCTCAACAGACGGCACTCGGCCTATATGTTAGTCGGCAGCGCCATGCGTCTAGGCCTGATCCTCGGGCTGAACCATAATATCCCCGAGCGGCAATGCACGGATCCTATAGAACGCCAACATCGGGTTCGGCTGTGGTGGGCTATTTATGTCTTCGACCGCATGTATACGTCAAAATTCGGGTTCCCGCTACAGATACGCGACGAAGATATTCATGTCGATATGCCCACCGAGGTTGCAAGCCCTGCAGCTGAGGAGCAGTTCTCAGATACAGCTTACTCTGTCGCCAGTATTCGACTGTCGCAGATTATAGGTCAGACCATTGACAAGATATACTGTCGCAAACAGCATGCAGAGTCATTTCTCCAACGGGAGCAGCAGCTCTTGCTAGCTTTACAGGATTGGCTTAAATCGCTCCCAGAACATATAAAACTACGCTCGGAGGACTCTCCTCCGCCAAAGCATATCGTATCATTGCATTTACAATTCAATCAGGTCGGTTTCCTTCTATATCCCCGCTGGGATTTTGCGTTAACAGCACGTAGTGCGTGATCTTAGCCACTCGACCCATCCTACTCCATGCTCTATTACATCACAGCAACCATGATGATAGCGAAGACCTTCCCCAGCCGGTCATTACCCTTAGTGAAGCTTGCATACATGCTGCGCGGCACTCTCATGCACTCATAATAGAGGAGTGGGTTAATGGCTCCCTGCCTATGTACGGCTATTTCTACGCACAGTATTTCTTTTCATCTTGCATTGCCTTGGTGATCTCCAGTCTTTTGCCATCGATCGGAAATCCGGCAGATCTCGAGTCGCTAGATACTGCTACGGAGATTCTGTATAGGATGAGTGAACACGGCAATCTTGCTGCTGCTGAATTCTACGAGAATTTGAAGCGTGTCAAGAAAACGTTGGCAACCAAACCTGGAGTTGTCAATGACAGCCACGAGCGTCGCAGTCAAACACCAAGGCACTCCCTCGCGTCATTACCGGCTGGAGGTCCGGCCGCAGACCCCCATGCAATTGGTATAGTGCCAGCTACGGGTTATACTACCGAGATGGCATTCTTAGAACCGACAATGCAGGATTTTCTCGGCAGGTCGGAGAATGAAATTGATGCTATCCAGCCATATGACCTTTTCATTGATGACCATGCTACTATTGCTGCCTGGCCTGCTACCATGTGGACTTCGTGATCGGACGTATGGCTGTTAATGTCGTCATCAAAAGATTAGAAGCCAGAAAATGATACTGACCTGTATGGTGTGCTGTACGCCCGGTTAAAGTCGCCTTAATACCGCTTAAGGCTTCGGGGTCCACACGTGGGCGCAATATTCGAACCAGATATTGACAGTCCTGCGAGGATGTGTCTATACATTATTGGATAGTGTCCATAGTGTTCCCCACGATCAAGACCGTGTCGGTCTTTGCGATCTCAGACCTTCTTGTAGCACACCGGCACACACATTCACTCATTTGCAGAATACTATACTGTCAAGCTAGCCAATCCTTCCGTGAGGAATCATAGCATCGGACCGGAACGAGTATGCTTGGAGCCCCAGAGCGACTAAGATGCTAAACGGAAGGCTATCTAGATATGCTGAAACGGCAATGCGGCAAAAGAAGTTGCAGAAATGCGAGGTGGAGGCAAGTGGCCACTCATGGAATTTACCAAAGCTCACAATATAGCGAGCCCCTGCTGGCATGAGAAATGAAATCAAATCCAGTAGATTGAGGTCTATCGGGTCAAGTCGTAATGCGCGCTCTATATACTGCCCGCTCTGGAACAGGTGTATTGGATGACGTCATAGAGTCACTGCACCGAGGATGGTTTCTACTTCGATTGTTCCTCGTAATATGTACATTGACAACCAGTTTCAGAATGGGTGAGGCTCAAGCAAAAGCAGTGGCGGATAACAAACAAACAAACTTAATTAGCTGTAGAATCAGTCAAAAAGTGCAAAACATGAGTGACTGAGTGCGAGGACATTCCAGTACTCCTGTGTTTGCAGGCGGCTAGTCATCACGTGATAACGCGTCGCGTCCGTTAGAGGGTCGCATCGAGGCGCATCATTTCCGTCCTGTCCTTTTACTTCTCCAAACACAGCGGCCGTGACATTGGGTGGCTCAACCAACTCCGTGGAGTTATCGATTTCTATTTGTTCAAGACGCTCAGTCAAAGTTGATTCTTCGGAGCTCAAATCTCCATTGGACCCTATACTCCTGAAGATGTGTGGACGTGTTTTCATTGCTCTTTCCGGAGTGCCGCTTGATCTCGCCTCTCCGCCCGCTACGGGCGTCTATACAGATCTCACCCTCTTACGGCTTCTCAAGTTTTGTCTTTCACGTTTTGCTAGGAGCAGGCGGTAAGAAAAAGCTTGGGAACTAAACCCTAATAGATGCCAATCAGTTCGATGCCATTCTATGGTATCAGTTTCACGGTGTTGCATGGCGGATGCACTGATCAGTGGGCTCGAACTCTAGCGGGGTCGACGAAATGAAAGGAATCCGATGTCCAGAGCTTCCTCGGAGGCAATCAAAGACGGCTTGCCATGCGTTCGTTACAAGCTCCTGAAAAGGGCGCGCGTCGGTTTGCCAATGCTGGGCGCTACATGCTGATCATTACGGACTGTCACTCTATGCCAGGAAGACTAGGAGTTGGAGAGAAAGCAGGTGGAGCGTGTCGGGCAACTCTGTTTTGGAGTTGTCTTAGGGAGCAATCCATGGGTGGCAATACCGTGCCATTGAGGGCAATACTGTGGGCATCATTTATTACATGTGCAAGTTGATCATCTCGAATACAACAAAATGCCTACACACGATCATTAACCCGACATGTCAATGGATCCACTCGTCGGAACCAATATAATCTCTCGGTCGTGTCCAGGGACGCCCGTAGTGATTATATTGCAGCGAGGTCCATTTTCACTGTCGGGCAGGATGATTTATGCTTGGTCATTGTCTTCTATGCAATGCCATTCGACCTTTGGCTTGTTGTCACATTCCGGCACTAGATCAATCTTGGCATGTAATGGTGATGTTCGATATGCAGACATTGTCGTTCGTCCACGGTCTTGTGCCTTGTGCTGTCCCGTACATGCTTCCAACCTCGAGGGACCTGGGACCCTTGTACCTGCTTTCTACCTTGCAACTTCTATAGTACTTCATCCCTCTCGGAGGCTAGGTGACACCAAATCGCGGCACCAGCCACTGATTTGCGCTTCTATTGAAGGTCCTGATCGCCCGTGTTAACCGTCTCTTTGCAATGTAGGTTGCGAATAGATGATGGGCGCTGGTACAGACTACGGTTTCGGTCGTGGTCCCTCCCTTTGGGGAGAAGAAAGCGGTTTTTGGGGATGTTCTTTGTCCGCTTTGAAATGCCCCCCAATGTTTCGCTACTGCGGGGAGGAAACAAAAACCTGTCCCTGAGGGTACTGTATCACACACAAGAGGTCGGATCAAGTGGCGCCGGAATGTCAATTGATACGCAGGACACATGTCTAAAAGATGTAGGGAGATGGTGCGTTTGATCCAAGGTTCGACTGGGATGTCTTGGAGAGGTAAAGGGTCGATTTCCCCGCGGAGGTTGTGAGGCATAACAGTGTCATAAACCGCGTTCACTTGACAATTGCATTCCTCAACTGCTCAACTACTTGCCAAAGGTTCTGTGCTACACTGCTCCCACAAACAGCCCGATGATCAGCAGTCGCTGCCTTTCAAACCGAGCGAGCCCTTCTCCCCTCCGTCGTGATGCTCAGGGTCGGTCCAGCTATTGATCGAAGCATCATCTAGCATCGTGAGCTTTGGGGTTCGTACAGGGAATTCGATGCGGGACCCCTTGACGGGGATCAAAGTTTAGGCTTGTCTGCTTGGATTCTATTGTTGTCTTCCGTGCCACGATTGCTTTGGATGCTACTGTTTCTTTCAGGATCGGGCTGAGTTAGCTACGAAGTGAAGGCGCTCTGTTGATATCCACGGTGGCACTGCGTTGAGACTCTGGATTCCATACAGGAAGGGGGCTGGATGTACAGCCTGAAGTATAGTAGCCGAACAGTTGAGGGTGCTTTTAGTCGGTGGACCTGCCGTTCCTCTTCGGGGGAACGGCCCAACTTTTTCTTATAAGTCTCCCCTGTCCCCATAAGTTGGCTTGGCTAACTACAGCAGAACTATTGGACGATAACATACAGTGCGTTTAGCTGAATACACGAACCATGTATAGATGACTGGCTGTCTGTTTCGTTTATCATTACACTATAGTAGATGGGCGATCCCAGTCGGGTTCTCGCTCTGTATCTGGATTCCACCAAGCATCTAAGAAGCTCGCACCTCGGCCCATCACGGACAATGAATGAGGCATTGAGCGACGCTGGTAGCCTTAAGTAGTGAGACGAGCCGAGCCGAGCTATCGCGATACCGACACCCTAGTGCCGCGCATAGAGTTCCCCGGCCCGGACCTCAGCATCAAGCACGGCATCCTAACATCTCACAATAGACGTAAAACATGGCCATGACCATATCAACCGACCACAAAATATACCCATAAAAGCCATCTCACTTTGCAAACGGATTCGCATGAATCGTAACCCTCTCAATCCTCAACGCCTCAAATTCCTCCCCCTCCTTCGGCTGAACCACCCTCCCCTTCTTATCAACCTTAACATTCGCCTTCTCCAACCTCCCCAACACATCCCCTCCCTCATCCTGCGCCGTCAAATTCAACACCTTCCCAAACACCGTACTCGCGCCATCCAAATGCGGCGCCGGCGCAAACGTCACGAAGAACTGGCTCCCGTTTATCGTAGCTCCGGTTGCGCCCTGCGATCCCGGTGCTGTCCTATCCTTCACGGGCCGCGACGCCATCGAGAGGATTCCCCGCGTGTTGTGCTTTAGTGCAGGGAGGTGGATTTCTTGATTCAGCGCTGAGGGGTGGTGGATGGAGGTGCCGCCTTTGGGGATGTCTTCGAAGGGGAGGGGGGGTTTGGCGGACGAAGAGGAGGAGGTGAGGGAGGGGTTCAGGGAGATGTCGCCGCCTTGGATCATGAAGCCTGGTATGAGTCGGTGGAATGGGGTGTTGTTGTAGGCGCCGCTGGCGCAGAGGGCGATGAAGTTCTGTATAGGGAGATAAGGTCATTAGTTTAATTCCTTGCGGGTGAAGCGGAATGCGCAGGGGAAGAAAGTATGTACCTCTGCTGTCTTAGGGACCGCTTCGCAGAAGAGCTCGACCTTGAGGTCGCCGTGGGTTGTGTGGAGCTGTGAGTGGAGGTGGTTAGTAGTGTTCGTCGGGTGCCAAAGTAGTGTAAGTGGAGGAGTGTACTCACTGTTACAGACATGGCGTATGAGTCTGTTCGATCTGCTGCAAGTTAAAAGATAGTAGGATGGGATATGTGGGCGCAATGAAGGACGGGGAGCTGCGGCGATCATCGATGCGGAGCGCATTTATCTGCAGATCACATGACGGTCGTGATATCCCATCCAGCAGAACCACATCCCATTCCTCCATCCCCTTCACGAGATACTCTAGGTTTGGCTCTGGTGTATACGACTAATGAGTGTTTCCGAGTACATTCGATTTGTTTGATTCTGCGATTAGACACACCCAATTCCCTGCGATCAACCATCGTCAACCGCATCCCAATCTACTGCCATCACAATGAACAACAGGCCTGTCGAACAAGCGCTGGCCACGCTACTGCCTACACACGCCCAAGACCTCCCACAAGAACTTCTCAGTCTCGCCATATCACTCGTCGCCCAATCGCGCAGCTTCTCCAGCAGTCTCAAGCCCGAAGAAGAGATCGCTCGGCCGTATGCGTGCGCTGAAATCGCTTGCAAGAGGTGTGTAGAACGCCATTCTTAACAAAGCAGAACCTGGTCAACATGGATGATTCTAACCATTCCTCACGATGATAGATTAACTCGCGCTCTCAAACTCCCTCCTCTCCTTGGCCACCCGCCATGTCCTCCCCGCGCCTACAAAAAGCTCTACGCCTTCCTTGACCGATCCCTATCCACTGGAATTTCCCGCGCAAGTGCCTCAGCCCCAGGGACACCGTCTCGCACCGGATCAGCACCATCAACACCGAGAAAGGGCACACAAAGGACCCCGTCAAAGACTGCCGCAACTGCTACTCCGCGAGGGATACAACAACAACAACACCGACAGAACACACCTACGAAATCCACCCCTCTCAAGCGCGCTCTCTCTCACACCGACAACGACAAACCCTCGCCATCACCTCGACCCCAGAAAATCCCCAAATTCCGCGCAAATGGCCTCTCCGGCTCAACCATCATCCCCGACGCCCCTAGCTGGGTAATGACTTCCATCCGAACAGTTTGCAAGACGCTTTCGACGCCCGCACCGCGCATGAGCACGTGGTCTCGGCCGCCTATCTCGAGGACTCTCCCGCCACATATCTTCGCTGGTGTATCTTCCATCCTGTATATGATTTCCGAAGCGACGGCGATTCACGACGAAGAAATTGATGAGGAGATGTTGGAATTTCTGGAGCCGGTGATCACAGCCAAGGATAAAGAGAACGATGAAGATTTCAAGGACATTATCAATGCCTTGATTGTTGCAGTGTACTTCCTCGTCCTTGCTCGTCGACGACAACCGGGCCCTTCGTCAACTGGGGATAGTGCCGAGGCAGCGGAAGCGAAGAAAATGGATAAGAAGACGTTCTCGGAGATGCGACAGACTGCGCTGGTTAGTCTTGGGCTTCCGTCGACGGAGAGGCGGCATCGGGAGGATGTGGATCAGTGGATTGCGCTGGTTATGGAACAGGGGTGGGCTCATGGGAAGGAGTGGTTTGAAAATGTGCCGTTGGCTGGGGAGTTGGACGGAGATGAGAGGGATTTAGGGGATGAACTAGCGGGTGGGGTTGTCGAGGAGGATGGTGGTAGGGGCAGGTTGATGGTGTCTGGTAGGGGGGCATTGATTGCGGGCCAGTCTTCGAGGCGTGGGCTGCTTCCTGGGTTGGGGACTATGATGCAGGATCGGGTGGATTGGTTGAGTGAGGATCGGAGGGAGGATTATCTTGAGTGGAAGGCGGATATGGTGGCGCGGATTGAACAGATTGAGAGGACGGCTCAGGCTGTGTAAGAGGTATGGAACGCTATAGATTAAATTAGAAGAGATACCCATGAAGTGAGATGATGGTTTTTTTGGTGTAGAACAATATTGTAGTTGTCCGGGTTAGTTGATTGTAATTGAATAATTAGAAATCCTGTACAAGTCCCACAAATAAGGGTAAAGTTAAGAAAGAAAGAAGCAATGCTATGGTATCATTATCACAATGTATGCAAGTCTATTCCCATCACCCACCCGAAAAGCAACCCTTGAACAAATTGCGTGGCCAAGTAAAGCAACGGGGTATAGCGTTGGAAAACCGATAGAGACAAAATAAAACGCAGATGATATGCTTTGCCGCAAGTCTAATACCAGATACTCCTTGTCCGATGATGCGGGATGGACTCCTTTCCGGCCTTCTCTAATTCTTTCATGGTGTCATAGAGGAAGAAATCTATCAAGATAGCGTTCACGCCCATTCCGGCCGGTTTTTGGACGGGCTCCTTCTTGACAAACTTCTGGGTTGAGCATTTCTGCTGATGGTCTTCGGTGTCTTCCTCTTCTTCTGACGCCGTGGGTTTGTTGGATTTCACTGTCGGGTTCACCATGGTTTCTGGATGTCGGCGTTCGATTTCCCTTCTTATCAATTCGACACACCAGATACTGGTAGCTCGCAGTTCAATTTCCCAATTGGAGCCACTAGGTATCGGCTGCAACCTGCGTATGTGGCTTTCCAAGGGCGGCGAGTATGACATACAGCCGAGTTGGTGCAGCATCTGAGGGATTCGATAATCTATAGAATATAAGCCAGAGTTCAGGGAAAGTAGTCTGAAAAAGAGATCCCAAAAGACTTACCCGCAAACATGGTGATTTTGTCGATATCATTAAACTCTCCATACCCCTCACCGTTGAAGCAAGCCCAAAGGTCCGCAACCAAGATCTGAGCCCGCTTGTAGATTCGCACTCTCCGCCCGTGGAAGGTGGTTTCGTCCCGAAAGCAGGAGAAGCTCTCTGCTAGCAAATTGACCAGCGAAGCCGCAGAGTAGTTAGAGTTGTAGATGCAGTTCACAAAACTACCTTCATACTCCTGCAGACAAGGAATTCATTAGCACCAGATGCGGGGGAAGTAAAACATGGTGAAAGACATACTCTGCAAAGAACGCGACCTGCCTCTCGCAGGCATTGAAGGCGTTCCTGAAGCATAGGAATCTCTTCATCGGTGGCAGAGCGAAAGACATGCTTGATGAGTTCCTCGGTACATTCATCTTCCTTGGTCCAAAACTCCGGAGTGGTGATTGGAATGTCTTATAACAGTCAGCTTCTGGCGTGTCTTGCTCAACAGGCCGCATATAGACTTACCCTCATCCAAAGCTCTCTGTAAGGCAGCAACCAAGCTCCAGTACCCCGTCCACTTCCTTCCTCGGTACTCAATCGCGAAACGCTTCTCGCTAGGGAGCTCGGACCAGAAACTGAAATTGAGGAGATCCATAGTGAAGATGAAGTCGACCGTGTTCTCGTCTTTCGTTTTTGGGTGTAGTTCGTGCTCCGTCCATGTCTGTGTGGAGTATTCCTTCTTCTGCATCAGGTTCCATATCGTCTCCGCGGCTTCTTTCGTCTTGTGGGGGTTCAATGCGACGTCGATCGCATTGTCGAAAGCATATTGCGCATTCTCCAGCACTTTTGTCTCTGCGGTTCGAGGATCTGAAGAGCCTCCCAATCCCAGTGTCTTGCGCAGAAGAGCAATCAACTCGGGGTCTGCTTCGTCGTCCGACATTGCTCCAGGGGACAGGTCTTGCCCGATGACACTTTTTTTGCTCGGTTAGGTGCCAACAGATGTCTAGGGGGGATTTTGCGAAGAAAAGATCGAGAAACCAGCGAACTCCGCGCTCACTGCAGAGGGGATAAAGAGGAAAGGGGAGGGAGACGAAGGGAAAGAGAAAAACGGATTGAAAATGGGAAATCCCCACGAGCAACAGGCACCGGCAGCGAACCGACTGTCTTTGGATCAAAGACGGTTGTTGCCAGAAAGGGCGATCGGGCCAAAGGCAGGCTCCAAAGCGAATCTCCCAGTGGGGATTCACGCACTACCAAGTGATTAATCTACGGAATGAAACCCTCTAATGCTATCTAGGAAGAGACCTGCTTTGCTTTTGGTTTTTTACTTTCTTTTCCTTCAGTTCTTTTATCGGGAATTTCCAGCTTCAACTTTTTGGGACGATAAGCGCTGGTTATGTAAGCAAGGGTATCTTATCTCTTCGCCGGTGCCACTTTTTAAGACTTCTGGTGACAGTCAATTAATCTGTTTGGTAAATCATTGGAGAAACCTTTGTTCTTCTTTTCCGCGATTAATGTACCTCGGAAAAGACTTGTGGTTGAGGCTTGGACGCACACATTCCCGGAACAGCCTGTCGGAATCATGGAAGCATACTGGCCTTGTTGGATGTTACACAGCAAAGTCAGCCACTGTTCCTTTTTTCCCCATCCTTGACTCCATTCAGATGCTTGCCTTGTTCCGCCAATCAAAAGGCCCGTCGTTCAATGCTTATACTTTATGGAAAGCAATTACTGGTAGTTTAGTGTGATAGAGTCCACTATGGATCTTAGTAGTCTCGAAGTCTGTCTGTTTTAACGATACGCGACTACTAGGTTGTCCGATCATACAACTACAGAGTAGACATGTGCGCAACATCCTGATGCGACAAGTGAGCTATCTCTTATAGCATAATTAGATATAGAAGGTGACCTGCTACTGGCTCTGATGCTGCTGTACCCTTTATTCCCTGTCGAACAGACAGCCTGCTTTCGATATTTATTCTGCGTTTCCTGCAAAGCACGTTAGTACTGAGCACGCAAGCGCCCCATGAATGTTTTCTGCAACTCCGAGGATGTTTCGCTGACTGCGACCAAACAGCGGACCATAGATAGCCCGTGGCATCCCACTTTGATGGTAAATAGCTGTGGTTCATAATGATTAGGTAAAGCCATTCACATCATGGAGAGCGCTATGAGTAAAGAATAACAGTCGTTCTGGCACTTTACTACGAAGAACAACGACACATTATTCTAGGACAGCACGTCTTCTGAGCACTGCCGATCTGTCAGCCTCATGGTCTGGCCGTAAGACCTGGAGGGAATTTGATGGACTCCACGGCCTATACTTCGTAGAAAAGCTCGACATCCATCAAGTAACGCCCCCACTATGAAAGATCCAGAACATGCAAAGTACCATTGTTGTCCTCTGATTTTTGGCGCTGGGCATTCAGCTCCGGCATGAGAACCCCTGCTAGCTCTATACCATGCATGAGTCGCCCAACCATCGTGGAGGAGTAAAAGGCAGGAATGTGAGCTCTCACATGCTGGGCTCGAGAGATGCATCAGTCGTATTTGAAGGTTGGCGACATTGCGCGGAAAGAAGGGCGAAAAGTACCTGATAGCAACATCTGACTGGAGTAGTAAATAGACGGGTTGATAGTCGAATGGCCTCGTGTCGGTGCGACAAACAGGGAAATGCGATCGGATGCGGGACGATCGCCATCAAGACTGGCCGATCCTCTTTGGTTGCATCGGACAAGACGAAGGTGACTAGAGATTTCCCTTGAATTTTTGTATTTTTAAATTTTTGCATCAGCCTGCAGTCAAACATCAATTCTGTTGCCAGGCATGAATTGGATTCACCCGGGATCCCCCACCCTGGGATGATGATGGGGGTGAAGGGGAAGAAGTACTGCAGCTTGGAGTATTCGGGTGAAGTTGAAGTGGGCTCGGGATTGTTACTTCATTCTTCCTGACTTCACTTCCTGGACTGCTTCCGGTCTCCCTCCTCTCCGCCGGAGCTTCTTTCCTACTTTCACTTCTGCCTCTCACTGTCTCCTACCTACCTCCATTCCCTCAATTCGCGCCTTGCAAACAGCTCCTTTGTTCGGCGATGCCTTTTCGCCCGCTCTGACACCGATAGTCTCCGTTTCGATCTACTTTCCGTCTCCGCGCCGCAACCATGACGCGGGAGACTTATCTTAAGCGCTCGCTCGGGACTCTAGCCAGACGAATCAAAGAGGTACCGCTCCCCATCCCACCCCACGCTTATCCTCCTTGAGGCTTCGCTTTTAGCTAGAAGCTCAGCTGGTGCATAACCATGCTAACAATTTCCCTTAATTTGTTTTTTAGTCGCGCGTGCTTCTCGTGGGTGCTGGTGGCATCGGATGCGAATTGCTGAAGAACCTCCTGCTCTCCGGATTCGGCGAAATCCATATCATCGACCTCGACACAATCGATCTGAGTAATCTCAACCGCCAGTTCCTGTTCCGCTTCGAACACATCAAGAAACCCAAAGCATTGGTGCGTCAATCTCCGAACGTCATACTACCTACATCCCCCCTCATCTCCGTCCTTTCCACCCATCTGAACGAGGTTCTGACGGTGGGTGGCGCTATAATTAGGTTGCGAAGGAAGTCGCCCACAAATTCCAGCCCAGTGCAAAGCTTGAAGCATATCATGCGAACATCAAGGATGACCAGTTCAACGTTGACTGGTTTGCGACATTCGACGTCGTCTTCAACGCTTTGGACAATCTCGATGCTCGACGTCATGTGAATAGGATGTGCCTTGCAGCCAATGTGCCGCTAGTGGAGAGTGGAACGACGGGTTTCAACGGCCAAGTCCAGGTGATCAAAAAGGTGCGCCTCCGGTCCATATCGTCTGGGTTTCTCCAACTGGGTAGGCGCGACCACTGACAACTGCTAGGGAGTCACGGAATGCTACGATTGTAACTCCAAGGAGGTCCCCAAGTCGTTCCCGGTCTGCACTATCCGCAGTACACCCAGCCAGCCGATCCACTGTATCGTCTGGGCTAAGAGCTACCTTTTCCCGTATGTTTATCAGGCGAAACCACATGGATAACTGCTAATGTGTCATAGTGAGCTCTTTGGCATCAGCGAGGATGACTCAAGCGAATTTGACCACTCAGAAGATGCTGAAAACTGTGAGTTGGAATCTCGGCGTTTAGTGACACTGGCTAACTCGTACTAGCCGAAGAAATCGAGAATCTTCGCAGGGAGGCTCAGGCCCTCAAGGAGATCCGTCAATCCATGGGCTCCGACGAGTTCGCGCAGAAAGTATTCGAGAAAGTGTTTCAGGAGGACATAGATCGGTTACGGGGCATGGAAGACATGTGGAAGACACGAGATCCTCCGGAGCCTCTGGATTTCCGCAAGCTACAGGAGGAGTCTTCCAACATCGAACCTGTGGTTTCATGCAATGACCAGAAAGTCTGGACTCTTGCTGAGGACTTTGTCGTCTTCAAAGACAGTCTGGATCGATTGAGCAAACGGCTCAAGACCCTGCAGGACACCACGAAGAGTGACGTGAAGCCTATACTAGTTTTCGACAAGGACGACGTCGACACCCTGGACTTCGTCGCCGCCACTGCCAATCTGCGAGCGACCATCTTCAAGATCGATCCCAAGTCCAAGTTCGACACGAAACAGATGGCTGGCAACATCATCCCGGCTATTGCAACCACCAACGCAATGACGGCTAGTCTCTGTGTTTTGCAGGCTTACAAAGTTTTAAGAGGGGAGTACGACCAGGCCAAGATGGTCTTCCTCGAACGCAGCGGTGTTCGTGCAATCAACTCCGATTCTTTGCAACCTCCGAATCCCAATTGTCCGGTGTGCTCCGTTACTCATGCTAGGCTGAAGATCGACCCTCAGCGCGCGACATTGGACAACCTGGTCCAGGATATCCTCCGGTCGCAACTGGGTTACGGCGAAGAGTTCTCCATCAACACCGAGCTAGGAACCATCTATGATCCCGATCTAGAGGACAACCTTCCCAAGAAATTGACCGACCTCGGTGTCAAGAACGAGAGTTTCATCACGGTCATCGACGAAGAGGATGATCAGCCCCGCGTCAACCTTGAACTCATCGTTCTCGCGACTGACAGCTCCCAGTCTTCCACAGAAGCCGAGAAACCCGCCTCCCTGGAGAGTGTTCCCGACATTCCCCGCAAGCCCAAGGCCCCCGCACCTGCAGCCCCCGAGCCGGAGCCCGTCAACGGAGCAGGCAAGCGGAAGCGTGACGCCGACGAAGCCGGACTCAGCAACGGCGACAACCCAGCCAAGCGAGTGGCAGCCATGTCCATTTCGGACGGTGACGGAGCCAACCCCATCGTCTTGGACGAGGCGACTGGCGGCGCTATCCTAATTGATGATTAAAATGATACCAGGTGGGTAGTTAACGGGGGTTCGGGATCTTCGACTAACTTGTTGACATTCATCAATTGCTCTCTTGGCTTTGCAGATCTGGCGCATGATTTGGGTTTTGTTGCTTTTGTCTGTTCCTGTTTACTATTCTCATGTAAAATACTTTGACGCTACTTGCATACACAAACCCCGCATGATCGGTTTCGATAGAATGGATGATTACTAGCTATTTTGTTGTTTATTTGCTGTCGGGATGCTAGATAAATGAACAGCATGAAAAGGAGAAGGCGCTCTTGTTAGATACAAGTCACTCCTCACGTATCGTACACACATAATACAGTCCAGTTAATAATACTACCATACCAAGTATCCATACCCTCCGAATCCATCACCCAAGATATAGACAGTATGCTTCGCTAGATGGCACTCAGCCCCCCATCCAAATTCAACACACAATTATTCGCATACTCATTCTGTGCCAAAAACACCGCCGCATCCGCAACCTCATCCGGTCTCCCGAATCGTCGCACGGGGATACTCTCCTTCAGACGGGCTGTTTCGCCATCTGAGAAATCTATTCCCAAATCAAAAAAGCATCAGTAACCCATCCTTACTACATCCTCAATAAGATATAACAACGAAGGGATAGGAAACGAAAAAAAATGAAGAAAGAAGGAAAGACAAACCAGATATCATAGGCGTCTCAATATACCCCGGCACAATAGCATTAGATCTAACCACCACATCACGCAGTGAAGCGGCCGCTTCAACGGCGACTGATCTCGTTAGGCCGAGGACTCCAGCTTTTGAAGCTGCATAAGGAACGGCCCCAGTTCCAGATTTGTGTGCTAGCAGGGAGGAGATGTTGATTATGCATTTAGATGCTGCGGTACTTCCACTGGAGATGGGAGTGCTAGATCTCTTCATACGATTGCGTATCGATGCGCGGATGAAGGCTCGAGACGTGAGTAGCGCGCCCTCGAGGTTCGTGCGCAGGATGCGTGAAATATCTGTGGGTTCGGATTTAGGAAGGATCGAGGAGATGGAGAGGCCGGCAGCGTTGACGAGGATGTCTGGGTTTGTTGTTTGCTACATTTATCATTGTGAGAACTATTCTGGTATCTCATCGGTGTTGTTTGTAAGAAGGTAGGTAACTTACCATTGCTTTCTCGAGCTCTCGCGTCCATGATCCTGCTTCGGCGATGTCGCCGATTAGTAGGCTGATTCTGGATGAGGATTCGAGGAGCTGGTGTTGCTCTGGGTTGGCGATGAGCTGGGGTGGTTCCGTGGACGGGATTTCAGGGGACTCGATCTGAAGTCGAGATGCAGCGTTATAGAGTCGCTCGTAGGACCGTCCGACTAGGATCACGCGTGCGGCACCCTCTTGGAGGAAGCGCTCTGCGATGGCGAACCCGATGCCGGACGTTCCGCCGGTTATCATGCATGTTCGGTTGGATAAGCGGTTGGAGGGGGTGAATTGGGGTGATGGAGTCTCGCTTGGGGTGGAGTATGCTCGTTGAGTAGAGAGTGGGAGGTAGGGGAAGTGACGTTGAGGTGTGTATGTGGGATTGGCTTGAAGCCGGGCGGTTCCCCCGCGGAGGCGTAGGATCTTCCTTTGGTACATGGTATGATGATCTGGTTTATAGCATCTGTGACTAGGGAACGGACGAAGTGTATAGTCCTCTTGAGGAATACCGAATTCCTCCGGTAGTTTTGCACAGAGTGAAATAAAACTACAGCCTGATCAGTCGCTGTGTATTATGAAAGTGATCCATAACTTACTACTCTCTACTTAACAAACCCTTTTGTCACACGACACCGTAACTAACTGCGTAAACCTTTCTCCGCAACAGACATCTGAATAAAGATAGACAATCAGAAGAAGTGACAGCATCGGCATCGGAGCTTAAGCACGGACCACACCGAACCTGGAGCCTACGAACTTTACTACCGCAGCCTAGTTTAATCGCGGAACCAAAGCCGATTACTCACTTATCGCCGCCCCGCGCCGCGTCTCGTACCTTTGCCAATTCCATCCATTTCCATTTCTCTCGCTTGCTCCATCTACTTATTTCCCTATCCCGCCACCCACTCCCTCACACCATGTCCGCTTCAAATCCCCCCTCACAGTCCGAATACGTGACCCTAGTATCCGGTGATGGATTCGAATTCGTCATCCCGCGCAGCACAGCCTGCGTGTCGGGGACGATACGTCGCATGTTAGAGCCGTCTAGTGAGTCTTGTCTCCTCACATGTGTGTTTCAGTGGTGGCACTTGCTAACAACTCCATTACTATATAGGTCGCTTCTCGGAATCCGTTACCGGTCGATGCGTCCTCGAGAATATTAGCGGTATTGTGCTTGAAAAAGTATGCGAGTATTTCTGCTACAATGAGAAGAATAAGAACCAGACATATGTTCCGGATATGGATATCCCGCCGGAGTTGTGTTTGGAATTGTTGATGGCGGCGGATTATTTGGATGCGTGAGGTGATTTGATCTGATCCGTGGGACTTTCTATAGTGTAGGTGAGTTGAATTAGGTTGCGTTGGTTGGCGTGGGGGTTAGTACTGATTGTGGCACTAGGTTTATTGCAGTGGGCTGGCTTGGGTTTACGAATAACGCGACACGATGGCTCTATGCTTCTATTGTATATCTTATGGAGTTTGGTGGTTGTGGTTTGGTTTCAGCCTTTTCACACGGTAGGGTGGCGTTAGAATCTGGGTATAGAACTTGGAAGAATAGACGGGTATCTCGCTGTCTTTTGTCCCTGTTTCGGACTTTTCCCACCGCATATTTGATCTTGCTTGGTCAGTGAGCTGTAAATGCCACTGCCTCGCCATCTGAGCATCTATATCCGTTCTTTGTGCCCTGTGGACGGATATACTAAAGATGATGGCAGATTGTTACCATCCCCTCTATTCAGTCCGCGTCCTTTCTGGTGGATCTCGGGCCTTATTCCAGGGGAGAAATGCTCTTATCCCTTCAGTTGCTATATTTAGCATGAGTTGTATAATGGAACTTCACGCCCTCAGCGCCCTTTTGGCCGTGGACGCCAGGGTCCCTTGTTTCCTTTAGCGTTCTTCTCCTTGTAGAGCTTCTCCTTGCCGAATGCCGAGTCCGCGATGCGGAGGTAGCTCACAACTCCCTCGTCTACTACAGCCAGGATCACATTTCTGTATCCGTACCGGAGTCGCTGGTACAGCTGGCGACTCATCTTCTCGCCCACCGGTGGGTCAAGCGGGGTGCTCTCGAGCAATGCGCCAAGCTGAGCTGATGTCGGAATTGTGGTGTGCGTGCGTGCATTCACAACGGCGAGCCTAAAGTCGGGGGTCGGAGGGGCGGATTTCTTGAATGGTGTGGATGGTTTGTAGATATGGAAGACTACACGGTAGGGCGGGGTCGTGGGAGGCGGAGGAGATGGTGAGGCAGTCGGGTCATACCAGGGGATGATAGAGAGCTTCTGATATATGTCATCTGAAACATTGTCAGCAAATCGCAAGCGCAGTGGCAAGCAGGAAACGTACCATAACTGCGATGAATCCCAAGCCCCACAACAGGCCCCAACGCAGTTGTAGCGCTACCAGGTTTGTACAGCCACTGCAAAAGCTGTCTAAACACCCCAGCAATCCCAAGACCTAGACCCTGAGGCTTCTCCAGTACGGTTTGCTGTGATTCGCTGGTCTCTGCACCCTCCTCTCCATCGTGCCATCCCGGGGCACGAATGATCGTATACCCCAACCGCCTCAATCCCGCATAAACCGAGTACCGCTCACTAGTCAGACCGCTCCGCCCCATAAAAGCCGCATAAGCAGCCTGTAAGCTCATGGGGATTCCAGAGTCGTCCGCTCCCTCCTCGTCAGCACACCCGACCTCCGAGCAGGGCCACCTGATATCTAGAGTCCCTCTCTCAAGCAGATATAGAGCCTCCTCTGGAAGTAGCCATATGCGGTTCCAACGATCTGCCTGACCTATCGATTTGAAGTACTGTCCCTTGGGGGTGGGCACATAGACACATGAGTCGGGATGGACGCCCATTTCCGTGCCTGCGGGTTTCGAGGGCTCCGACTCTTCAGTAATCGTATCTAGCTTTTGGGCAGATCGCGGCGGGACCGGACCATTGGGAGAGTATATTCCAATCACTTGTGTCTTTGGGTGGTGTAGACGAGGGTACGAGAGAGCATTGTGCATGGCCTGCCGCGAGGCGGAGAGAATGTCGGCTTGAAAGAGCGTCGGGTTCGGTTCGAAGTCCTTTTCACCGCGTTTGGGGAGACTTTGTTGAGATCCATCTGTAAGGCTGTTTTCTCCATTGTTAGCATGTTATATGCGCATTTAGCTGTAAATGAGGCAGGGACCAGAAGAAACGCGTGGTAGCACTGACAAGGAAATGCTATTCAGCATGCGGAAGTCCTGAGTCTCATCGGAGAGGTCGGTGTCAATGTGAGCGCTCGCATCCTGCGAAGGCATATGAATGACGGCCTCATCTATGTCAGCCATTTTGATTCCAGCCGACAATGACCCAATTAAAAGAGCATGTAGTACTGGTTGGGGATGCAAAGCGCGTGAGGGGAAAGCGAGAGTGGAAAGAAAGTTAAGCTGCGCGGGCGGATCGATATCCACTTCCGATAAGAAAATCTGAACGCACGGGGTTTAGTTCCGGGCTTAGCCTGCGGTCTGCCTTCAAACTTGCAGTTCCAACCAGTTCTGGTGAAACAATTGGAGGGTCCAAATCAATTGCTTTCTTTTTTTCGTTAGTGTATCCAGGTATGCCTTCTGCGGGGCTCTTCTTGGACTGCTTCTTCATCAGTTGATGTTCCAACATTGAAACAAATGGAAATTAATGATCAAGCCGGATAGAGCTCATCAAGATGCTATTCTGTAAAAATGTACATATCGCCTTTACTTCGATTATATCTATATTATATCCTTGGTATAGCTTGATGTCGTCATCGTAGTGAAGATTGTACTGTAGTTTAGTCTTATCTTCTCTAAAGTACATTATTGCATGTTCATCTTCAAGGGCAGAATTCACCATCCCTGCTGGATAGTAAAAGCATATTCACGACACTCAAACAGAGCAAATCTGCCCATGTCACACATCGATAGACCGCTTTTGTGTGAGCGTTGACGACTGACGCCTAAACCTCTGGCCCAACTTTCTCCTCTGCTTATCAGATCCGACAACCGCGGGGAATCAAAAGGGGCCGCACCACCACCATAAAATCTCTTGATTTTGCTCCAGTAGCACCTTCCATACCCATATCTCCAAAATGACAGACCCTCGTCCCGACTATAGAGAAATCTACATCCAGGTAAGTCTTTAAGTCACGCACATACAGTCATAACGTGTCTGCCCCTCTAACGCAGTTTAGATGATGACGAATCTCGGCAATGCATACACTACATTCGGTCCTAAGTCCCCCCAATACCAGAGTATTGCGGAAATGGTCAAGGAATTTACGAGACGTGTTGAGAAAGACATGAAGGAACGCAATTGTCGCGATCTTGATGATACCTTGAGCTCTGCTATGGAGTTCTTGAAGATTGGGGAAGGACCATGAAATTGACTGGGGATGGATGGCTCGAACTTCTTGTTATCGGTTCATGACGTTCTGAGTCGTTGTTTATGCGGAGAGTCTATGTCTTGACAAGCGTATTGTATGGCTGCTTAGTTGGATGCGCCCTCATGTATTATGCTACGATGTTCTACGAATACCCTACAGATTTTGAATGTTTTCAATACAGGTGCAGTGGTAGATGAGTGAAGATATACGAGCCTCTTGCCTCATTGTATTCGCGGCTCTCGTTGTATTTCGTTCCAGAAATTAGCATCGCTATATAGTATTCCAGATAGTCGGCCTTGCGTGATAAGCAAGAAATATTGTGGACTATGCGGACGGGATCATCTATCTGCCCTGTCTGCCACATGTTGAATCCAAGTCTAGCTGCTGAAAATGGGTCCCTTCTCTTTCGCTTCCAGAATTGAGCCGTAAAAGGTAGATCTTACATATTATATTGCGCATGCACAACTAGAACATGCATGGGAAAGCATGTGAACCAAACCAGAATGGAACCTCTCCCCCGGCCTTTTCCTCCGTGTGAAGCAAAGGCAACCCAAACACCCCGTTTTTGCTCCGGCCAACAAAATATGGAACGAAATGGCTACCAGGAAAACCATGCAACGACAAAACTCCGTAGTCCATGCATTCGTAAGACGTAATGACGCTTTTTGCGTCACAGCAAGCACGCCGAATCGGAAAAGAAATATACGACGCGGTCAGGCTCTATCGGCGCGTATATGGCGTTGTCCTGGGGATGGCGCTGTAAAATGGCCCGATTACCCCGCGGCTGAGCAAGCGTGGGCATCACTTGGTTGAAAATCGTGGACATGTGAGTCCGAACTGAAAATTGAGGCTCAGTCTATGAGAGGCTTCTTTTGATTGCCGACAATGGCCACACCCAGATGACGAAGAGCATTGGGATCGCTGGGCCGCACGATGGAAGGAAGTGGCAGCATGGGATTATCTGGATTAATATGAACCGCTTCGCGGGCAGCCTGTTCGATAGCATCCATCTCCTCTTTGCAACCGGCATGATCAAGAGGACAGACAACTATGGGCTGTCGAATGACGATATCTCTGGCGGACGTCAAGTGGGCCTGAAGATTGTTAGCCAAAGTCACACGACTGCACCTGCAAGATGGGAAGACGAACCTTTACTGTCAGGTAGTATTCGATCTTGTAAAGGCTCGCCGTAGTCGTAAACCCAGTCACAGCGTAAGCCGGAAAAGCCATATCGCTTCTGGGGAGAATGCCCTTGGAATCTCGAAGATCCTTGGCAGGAAATACTAGACCCAGATTTGTCAAAAAGCCTGACGGGGGTAGCTTAACCCCAATCGGCTCTGTCCTCTTCGTTAAGGTCCTCACTTTCCGCTGTGGCTCATCACCTTCATGGTTGTAGATGATCTCCTCGTCGATCCCAATCGTTATCTTATTTATCGTGACTTTCCTGGCTTTGCCTATCCAGTCGAGATTGGGCGATAGTTTCACGTAAACGCTCACCGGGTCAAGGGGACCGTAAGACCACCGAGGCAAGGATATGCCCAAGGTGACCAGATGGTCTGACACCCTTTCCGCCGACTCGGGACGGTTGTACATTCCAAATGTGGAGAGTGTGTCATATCGGGAGATGGGAACCGGGAATGTGTATTTTCGCTGATCCGAATGACCCTGTTGAACCATGACCACTATTTCATAGAATGTCTCTGCGGTGCGACTAGGGAGTTGCAAACTGGCGGGTGGGACTCTTCTCGAGGCATCTGGCCCTCCGCGCCCAAATGGAATGAAAAGGACGAAGGGCAAATCCATTGATATCACTTCCTCGTACTCTCGACCCGCTGGGCAGCGGAAGAGGAGCATCTCCTTGCCCACAATATCGGTGATCTCCTTCCTAGGGGGCGCAAGATGCTTCTTTGTCACGGAATCGGCGGAGGGATGTATTGTCTCACGTCGATGAAGGGATATGGTAACGAGGGACACATTGACGGGAGCTGTGATGCCGACGCTAGGCCTGATCTCAACCTTGCCTTCGATACGTGGCTTCTGGAGGTCAGCAATGGCTGTATGCATCGAAGATAGAGTAGATAACAGTTGGTCCTCACCATTGTTGCAGATATACCGGGGTAGCCGATCAGAAAATGGCCATTCGGCGGCCCCGACACTCGCACGAAGGCGGCCATGCTGAGAGCACTGCTACCGCACCACCATGGGCACGCGGCGGGTGAGAGGGATGCGCCCCGGGGATTCTGCGGAGAATATGCGACCTCGATGAGCTATAGATCGGCGGTAATCTCATAGAGAAGCCGAATATCGTGAGCAAATCCCGCTTAATAGCGCTGCACCCAAGGTATTGTGAGGGCGCAGTTGCGGTACACCCCTCTCGTTGCTATGGAACGTGAAGTTCGGACCAAGTCTGGGCGAGGCTAGGCGATTACGGCTTAGGGTGCGGGCGGCGTCAGACAGGAATTCGGAAGCGGCAAAGGAGGGAAAACGGGGGTAGAGTCGAAAGATGCTGGAAAGGGAGAGGAAGCCGGTGTGACGTTGGTGAAGCAATCGAGGGTTGTTTACAAGCGCTGATGTGGGGAGGGGAGAAGGTGATGGGGACCATCTGCGGCGGCTAAGCAGGTTAAGTTCCCAGCGGCAGCCACGGAACTACTTGAACTTGACCTCTTCCCCGACCCTGGTCAGGCCAGCCAGCCGCGATCCTTTTGCTCAGTACGGAGTATACAAGGAACTTACTAACTCCCCACTAACTCATCACCAATTCATGCCCCTTGTCATACTATCTTAGTATCACTACCTGCAGTGCATTCTGTCCTCGGAGACAGCTGATGACACATATCAACTTCTTTTAGAGTCATTCCACTAATGATTGGGCTCTCCACTAGGCAGAACATTTTAATTTAACTATTGATCGTCATTCATTTATCAACAATCGGGGCTTGGATGATGATTATGCAGTGTGAAACGACGAAGCCATTCTGGGCGGCAAATCGATTGCATACAGCCTTGGTTGCCGCCTGGACGATTAATCATCCTTCTGTACAGCAAACGCACCCTGGATAGTACATTCCTAGCTGGCCGCTCCCGAATGTGTTCCATATGAGCTCTTATCAATCTGCTCACAGTAGACTCAATTAGATCAAATCTCAAGTCTCATGCATTCTCTGTTAAATAGAGCTGGGTCGCTGCCCATGCGCTGATCCATACTTGGATGGATTCCACTTGGAGCTCCCCTGCAAAAAGCGGTCAATCGTGTGCCTTCCGCCCTGCAGGTCTGCTCTTATCAATGATGCCATGTGACTGACCCATACTGGCGATAAGCAGGTACTTCAAGTAGACTCTCCATCAAGGATTATCAATCACAACCACGGAATTTCTATAGGCTATGTTGAATAGTGACAAGGGCATGTTGTTGATATTCTTAGTAGCCAAAACAAAGCAGGTGAGATTAGTAGTTTATCGATGTACAAGCATGGTAGATAAACGACAGATTACTACATCATAGTGGCACGCGCAATTTCACCTTAAATGTGATCTTCTACAAGATATTCCCATCGAACCACCGAAGTGGATACTCCCTCAGAATCCGAACAAGGCCCTTGGTCAGCTGCAGGCCGGGAGGCTACTTCGTCCACGGACTTCAGGTACCACTATCTACCCCGCAATGTAAGCCTGCTGATTGGCCACGTGAGGAACATGCAGACAGGCTGACTAGCTGGATGGTTCTATATCTAGTCAAGTATATAATAAGTTAAATATTACTCCAGCATACCTTTAAGCAGGCAAGAAAGACGAATTTGTGATGGTGTTCCAGGGGTGATAGAACTGGATTGGGTTGGTGGAAGTAAATCCGGTAGCGGCGGTTGCCATGTGCAACAAGCATGATGACATCGTCTCCCCCACACTCTCAACCAGGCCTGGCCCAGACGTAGTCCTGGATTTTCCTTCAGCCTGGACTCTTCTCATTAAACTGCTGCACATCATCTACATACCCTTTGATAGCCGACGCTATTTCATCAAAGTCACAAAATGCCTCCCTCTCGTCGCCGCGGTGGCAATACTGCCGCCACCCGTTCAAACCAGGCGACCTTATCGTTCGGCTCCAAGTCCAGAGTCACGAAGCCATCAGCAGCGCCATCTACACGTTCCCAGAAAGCCAAAGATCTCGACCTGATTGATACTACTCGATCGAGTAATACTACTCGATCGAGTACACCATCCGTTGAAGATGTGCCCGAAGCAGAACAGGCCTCTGTTACTCCCACGGAGCCTTCGCAACCCCATGTGGCAGAGCTTGCCGTAAGGAAGCAGGCTCAGACAGAGATTCAACAACCACGATCAGAAGAGGATGCTAAGGCGGAAAAGATTACCGAAAGGCAGCTGCAGCAGTACTGGAAGAAGGAAGAAGCAAAGAGACAAGGGCCCAGAGGTGAGTGACACGCCCCAGTCAGGCATCTCCTGTGACAAGTACGCTGATCATCTCCACCAGTTCACCAGGAGGGCCTCGAGCTACGAGAGAAGATTCTGCGCAACTTCGACCTCTCAAGCCAGTACGGGGTAGGTCTGACTCTATTCATATACCTCATGTTCTTTTGAGCTGACCTTATATTGGTGTAGCCTTGCATTGGAATTGCTCGACTGAAGCGGTGGAGACGTGCGCATATGCTGGGCCTCAATCCTCCCATTGAGGTGTTGGCCGTGTTGTTGAACCCGGACGATACCACTAAACAGAGAGCGTATATTGACGAGTTGATGTCTTGAGCATCGGCTTGGTGGGACCCTGCAATTATATATTTCTGTCCCATGGAACAACGGGAGATAGATTTGGGAATATGGGTGTTTGTTGGACGGGCGTTTGGGAGAACTCTGCGCATACCCTTTGGATTACTATTTTTGAATGACCTACACTACTTTGATTGCCAACCTCCGTCTTCTCCCAGTCAACTCTCTTGATCTGCAGACACTGTGGAACACAAGTAGCCACTCAAACTACGCACAAACACGGAGGTAATATAATCAAGGTATATACGCAAGCCGTTGGACTACAGGCTGGGCGAAGTATACTTTTAGTGACTCCTAAACGCCACTCGAGCAACCTTTGATCCGCAGCAGCTGTGAAGTTGAATTTGACCACGCTGAGCACACGACAGGAGTGGCTGGTCGCACAGTATCTCACAAAGAGGGTGGATGCTTCCGCGTAAAGGACCCGAAGATGTCTAGGCTCCGAAGACGTTGCGCTTGAGCGCTTTTTACTCGGTTGGTCAGACAAAAAAGCCCCTTTCAGTGCTACCAAACCATTGGTTTTCATATCACTGTCCTACTGGACGTTCACTGCAAGCTCCCCTCGACATGTCCAAGAAGCTCCTGCATTAGCCGATCTACGCTCAGAGATGGAGGGGGCGCTATAACTGGACCTCAAGGCTGCTAGGGATTGCCTTTGATGCATTCGCATTGCACCAAATGACTGCATGATTCTGTAGTTCGTTTCCAAGCTCCATAGCTGACATCTGTCGCTGAATTTTGCGATGAGTCAAGTCTCTCCCCCTTTTTTGGTCGTACCCTGACAACAGACACCATTGAGATCACAACAGAATTTGATCTGAATGGTCCCAACATAGTATGACACCGACTGTCACCCGCTATGGACAGAAATCTGCGTGTCACCACGAACTACGTGCAATTTTACCCGTCCTACGTCGCATTTTGCTCATTCGGCAATGATCTCCGTCTATATACACGTCCTTTCATGAACAACCCAGCGCATCGTTCAAGAAGGGGATGGATCAAGCTTGTAAGACATATGGTTGATTGGCCGTGCGTTTTGGAAGATGGTCTTTGCCCGATCACTCCAAACGGCCGGAGGTTCCTACTTGGGTTGTGCATCGCCCACCCCATGTCCATAATTCTGAAATGAAAACGGGGCAATCCGATATGCCTCAATGGGAACATTATATGCATGTGATACCGGCTTCAAAGTTCCGTGAAACTGTGGCACAAGCTTATAAGAAGTAAGGCCCTCCGCTCATAAGTCTTCTCTGACCACTTGTCTGGCAACTATCGTTTGTCGCTCCTCAGGCTACGCTTAAGTTCTTCTCAACGCAAGCTACAACTTCAAATAATAGAAAGCCAAGTTCCTCAACAATGCAGCTATTCAACGCACTTTTTGTTCTGCTCGCTAGCACCCTTGCTACTGCACAGCTCCCAAATATCCCTTCATGCTCTGTAAGCTTTAACGTCCAGCTGATGGGATTAACCTGATTGACATCACAACTTGTCTCTTAGATAAACTGCTTCATCAGTGCATTCGAGCGCGATGGATGTTCACAGTTGACAGACTTTGCTTGCCATTGCCAGAAGCCTGATCTGCCTACCACCATATCTCCCTGCGTCCAAAGATCATGCAACGTTGCCGACCAGTCTGGTATAAGCCAACCCATTCCCTACGGACTGGACCGGACTAATAATTCGCCAGCCGTATCTAGTGAAGTTGTCCGACAATGTTCCATCGCGGGTCATCCCATATCTATCCCACCGGTGGGCGGTGGTCTTGAGACTACGACCTTGTCTATGCCCAGGACCTCCACGACTGATTCCGGCGCTGTCTCCTCCAGCGCTGCATCAGCGACCCTTCCGACGGTATCCTCCTCTGGTGCCGCATCATCGTCTAAGGTGTCGCATTCCTCGTCCGCATCTGCATCGGCTTCGGCATCTAGCTCCCGCGCTCCTTCAACTCCAGGCTCACACAGTCAGTCTGGTCATGGATCGTCCACGCCATCTCCATCCTCTCCTCTTTCAACTGGCTCTGCATCTACTGTCAAGGCGGGTGTAGCTGGGGCTATGGTCATTGCTGCAGCTGCAGTGTGCGTGCTATAGACAAACCTACGGTGTAGCAAGGCAGACTAATGGAATCTTCTGAGGCGTATGAGAAGTGTATAGCATGTCTCTCCTTCTGCTATTTTCGCTACCGGTGATCTTGGGTACTTTTCGGTTGTTATTCTTACTTTGATTCTACTGAACTCCGTCCATGCCTCTACATGGTTTTAATATCATTGATTTCCCGTGCAAGAAAAAGCTCTCAGTTGACCCTAAAACGTTATTGCTTATAATGCAGAATCAAGTATCACTTATTCCTAGTTCGTACTTCCTAAGCCAGCAAAGTTAGCAGTGCAATGGAGCGTGCAGGATATCACTCTGACCCAGCGAGGTCCGGAACACAACTACGAACCACATCCAATTGAATGCACACCAACTGCACGAAGTACTCACACCTAAATGAGCCCGGCAACACTCAAATACGAGAAGAAACATTCAAAGATGACAACATTAACTGCATGAAACTCGTAAACGACGGTAAACGACCATACGGTAGCTCCAACCCGAGCATACATAAACGAGCAGATCCCCCCGAGCTCGTGTCATCCTTTCTTCTTTCTCTCCCAACCAACCGAGACCTGCTAAACAACACAACACCATCAACTCCATAAGAATATAGCAGACCTCTAAGACTCCTTCTTTCTTTTGATCCTTAACCCCCTTTACTCCACGCTCAAGACCCAACAGAAAAGAAAACCTCAACGCCAGACAAGAGACAACTTTTCACGAGACGCGAAACTCGCTGTCAGTCAGCTACCACTCTCCCCAATCGGGACTGGGGAGTTGGTAGCTGACTGACAGAGCGAGACCTTCAGTCAGTCACTCCTGAACGAACGACGAAGTTGAATGCCCATGACCCTCCTCCTGTTCGACAGCATCGTCATGGCCGTCGGAGACAACGTTCTCCCAGAAGGCGTGGATGGCCTCATAGTCACAGTCGTCGTCCAGGCTAGTTGAAGTGTCGGCGTCGTATCCAGGGTCGCAGGGGTCATTAGCTGCTATATCCTGGTCGATGTCGTTGTTGTTGCTTTCGCTGTTCGTGAGTGCTTCATTACCCCATTAGCATCATGGTTTATCACTAACTGAACGCCCACTACTTCTAGGAAACGTACTCTGATCCACATGGTCGACATTACCCTCGTCACAATCGGCGCCCGACACAGAGGAGATCTCAGTCTCAGCCATAGCTGTTGCGAGATCTTCCATAGTTGTCTGATCGTACCCAGTCACCTGGGCACTCTGGTCACCCAGCCCCTGGACATGATCCTGATTCTGAGCGGGAGCAGCCTGATTGACCGGCAAAGCCGGGGAAACCGGAGACGACACAGGAGCCGGAGTCGAGACAGGGACAGGCCACATCAGAAGGACGATACCGTCGTCAGGTTCACCATCAGTAGCATTGGGATGAGCGAGCTGCAGGATGAATTCTCTCGACGAGTTGGAAAGAATGGACGATGCAGTCGACATCGAGCTGACGGCACTTTGCGGGGGAGACGACGACTCTGGAGACGGGACCTCAGTACCGGCGCTGGCGCGGGCGGTAGTAGTAGGTGCGATGATGGTTGTGTCGATCTTCAGGGCCGGTCTATTGGGCTTGTTATGGTTGTCATTATTTTCTCTGTCGTGAGGATGATCAGACGACGAAGCCATGGTTGCTGCGATTCTCTCGTCAGGTTTCTGATTATCATCTTCCCTTTTTCTTTTATGTCTCTCTTACTATTGTATCCCAGCTCCCAGCGGCAGCGATCTTGCCTGTGGATTTTGCTTGTGGTACATGGTCAGTTTTCTATGTTTTTTTTCTCCTCTTCACTGAGCGAGAAGGAACTCCCGGAATGACTGCTGTCATCACTTACTGGATTCGAGATGATTAGTCGTTCTGTTCTGTCGATAGCGAAAATCGTATCTTTGAACTTCTGTTGTGAGAACGCGTATGGTGTGATAACGCCGAGAGAACGAAGAGTCCGTAATGGAAGATGTGTTGTTGTGAGGAAGTATACATTACGCGATCGATGTATGTATGGACTGGGCAGGACGAGGGCCAGTGAATGCGAGTTTCAAGCCGAGCCAGCATCTTTGTGTGTTAGAGTGTGAGGCTGGTATTGAATGTAAGTGGGCATTCGCTTGCTGCTTCGTTGTTGGGTGAGTGGGTTCACAGTCGTGTTAATATAGTAAGAGTACGTAGATGTGCTGGTTTCTTAGTTCCGGCTTGATTGGGTTTTTAGGGGAGAGGTGTTGATGAGTGGGATTCATCTAAGTTAGCTATACTGAATGATGATATATGTCCTCAATTCATCACTGTTGTCTCTAGTTAGTAGTTTGTGATTGATGTGACCGCTCAGGAATGGTACGGGTAGACTGTTGATGGAGATTGCTACTACATCCGCGCTGCAATATATTATTTATCCTAGATGGTAGATTGTACATGTTTCACTCTATCTATCGCTTTGCATTCAGATTACGCTAATGTTGCTAAATGAAGACCTCGTTATGTCAAGCATGAGGAAGATGCTGAAAAGAAAAACAAGAGGAGATGTAAATGAGACTTATGGGACCCATAGCCGGACATAGCCTGCAACGTCCTGGCGGCATGTCACACAATTTCCAAAGTTATTCATCGCGAGACTGACACGGCAATCTTCACAAATACAGAGACACCGACATGGCCAGGTGATGATGGACCGTGGGTTGGTCTGGCAAATGACGCATGGCGGCCCGCTAGGACCAAGACCCGAGGCGCCCGATTCCCACGTCTGCTCGTCTGTGCTTCGAGCGGATGACATCTCGGCTCTTCGCGAAAGGATGAGGTTTTCGAGAAGCTCAGCTTCTTCCTCGGAGGTAGGCTTGCGCTTGCCGTTAGTAGATTCATATGTGGAAGGCCGTGCCAATCGTGAGCTTAGCAGAATTTGGGCTCGGTCGCGTTCAACGTGCTTCTGGAACTGCCGACGGGTCATTATCCGACCCTCACGGCCGGCAGCCAGGTGAGCAGACAATATGCGCGCTTCGTGTCTGCTTTCTTAATCGCGAGGATCCAGCAGTCGTGCCAAGGCGCCGATATCCACTAGCGGTTCATGAGCCGGAGTACTTTCTCGGGAGAAACGACCTGGAAAGGGGTCTTCTTGAGTGGGAGTGCGACGACCGTCGGATTCGTACCCTTCCCACTCGGAGTCGGCCGTTGTCGACATCGATATGACGCTCGTGGTGTCTTCCCAATCACCAACAGACGGTGTATAGTCAGAGGTCTGGTCCTGATTGCCCCAGGAGCCTCCCACTTTCCACCAACCGTAGAGTTTCTCATCAAGCCGGCGTTCATCGGATTCCTCCCAGCCAGCGGCCTGATTCCTTTCTCTTTTCCGCATCTCTCTTTCTACATCGAATTCATGATCGTCAGGCAGCTCTAAAACTCCATCATCTGTCAAAATCCAAAAGTCTAGAGTATCCATGCGGTTGCCCTTTCTCTTCTTCTGCGAGTCCTTTGGTGACCCTACCGCGGATTTCAACCACTGTGGGCGGGCAGTTATGCCCATCCGGGAAAGAAGCTTGTCCAATCCGTATGAAATCCACTTCAGGACGAGATAGAAGATGCCGCGGAAGAAGGCGAACCCATGGTAACATCGAACCACGCCCCTGAAGGTACCCACACCGCCTGCATCATTCTGCGGACGAACAGGCCTGGAGCCTGGCTTGGGCTTCTCGATCTTCTTTTCGCGCGAGTATCCGCTCTCCCATTCCACGGTTGACTCGGGAATATCGAAGTCTAACTCCCCATTCTCAGAGCACATATCCCCGGAAGGGTCACTGCGAAGGTTCCAAGATGACTGCTTGCGATGAGACTCTATTTCGGCCAGCCTGTCCTGTTCTAGCCAAGTCATCCTGCGCGCGGAAACCCGTCTTCCTTCATTAAGAAAGACGGCCTCGCTAGCAGCCGTTAAAGCTGTGTAACCGATCCTCAGCAGCGTGCTGTAGAAATCCTCGTGCCAGTTAAGACGAATATTCTGAATCTGGCTGGCGCCCTGCATATTCTCATGTGCCAGAGAAAATCTTTCTCGAAGTGACAAAGGACCCGAAGTCTGCGTAGGTAGCGAAAATGCTGTGATAATCAGGGCAATCGCGTATATAAAGACGCAGGCGATAATTCCTAGCAGTATGAGAAGGTGCGGAACGAACCCTACAATGCAGACAGTCGGAAATTTCAGAACGACATTGTCGCTTCCAACTGCCGAACTGCCGAACAAGCCCCATGCCATAGCCGACATGAAGCAAAGGCCCCAGAAAGCGGTATTCACCAAGCGGTAACGACTTTGTCTGCCAATGACATCTAGAACATTTGAGGTCAGACTGTTGCAACACGATATCATCGCGATCAGTAATAACTCGGGGGTGACATTCATTCGCTCTAGAGCTTGAGCTCGAGTCAGGATATGCAGGGTAGATTGCCCGCCCTCCCCAGCGATATCTTTAGGACTGCTTTGCTTGGACAACCCAAATATACCAAGACCAAGAGTTTGGCTGATCACAGATTCCGCCTCTGCAAATGCAAGCGAGTGTTCGAAAATAGACATGCCAGCTTCTGTGACGACTGCTCGTCCCTGCAAAGCGCAAGACACGGTCTCGACAAAGTGACTGAGGCAGAGGCGTATGAAAACTGGCCAGAGTAGTCGGAAAGAGCCATATGATATGTCCGAGGCATTTACAGGACGACCCATATGCACCGCACTGCAAGACTGCTCGTCTGTTTCCCAAGGCAAAAGGGTGGAGCTTAGGGAATGCAAAAAGCCACCGCCTCCAGAATGGTCGAATAGCAAGCGCTTCCCTGGCGTACCATAGCGTATCGTAGAGTATTCCGGGGATGTTTGACAACGGATAGACCGAAGAAGGGCGTAGATTTGAGTTATAAAGAGGACAATGGGAACAATCCGCAGAGCCAATCGCCTAGTCCAATCGAGATTAAGGTGTCTTCTAGTGGAAGCATATATGGTAATCCTGTTCAATACAAGAGCCTTGATAGGTTAGCCTGACCATTTTCACAACAACGACTAGCCGGATCCAGTGGGTATTTACCACGGTAAAGCAGGTTAAAGACCAACGGCTTGTCAGATACGAGAAGAAACCACTGAATTTCATGACTGCCTGGAGGATGTCGGAGAAATGGAGACTGGAGTCAGCCTGAGCAGCAGCATCAACAACGCCGTCTCTGACAGCCTCAGCCGCTGTCTGCGTTGCCAGTACTGCTTCAGGCTCCAGCCCCGTCCCAGGAGCTGCCCCCCAAAATCGTGTCGCCATATCTTGCAGCCCAACTAGCTTAGCGATCTGCTTAGGCACGGTAGAGAATGTAAAAGCCTCTGCCTGGTAGAGCCCACGAAATGGAAGCGACAGTAGTTCGCGCGACGACGAGGACAATGAGGAATGAGCGGCGATCGATGAAGTGGTGTTCAGGGACTGCGCAGCAGTTAATGAAGCAGTTGCGGCGGAAGCGGCTGATGGCAGTATGGACATGGCTGATGCTCAGGGAACAGGAGCGATGCCTGAGCGATCTGGGTTGAGCCGGAAAGCGAATCTCTCAAAAGTAAGCATCCGTGGGATGGTGGGTACAAGGGTGTCGCGCAAATGCGAGGAGACGGAGAGGGGGCGATCGTAAACGGGGTGATCCGGTATCACTGGGAGAGAGCGAGCATGCCAAGAGGAGCTGGTGGCATATCCGAAATCATTTCCCCGGAGTGAGTTGGACAGCGAGTCCCTCATGCAACGAGGTGTATTGGGGATGGAGAGGCAGTAAGATACACAGTAGTTCGATTTAAAGTCGGTCTATCTTGGACCGTCATCAGTTCAACCCGCGTTCTCCAGTCCGTTCCCCGACATCCGCCGCTAACCGGATCAGGCAATTGCCACGGAATTTGCACGTGCCATCCCGGCATCATCCCGCGGTTGCTTCCTTATGGTGGTTGTTTCTTCGTTCTCTGCATGAGATGCATTCAATACACCAATTTTATTGCAGCGGCGCGGATTATTCCTTGTGTTAATTTGTGGGATGGATCTCTTTTTCCTGACTCTATCTAGCATAACTCCGAACAAAGTCCGTGTTCCCTGTTCTAGAAGGGAAAAAGAAGGCTATACCCACTTATTACCGCTGCTAGTATAGATTGCTCAGCCCTTGCTATATTGCTATGCCTCATGTGCAGTAGATCCCAAGTCTATTCTCTACTAGTGCCAATCACCGCCATAGCTATTCTTAAAAAAGATATCAGCGCAGTCAAACTATCACGCCAAGTTGATAAATTTTGCCTGTAGTTCAAAGTTTTGGACTATCTAGTGTCACACTAGTCCACTTCCCGTAAGGAAAGCGAATACGAAGTACAGCATGGATTCCCAACCAGGGGTTGCACAAAGTCTATTGCCTGTCCCCCATCACCATAAATATCTGACCCCCGGGAGCATGGTATGGAGCTTCTCTTCATAGTCTGCTTCCTTCCAATCGGGACTTGCTCTAGCCTTCTGGGTGTGGCGCTGAGATATGGAAAAGATCCACGGCTGGGGTATAGCGACCCTGGTTCGTCATCATATGACCAGGCACCGCCGCCGTATTCACCATACAATGATAGTGGACCTGTGGTCGAATCGGCCGATGTACAGGGTGAGCGGATTCTTTCCACGATTATGGGCATAACAGTTTGAAGAAGGGCTAATCATCAACAAAGCCAATGGCCGCGTCAATGTCGATTTAGATTCAAGCCTGGCAAGAACATTAGCCTCGATCATTGAGCTTCAGCAAGAAGATCTGCAAAATCCACCTCCAGATTACACTGAGGATCAGCTAATAAAAGATGAGCTGCTGCAATGTGACATTCAACTGAACATTGTGATACAAATTGTGGGCAGCAGAGGTGATGTGCAACCATTTATCGCCTTGGGGACCGAGCTACAAAAATTCGGTCATCGGGTCCGAATAGCCACACACGATGTTTTTTCTGATTTTGTCACTCAAGCTGGTCTTGAGTTCTATCCAATAGGAGGTGATCCCGCAGAGCTGATGGCATTCATGGTCAAGAACCCCGGGTTAATACCTCAAATCAGCAGCCTGCGCGCCGGGGAAGTTCAAAAGAAGAGGGCAATGGTGAATGAGATGCTTCATGGCTGCTGGAAGTCTTGCATCGAAGACGACCCTGTTACGAAGATCCCATTTACCGCAGATGCCATCATTGCAAATCCACCTAGCTTTGCCCATGTTCATTGTGCGCAGGCTTTGAGTATCCCAGTCCACCTCATGTTCACCATGCCTTGGACTAGTACCAAGGCCTTCCCCCACCCGCTTGCTAACCTGAGCTCTTCTGAAATGAACCCAAATGTAGCAAACTGGGTTTCTTATGGTGTTGTCGAGTGGCTTACATGGCAAGGGTGCGTGCAGTCACTTGACCGGTGAGAACTCATGGCTAACGTAATCGCATAGGCTTGGAGATGTGGTCAATCGATGGCGGGCATCCATCGATTTGGAACCGGTTCCCACCGCGGAAGGCCCCAGGCTGGCTGAAACGTTAAAGATCCCTTTTACTTATTGCTGGTCACCTGCCTTGATCCCGAGGCCGCGGGACTGGCCAGCTAATATTGGTAGGCACTCACTGGATGAATGTTGCTACTGGACACAGTCGAAAGCTAATTGACTAGATGTCTGTGGTTTCTTTTTCAGGGATCCACCATCCTACGAACCGCCACTCGAACTGAAGGAATTTCTAGAGTCGGGAACGACTCCCATATATATAGGCTTCGGCAGCATCGTGATCGATGATCCCCAGAAGTTGACAGAAATTATCTTAGAAGCGATCGCGAGAACTGGTGTACGTGCCATTATATCACGAGGCTGGAGCAAGCTAGGTGGTGTGCCCAGTTCCAATACCTATTACATTGATGATTGCCCTCATGAATGGCTTTTCAGGCACGTTGCTGCCGTGGTGCATCATGGAGGTGCTGGGACAACCGCGTGTGGTCTTGCTAACGGTCGACCGACTACTATTGTGCCCTTCTTTGGGGAGTAAGTACTAAATAGGAAAAGATACTACTACCTGGCAATTCCAATGCTAACCTATCGCAGTCAACCATTCTGGGGCAGTATGGTAGCAAGATCTGGTGCTGGACCTAGGCCAATCCCGTATGCTTCGCTCAACGCAGAGAATCTGGCTGAAGCTATCGCATTCTCGCTGAGGCCGACCACAGCAGAATCCGCTCGAGGCATTGCTTTAAAGATGCAACACGAGTCAGGAGTAGCAGCAGCTGTTCGATCCTTCCATCGTCATCTCCCACTGGACAGGATGCGTTGCTCCTTGATACCTAATCAACCTGCTATGTGGATTCACAAGCGGTCTAAGAAGAGCTTAAAGCTTTCGAAAGTTGCTGTTCAGTTATTGATTGACAACGGGAAGCTTAACGCAAAGGAGCTTCGGTGGTGAGTATCGCTTGCCACTTTTGCTCAAGCTTGAGAAATTTCAGGTGTGCTGACTCGAGGTCCATACTAGCAACACCATCAATCCGATACATATCGAAAACCGTCGTTGGGACCCTGTGACTGGGATCATATCTGCCTCCACAAGCACAGGATCTGCAATGCTCAAATCGACCGGAGAGATGCTATACAACCCATACAAGGAATACACATCCAGCCGTTCTCCAAAGCCACCAATATCACGAACTACATCTGCACTTTCTACAACTACAACATCATCGTCTTCTAGATCCCTCGCAGACTTTTCCGAGACAAGTAGGCGGCCCTCTGACCGGATAGATACGGAGACTCCAATCAACAGTGGGTCCAACAATAACGCGTTATCAACGGCGGGGAATATGGTTGGAGCTTCTTTGAAGGGTTTTGGCAAGTTCACAGGAGCATACTTTAAAGGCGTGGTGGTAGACATTCCCTACGCTGCTGCTGAGGGTTTCCGACAGGTTCCTCGACTCTATGGAGAAGAACCGAAGCAGTATGGCACGGTTCGTGATTGGAAGTCTGGTGCTACTATGGGCGGCAAGAACTTTGTCGATGGCATGACAGATGGGTTCAAGGGGTTATTCACTCAGCCTATCAAAGGCGCGAGGGAAGAGGGGGCGCTGGGGGCCGTCAAAGGATTTGCAAAAGGAACCATTGGACTTGCGACTAAAGTTCCGTCGGGTAAGTACAATATTTCCCGAGCAAGATGCCCGCATTATAGAGTACGATCGCTAACTGGTATCCATGTATAGCTGGAATTGGGCTTGTCGCCTACCCTTTTCAAGGAATAGCGAAAACGATCGAAGCAGCCGTCAGGTCTAAGACAGGAAAAGCGATCATTCTTGCCCGCCTCAGAGATGGGTACGCTATGACAGAGCGAGCCCACATGTCTGAAGATGAACAACAATATCTCCTACGGAGGTTCCAGGCTCTGATGGATCCATGATATGCGATATCTCCTGGCACATAATTTGGCTGTAAGCCGGTCCAGTAGTTTTCGACTTGAGTGCACATTAAGCACATTTGATTAGCCGTTGTGTCGCTATGGTCAAATAAGGTCATGAACACTAGTATCTACTGTGATGGGGCTCTCGGAAGGATGGGATATATTTATCACAATATTATTGAACTGGATAATATGTATCTAACTTGTCCCACTAATGAACGGTTGAACAATGTAAAGTATATATCACCAGATGAATTTCCGAAGAGCACATATTATTTCTCATGAAGCACGTCCAGCATACAAACAGAGAAGGGTGCAAACTAAGAGGGAAAAGCGTCGTTGCATCGTGTCAGCATCTCCCATGCACTGACTCCTTCCTTCCTCTGAGCAATGCTATGAGATACTTGAATTACACGTCTGGCAGTAGACAGTCGTTGCTGTCATTAATATTGTCTGAGAAAATTGAGCGCTAATATTAAAGACGGCGCATTGCAGCAATTGCGAACGCTCAACGAGCGCGACAAGTTCACATGATGTGGCCAGTATTGAACAGTATGATCCCCAGCGTACATTTCTCATTTAACTATACTTTCGCTGACTTTTTGATCGCGTTCCTACAGCACTGTTGCATCCCACAGGTTACCTGAACTGTAACCGCAATTCAATGCTGGTGGCTTGGTTCATACTATACCCGAAGCGCTGGATAGTATGGTCTGATCTTCCTGTCAGAAGAATTCAAGAACAAATGCATCTCACCTATGATGCCTACGATGTTGGCGCCAATGGCCCAGTGAAATACATGCATTATCTCAGACAACTCAAAGGCAATATTTCGTTCTCCCCGAAAGTTGGTCCCCTAGCCCACACAGCCCATAATTACTTCATAGATGGCCTGTTGCAAGCTTTGATTGTCCCTCATGCTTTTTCAACACATACTTCAAGCTCATCGCTCCCATCTCGCTAGTGACATCACTACTCCACGAAAGATTTGGGGTCAACCGAAAGGCTTAATGTGCTTGCCAGCTAAAGTCTACAGAAAAGCTGACACAGCATCTCGCTCGCCCTATCATATAAACGAGGGTGGTTCCTTACATATTGAACGTGTTCTTTGGCTAAGTGGTGATTGGGCAATGTGTCACTCGATGAATCCAGCAGTTACTGGATCCCGTCGGCTTTTCACATTTGCTAGTCAGGGTAGACTGGCAAAAGCATGACTGTGTCTCTGCTCAGACCACAGGCTTGATGTGAAAGAATTGGGGTATATTGTCTTGCAGGAGATGGCAGAAGATAGCGTCCGATGCCAAACCAGGACGGGAAGGCGTCGCCGAGACAGTCACCAGATCCCTTATCACTATCCTCATTAGCGTGCAACCAATTCCGTGACAATCCGGCTTTCGTCCGTTGCCCCTGCAGAACTAAATTGATTTTAATTTCTGCCCAGGTCTGCCACAAGCCTGCCCGCCAATCGCTAGCACGAGGGCCTCGGCATGCCCTCGCTGTCATGGAGTCCACGCTGCCCTATCTCCACCGGCTATTTACCCACCATTCAATCATTGCGGAGCTCGGAAGAACGTGCAGAAAGGCGGAACGATTTTCGTCCGGCTTCCCTCTAGTGTCATATGGATGATCTATACTATGTGCGTTTGAACAGGTGATCAGGGGTACTGGCAGAGATACAGCCCTCATGAGGATGTGATCGTCCGACCTATATAAAGCGGGCAACAAACCCTTGGCTTTTGGGCTACTGAACAGCAACTCCGTCTGTTGCACTAATCTCGATATTAGGCTAAATGAGGATCTCCAAGCTATTGTGTTTTGGGGCCCTTTCCGGTGTTGCTCTCGCCTCTACCGGGAGTGGGATCGCCAAAAGGTCGACAGTCAGTGAGATTTTGACTGATATCGAAGATGCTGCCACCTGTGCGGCATGTGAGGTCTGTCTCTCCACTTGACACTTTGATAGTAGCGCTCGATGCTCACCCTTCATACATCTCCATAGGCTCTGCTTGTTGTTTTGCAGGCTCTTGCACACTTGGGTAACGATGACTTTGTGGATGTGATCACGGAAGTTTGCATTCTGGCTGGGGTAAGCCTTTGAGTTCACAGCTCTGTTGACCAAGCTGAAGGTTTTCCCAGGTTGATGACGACGACGTCTGTGAGGGTGCAATTGCCCGTGAAGGTCCAATCTTGGCCCACGACTTGCGCTACATGGATGTTCCTTCGAAGACGGCGGTTCTCTTTTGTACCACCATTTTCGGCTTGTGCGATTATCCAGCAGTGGCCGAATATACTGTGGATTTTCCATCTGCCAAACCGGCGAATGCCTCGCGTCCCGCACCGAGCGGAGAGACTCCTCTGCAGATTGTCCACATCAGTGACATCCACGTCGATCTTTCGTACGAGACTGGCGCTAAGTATGCGATCTTCACCCAGATACCAGCGGACAGTAACTGACCATTTTTCCAGCTACAATTGCACCAAACCCATCTGCTGCCGTCCCTATACTTCCTCGGATGACCCAGGTGTGACGGACTACCCGGCAGGAGAGTATGGCAACCACAACTGCGATGCGCCCCTCACACTGGAAGAAAGCATGTACTCCGCTATCCAGGAGCTCGCCCCCAACGCCTCGTTCGTCATATTCACAGGCGATGTCGTCGAAGGTGCCGTCTGGTTGGTCAACGAAACCGAAGTGACCAACGACCTGAACGACGCCTACAACTCCCGGATGGCCGACTACTTCGACCTTGTCTACGGCGTCACCGGTAACCACGATTGCGCCCCAGTGAACTCCTTCCCGCCAGCTGATATCGACACCACCATCTCCAGCCAGTGGGCTTACGACACCCTCTCCTCTGACTGGAGCCAATGGATCGGATCCACCGCCGCCAGCACGGCAGACGACTACGGCGCCTATTCAGTCAAATACTCTGGCGGAAACCTGCGCCTCATCTCCTTCAACACTAACTTCTACTACAAAGAGAATTTCTGGCTCTACGAGAACACCATGGAAAAGGACCCTAGCGGCCAACTCGCCTGGCTTGTGGACGAGCTCTCCGCAGCCGAATCTGCTGGCGAACGCGTCTGGTTAATGGGCCACATGCCCATGGGATCCAGCGACACCTTCCACGACGCCTCTAACTACTTCAACCAGATCATTCAGCGCTACGACGCCACCATCGCCGCCGTCTTCTACGGCCACACCCACAAAGACGAGTTCGAACTCGCCTACTCCAACTACACAGACCAGTCTGCAGACACCGCATCCATGATGTCCTACATCATGCCCGCCATGACCCCTACCTCCGGTAACCCTGCGTTCCGCGTCTACTCCGTCGACCCCGTCACTTTCGGAGTCCTCGATTTCACCGAGTACATCACCAACATGTCCAGCTCTACCTATCAGACAAAGCCAACCTGGGAGAAATACTACTCCGCTAAGGAGACATACGGATCGCTGCTTGACCCGCCCGTTACTGACAGCGCCGCTGAATTGACCCCGGCTTTCTGGCACAATGTCACTGTTCTGTTTGAAAACGATGACTCCGTATTCCAGGATTATTATGCCCGCAAGAGCCGAGGCTGGGACGTCTCTGAGTGTACGGGCGACTGTAAGACAGATGAGATCTGTCAGTTGCGTGCTGCTGAGTCGCAGTATAATTGTGTGGAAATTACCCCTGGGATTAGCTTCAAGAAGCGCGATACTACTGCTAGTGAGTCGAGCTCGACTACCAAGGAGAGTACTTGTGGTGAGTCGGTGGTGGGCCAGATGTTTTCGAATTTTGATAATGCTGTCGAAGCGCTGATTAAGGCTGCGGAGGCGAAGCTGGGTTCTGGATTCCTCAATACTACGGTCAACGCAACTGTTTCTTAGGTTGTTTGTGGGATAGGGGAGGGGCGGTGTTGGTAGGAGTCGTGGTGGGAAGTAGTTGTGTGTTACTAGTTGTGATGGTGTGAATCTAGGTGTTATTGAAGACAGATATTTGAATCCCTTGTCAAATTTATAAAGTTTCCCTTTTTTTTTCCCCTAGGACCTGTGAAACCGAATACAACAATCCAGATTGATCATGAGCTAGTACATTAGTTAAGTACTGAAGGCACCAATTGACAATTAAAACTCCAAAATCCCCCAAGGTCCAGAACTTTGAACACCCCCAATATCTACTAATAATAGTCATCTCGTGAAGATTCCTTCAGCATAGTTTCATTTCTTTCATCAGCTTGGACCAGCGCGACAACCTTTCAACCAGTATTAGTGGTCGACGCTCCAGTCTCACCAGGCCCGTCGTTCAATTGCAGGCTGTGCAGTACCACTTTGAAGAGCCCCCAGGGATGGCATGGAACAATGATAATGTTCCTCGGGGTTGTATCAATATTATACAAGCCCCGACTCTGCAAAATCTGTTTAATGTTGACAAGATCCCAGAATATAAACTGCCACGTGTGCTTTAGGATGTAGTTCATTTTGAGGAGGGGCATTCCATCGAGAGGAACGAGGATCAATCCAGGGCATGATCCAATAATAGTTCTTCCCATCTCATTCATTACTTGCCATGCCATCGTGGCAGTACCAAGCAGTTTAGGGATATGTCCCGCCTGAAGATCACTCAGGGTATCATACGCTTGCAATTCCGTCCGGTAGGCATGAGTCATGGCCTTTTGGGCGCCATCTTCTCTTTGATTCAGGCTACGAGCATTTGGGTCTTCTGATGGCTGCCCATACGGCGTGACTGGCAACGGTCCATGTTGCCGGTATCTCGATTCAATGGCATAGCACCAATTCGGGCACCCATGCCTCAATCGTATGCCTGTTGTAAAGCGTCTGTCGAACATCCTGATGTGTAATGTTCCGCCTAGAGTGCCCAGAGGACCCTCGACTTGGACGGTCACCGCACACACTTTCCAAAAGGGCTCATGCACGTCCACGATTCGGCAAATTAACAGCGTTGGCTGGGCTTGGAAGTAATCGACGGAATGTAACGCTATAATGTTGCCACGGAAGTAGGGAGTCCTTCGCCGGTCATCATACTGTGCGTTTCATGGGGGAGTTACCTACCCTTCTCCATTGCCGGCGCCATGTTGTGGAAACCATGGGCGTGAAGTGTCGTAAGGTACAGGTTCTCCTGGAAGGAGTAATCTTCTCTGCTGCATTATAGGACTTATAAGAATGTGAGAATAGGGATGAGAAGAGTGATTAGGTCCGTGTAGAGAAGAAAAGATGGGAGATTGATTCTCCGAGAAAAGAGAAAATAAGTGAAAACTATGACATTCTGCTGCTCTGATGAGGGAAGCTGCAACCCTGCTCTTTCTTTTGCAAACTATACATCTTGTAAATTCAAATCTTGGGGTGTTAACTAGTCATAAATACAGCAGCGACCCTTGCCAGTTCATCCAAGGATGCTTCGTCGGAAAGATTGAATAAAACCGACCTTCGCCGAGAGTGGCCACCATAGGCTTGGGCTACTTGCGCAACTGTCTCTCCTTCAGAGGAGGGTCCGTAGATTCGTGCCGTAAATCCATTCTGGATGTCGCCATTCACCACGGTAGGCCATGGTTTAATGCCATAGCAGAATTTGAAGAAGTCAACGGCGAATGCAGCTGCTAATTTTTGCTGAGCGGGAGTCATGTAATCCCGGAAATTCTGGAACAGATACGCGACATCTAATATGTGGCCAGCCTTGCCCTGCCAAGGTCCATCCCAAGGATTTTCCTCGTTGAAGTAGTAGACGTTTGTGTGCCCTTCCCACCCACTCGTGTATGTCAGCGTTGGCGCCAGTATGAAGATATCATTAAGATAATTAAGAACCGCGGGGAAAGCCTCATCATCCGCAGTTTCGGCAGTCAAACCGTATCCTGCCAATATCCGTGTTGCTAGTTCTTGCTTGGTCGGAAAGACGGAGTGAACTGCCTTCGCAAGACGCCCTGCACATTCGTTCTTCAAATGTGGCATCAGGATAGCAAGAATGTTGCTCTAAGAAATGAATTGTGAGCTCGAACTCTCTTGATAGTCGTTTTCTCCAACCACTTACATCATACTGGGCATCACCAATCAGTAAATCGCGACACCACTGCTTCCCCTTGGGGATATTGCTCGTCCGGTCGGCTACCTGTGCATATGTTACGGTAGACGGAACCATGTCTCCATCAACTGCGGGCGCAGTCAAAACAGATGGAGGAAGCTTAGGGAGCAAATCTTGGCCGGGTGTTTCCAAAAGGGCCTTGATCCTCTCGTCTGACGTAGCATTTTCCAGTCCAAGTGCCCAGATTGCCTGTCGATAGTTTTCCTCGTGCGCGTCGTATGGCAGAGCCTGGACAAAGAATCGAGAGCCACTCATCAGAATAGCGCGTTTGAACAGCGGTGTTTCGGAGTCGAGATGAAATGTGACAGAGGCTATACGTTTCAATTTTCCTTCCTTCTTGAGGAGAAACGAGAGAAACCTTACCTGCTCCAGCACTCATTCCAGCGACAGTGATGTTTTCGGAATCTCCTCCGAAGTCCACAATGTGCCTGCGTACCCATTCCAAAGCCACCCTCTGATCTCGAAGTCCGTTGTTGGCTTTGTACCCAGCTTTGCGCAGTTCATCCGAGGTCAAGAATCCATATGGTCCTAAACGATAGCTTGATCAAAGTCAGATAACCTGTGCATTATGTATAGCGACACTTTGCCCACTCACTTTATGGAGACCGCGACAATAGGGAGCTCATTGACCATAGACAACTTTACGAAACGCTCATAGTCAAATTGAGGCCAGGAATTGGCCCCTATCATGAGGCCACCTCCATGGATGAAGACAAACACGGGAAGTTTTGAATGGGCAGGAGTGCCTGCAGGAACAGCAATATTCAAGTTCAGACAGTCCACGTCTGACTGGGTGAGTTCCTTCTTGGGCAGGGTGTGTTGAATCGCGCTAAGTTCCAAGTCACAACCACCTAGAGGTGATATCGCAGTTGGCCTTCAGGGACTCTCGTTTAGTGTGTAACCATAATCGAAGAAGAGAATCTGCTAATGTTCGCAATTGGATGCCTTACCCGTCTTTTAATGCATCGAGAACGCCTCCGTCGCGCCTTTCAACTAGTTCTGCATCTGCGAGTCTATTCTTCAAGGTGGCGTACTTGATTCCCAAGAACTGGGTAACACCATTCGTGGTTTTTCCGCGAATCTCACCGAGGTGTGTAGTGACCTGGATTATGTCTGACATGGTGTGATATGTAGACGACGAGAAAGAAAATATGTAGTTATGGAGAGGGAATGGTATTGATTTGACTTGATGGCAGTCCGGTTTTAAGGATATAGCTCCCCGCTCGGAAATCCCCCAGTGCGGATATGCGGGGATCTCCATGCTCATCTTGACTCTTTCTGGTATCATCTTGCCCGGCTCTGTTGAAGACCGGTTCCGATTGCTGCAGCTCTTAAGCGAGTTCAATCAGACCCATATAATTGTTGCGTAGCTTTTTCCGCGCGCAAGATAAGGCATGACCCAGTCTCCATTATCCAATTGAGACTTCAATAGCAGCAATTTATACCCACAATTGTTCTGTCAATGGTTTGTAGATACTGTCTACTAAGAGATCCCATGTCAGGCATGAAATTAAGACCAATTTATATGACGCTCAACTATCAAATCCCAAACTCCGCAATGCATCTTGGGAAGCAATTCTATCAGCAGACCAACCAACTGGAAGTTCATGACTGGAAGTTCATGCTATATCCACCCGTCTTCGGATCCTGCACAAAGTTGAAGTTATCGGTTGACAGCCCAAACGGCTTAAGGAATCCATTACCAAGCTATATTCCGTTAGCACCTCAATAAGTAACTTCGAAAAGCATCGACTTACATCCTTGAGCTTTCCCATCATCTCCCCCATCTCCTTCTCCCTCGCTTGACCGATCTTCGCAGGCAGCTCCCGAAGCGCCTTCTGCACAACACGCTTATCATCTGGCGGCAGATTATCCATCGCAGCCAGCTCCTTATAGTCCTCTTCCGCCCCTTGCAGGTTCCCCCAGCCGCCGAGCTGCATTTTCGCCCGCGCCCGACGCATAAGCGCCTTTGCGCGAATACGCAGCACATCCCGTTTCTTCTCATCCTGCTTTTGTAACCGCTTCAACTCTTCCTCGGCTTCGTCATCGTCACCCGTTATCTCGACCACGGCGTCTTCGCCACTCGACTCTTGCGGCTGCTTTCCCTTGGCACCCTCCGCATCGGCTGCCCCTGTCGCAGGAGGAACCACCTTATCCAAGCGGTCTATACAGGCAGTCGCTGCGTCGACAGACGCTTTCCAATCTTCGAGTTTCAGATAACAAGCGGACATGTTGCTTCGCAGGACGGCGACTTCGTAGTCGAGGTAGTTGGGGCATGAGGCGAGGGCGCGGTCGTAGCACGAGATGGCTTGGTCATAGCAGGCTGCGGTGAATAATTTGTTGGCTTCGGCTTTAATGGTATGGGATTCTTCTAGGAGTCTCTAGTTTTCGTAGCTATATTAGTATGTTGCTGCTGGTGAGGGGCAAAGACGTAACCTCACCGTTTCTTCTTCAGCGGGGAAGCGCGCATCGTGAAACACGTCCTCTTCTTCACCGTCACTGTTAGCCGCATTATCGGCTTTTTGTTTCGCATCGTTCGTCATCTTTGTTCTGATTGTTTTTAGGTTGACCAACTGCTTGTGTTTCCACTGGTGGTTTGTTCTGGTGGTTCCAGAAGCTACTTGCAGCTCCGCGGAGTCGGCGAGTCGGGAGTCGGAGATGCCGCTGCCCCTCCCTGCCTTAGGCACTGACATCCCCTCCTGCCGATCTCCGATATTGATTCATCGTCAACGGTCGAGGCGCATAATCGCTGTCAACCATCATCCCTGAACTGTTTGTCCTCGCATTTGAATATCTGAGGAGACTATCTGCACCATGCCTAACTCAGTCCAAAAGTATGGCTTTGAAGCCCCCGTCAATAAGTCGCAATTAGCTGATTGATACCCAGTCTACCCCGCGTGCGGGCATGTCTCTTCGACATGGATGGCCTGCTCATCGACTCGGAGGACAAGTACACGGATATCACCAATGCCATTCTTCAGGAGTATGGAAAGCCTCTGCTCCCGTGGTCTATTAAAGCTCAATTGCAGGGTCGTCCTCAACCAGACGTATGTAGATTCCCTTTCCCACCCCCCTCAAGTCCCCCCGTTGCTGTTTATTCCCTTCACATATCGCTCGAATCGCAAATACCTTAACCGCCAGTTTCAACCCCTCTGTGTTCAAATCCTCTGACTGTCCAAACCAGGCCAGTCGCATCTTCCACCATTGGGCCCAACTCCCCATCTCTCCTGAAGAATACGCCGCAAAGCAATCCGCCCTTCAGGAGAAATTCTTCCCTCAATCCCAGCCCCTCCCGGGCGTCAGGGACCTCCTCGCCAAGCTTGTTTCCACCCAAGCTACCGATCAGCCCGTGCATCTAGCCCTTGCCACATCTTCCCACAGCCGGAACTTCAAGCTGAAGGCCAGCCATCTGGGCGACTTGTTCTCCGCATTCCCGAAATCTCAACAAGTGCTGGGCGACGATCCCCGCATCGGCAAGGGGCGGGGAAAGCCGCTTCCCGATATCTATCTGCTCGCGCTAGAGACCATCAACACGAATCTGCGCGAGAAGGGAGAGACTGAGATCAAGCCCGAGGAGTGTCTGGTCTTTGAGGATGCGGTGCCGGGTGTTGAGGCCGGTCGGAGAGCCGGTATGCGTGTCGTCTGGGTCCCGCACCCTGGTTTGTTGGAGTCGTATAAGGGACGTGAGGATGAGGTGTTGGCTGGGCTTACGGGAGAACATAAGGAAGCAGAGAAGACTGAGCCGGAGCGTGAAGCGGACGAGATCGTCGCCGGTCGGTTGAAGAGTGCCGGTAAGCCCGGTGAGATTGGTGATGGGTTGGGAGAGTTGTTGCCTTCTTTGGAGAATTTCCCGTATGAGCGTTATGGAATTAAACCTGCGTGAATTCATTTCTGCCTATTGGGCTATAGACATGAAGTTTCTGGCAATCTGATAATTTACAGCCACGTCAGGTGAAGATGTGATACCCGTGAGAAAAGAAGAAGAACTATGTACCCCGGAGGGATAACGCAGAAGCAAATAGACTACGATTACTGAGAAGCAGAAAATCAAATAAAGTGAGATATGTGAGAAAACAGCAATAACAGAAGATCAAATCCCAGAAGCAGCAAATAAAATCAAATGCGCGATAAAAAAAACATCTCAGAAAAAAAGAAACGGAAAAAGAAACATTGAGCACCAGAACTCTTACAAAAACCGGCGAAATCTCATGTACCTGAGAGAAAACGAAGAAGAAACTAAGATCAAAGCAAAGTGAAGCAAAAACAGTGCATGAGGCCAGCTCAGCACCGATTAATCAAAAGTGTCGACCAATCTGCCGTACACATGAGCCTCAATTTCGCAAAGCGCGCGCCTCCTGAATTTGGTCTTTCGAAACAATGTAACAGAGAATTCTGAGTGTAGAGCCAAAGCGGAATTATCCCAGTCATGAGAAAAGAAGAAGAAGACGATGTTATTCCAAAGGCAACGCCAGAGCGCGAAAAGTCGGAGATGTGTATTAGACTGGGGTATCACAAAACACCTACAACAGCCAAAATCCCGGTAGTATCGTAGCTCGTGAATTCGTAGACCAAGTCAGATGTGATAGATTAAGGTATGTCTAAATGGGTTGGGTCGTGTCGGCGCCATATGTATGGTGTGGAGGAGTATGTTCATGTAAATCGAGATTCGAGAGATGTATTCGTGACATGCAAGTCCTGCTGTTCGGTTCTGTTCGTAAAAGCCCATGATCGTCGTAGTATTCGTAAAATTGATTATTGACAAGCGACTGTGCTGTCGCGCGCATCCTCCGAGTAGAGATTATGTGTTCTTCGGAGTAGGTCGAGTGTATCATAACGAGCACCATGTGCTGTCGCGTTGCTGTCCGATGTTCGAGAAGGTTGTTGAGTAGTGTGTTGACAAGCAACTGGTGCTGTTGAGTCCCTTTTTCTTTCGTATGAGCCTATTAGATGATCTTCTGACGACAAGTAGTCATGTTTGTGGTACAATTAATGCTGCCGCTTGGCGGAAGGAGAAGTGTCTTCGGCATCTGATTCTTCCCTTCTGCGTTTGCGTGTACCTGATCCAGTGCCTGGCACCTGTGTTTGAGGTCCCATATGGGTTTGGTGTCCCATTTGGGGTTGGCTGCCCATTTGGTGTGGGTTGACCATCCGTGATTGGTATCCCATTTGTGGGTATGACATGGTTTCAGGAGCAACTTGATTCTGATTCGCCATCAAATTACGTAGCAACAAGTTGTTAAGGGTTTGTTCTGGGTCATAAGGAGAAGGAGAAGCCTGAGTGGTCGGGGGCATTGTGACGGAGCCGGCATTTGTTCTTGGATGCGAGGTTGGGCCACCCATCATACGGTTGTGATATGCTTGAGCAGCGGCAATTCTGTTCAGAGGTGCCGAGTGGTATTGCACTGGACCCAGTCTGACTTGGTTAACAGGTGTTGGAGTGCCTGCGCTCATCGGCATTTGGTATCTCGCTCTGTTTGCCGGGGCCATGAGGTTCACCGGCTGGGACATATGGGTTGGAGTGGCAGGAGGTGGGTTTCTTCCGGTCGCTGCAATGCTTCCGGGATTGTTGTTTGGAGTCATTGCAACACCGGCGTTAGTCACTGCAGGCACGTTGGCCATGTTCGGCATGGTAGATGCTGTGGGCATTGCAGGGGCGGCAACCTTAACCGACTGGCTGATTGCGTTAGATTCAGCGGCCTTTTTGGCACCAAGAACTTGCTTGCCCGCATTCATCACTTCTCCCTTGCGCTTATTCAGTGTCTTATTCGCAATGACACGCTTATAGGCAGCCTGCGGATCATCAACAAATTGATGCATGTATGGAGCATCTAGAAGATGTTTGCAAATTGTTTTTTGGGTTTCGAGGCAATTCAGGACTCTAGTCATACGTTCGGCGAACGTCATCAAATCGCTCGTAATCTTTTTCTTCAGTCCATGAACTGCCAACAATGAGCCCGAGATTTGTCTGGTAATAACGCAGTCCTAAAGGCAATGTTAAATCCACTACACAACAGTACTGCCTGACTCCACGACTTACCAGTATCTCCCAGCAGACACACTCGACCCTCTCGGCGCTATACTTGCCCTCTTTGAATGGCTTAATCATTCCGGGGTTGTCTTCGGCGTTCTGGGTACTGAACATTGCCTTGGTGAGGGCTCTAACAATCGCCTGTTTCTGGAGATCATTGGTGGGCAGGGTTGTATCCTCTCGAACACCATCCTGCACCGGACGGGCTGCCCTGGCTTCTTCGACTGAAGCATACAATGTACTGCAGTCGATGTTATAAACTTCAGGGTTCATCAGCTGCTCGATCAGTGGAACGAAGCTTGGCTGTAGGTTATGGACAGGGGCTGGAGCGGTGACGACCGGCTGGCCAGACATATCAACTGGGATGGTGGCTTCGCTCTGAACAGCGGCCAAATGATACGCATGGGGGTGTGTGTTCTGCTGCACAGAAAACCCGCTTCCTCCTGATGAGCCATCTTGATTAAGTTCCTCGGCTGTCCCAAGCTGGCCAGGCAGATAGTCGGGTGGGCTGGAGTTCATCGGTCCAGATCCAGACTCTGGCGAAGACCGGATCACTCTGTTATTTTGACTGGCAACCTGCTGAGAAGAGAAGATACCCTGGCACGCCTGAGTCCATTGCTGGGGTGTAAATCCAATGCCATGATTACCGGTGATCTGATGCCCAGCAACCTGGCTTCCAAAGATCTGATGTCCAGTAATCTGATTGCCGGTGTTTTCGCTTCCAGTGTTTCCAGTAATCTGATCCACAGGCGAGGATGCTTTGCATCTCTGGGAGGTACCAGAATTGCGCGAAGAGCCAGAATTAGATCGGTTTCTATCGACTTGGATTGTCGGCATAGCTGTTCCCTGGGGCCCACCAGCAGCATGAACTGGCTGCGAAGGAGGAGTACTCTTTTGAGATCCATTTGAAGAGCCATTCTGTTTTCCGATTTCATTGCCGAATGTGCTTGCGGCCTGCTCGGTGGGTGTGGAATTGTATGAGCCCCTCGAGGCATTATCCGCCTGATTGTCCGGAGCATTTTCCAAAGCATTTTCCACGAGGTTGTTGGAAGCATTGTTCGCATAGTTGCTGGAAGCATTGTTCACATAGTTGTTGTTGTTGTTCTCGGCATTTCTCAAAAGGTTGTTTCCAATATTTAGAAAGGCCTCATTGGCTTCGTCATTGTCATATGAGGCGCCCGAGTTGTTAACAGCAGTACCAGCAAAACCGAAAAAATCCATTGGGCTGAATCCCATCGGTAGGGTTTCGCGCGTCTGCTTCAGAGTATTCTGCTGAACGCCATTCATAGGAACGCTGATAGGCGCCCTTCCACGAGCGAACATGGTAGAAGCTAAGCCAAGGGCTTCTGGGCCCTGCAGACCTACCATAGTCTGGTTTTCAGGCATGGATCCAGATTGGATTACAGCTGTAGAATTGGATTGCCCAGTAGTACTAGGTTCCATGTTATTGGCAGCCGCAGTCTGATCAAAGCTCCCGACATTATCAATGGGGTTGGTTTGATTATCATCCATTGCAGGCAATGCCCCGTCATCGATGCTTGCAAAAAGACTGGGTTCTGAACCGAACGAGGTCATTGGCCAAACTGGGTCCATGTTCATTCCCATAACGAATGGATCAAAACCTCCATCTTCACCAACGTCCTGCGCTATGAAGGTGCTTGGAAGGTCTTGTGAAAAGGTTTGGATATTGCCAGTAGACCCCACCGGTGCTGCAAAGAAGTCGTCAAGCCTGGCATATAATGTTAGGATATGTTGGCGAAAAAGGACAAGAACAAGTGAATGAGTACTTACTGGATACCACCTTGCCCAAGCAACTCGTTATAGGCCTCTGCGTTATTCGAATCTGTAAGTGTCAAATCGCTCGCCAGTCCACCTGTTGGAGAAAAGGTAGCCATTTCAAGAAAATGACCAATACTGGTCTTTTGCTGGACACGGAATCCAAAGACTCGTTCCTAAACGCGTTCTTGAAAGCTCCAGAAGCAGGAATAAACAAAGACAAATTGACCAAGCTGATGGTGTAGACGGAGATGAGTGACTAAATCCAACTTGTCCTTATGGTAACAGTATGCTTGTGAAGCAAGATCTTTAGCTGATCACAAGAAGCTCTGTACTCTGAGGAATGAGGATCTGTAGACACGAGGAATATGGAAAGAATAGAGGAGGGAAGGGGAGAGAAGTTAAGTACTGTGTGAAAACTCAAGCATTTTGTGAATTTTGCATGCTATTCACCACCTGTGAATGGAATCACAAATGCATTAACACACTGGCCTTTGAGTAGGGAATCGGGATCCACTGGGCTGTAGAAAACTCCATAGTAAAAACCAAAAAGCAGAAGCCAGGGCAAGCTACCCCATTTCCAGGCAACAAGAACACTGAAATTGGAAACTGTAACTGGTAGAAGGCTCAAATTCATTCTATCTGTGTTTGGTAGACACAATGGTAGACGTGACCGGATTCACAGGATTCAAGTTCACAGGTCCCCGTTCACAGATTCACGTTCACGTTGATGGAGGGGTTGCCTAAATTCACACATTCACAAAGTGCAGGTGAAACACCGTGAATCTGTGAATTCCTGACATCCTGTGGGAAAATCCAACTTTCGAAGAATTCCTTGGGCTGTCTGAATCCATGGCACGAGTAACCCATGGTCCTCTGGTCCCCTATTCTGTTCCAGAGTGAAGTATATCTTCGGCCGGTAGATATGCAAGCATTTTATAGTAGTATGGCCTATTATTTGCTGCTGCTGCTGCTGCTGCTGCTGCAGGAACCCGGCGCTAGAGATACTAGCCCCTGATCGCCTTCATGCACCCATAGCTCGAGGCCTTGATGTTTGAAATCCCCAGCGCACGGCTGTTGCAGCGTTGACAGATAGGGGGTATGTCGGTCATCTGAAAAAATTATGTGCGCAGACAGCATATACCAGTGTATGACGTCCAACAAGCCCCTTTCAGTCGTCATCGCTGTTCGCATTTAGAAGTGGCATATACCACACCTTCAAGCTGTTGTCAATATCAGGCATAGCTGGTAAGCTGGCATCGTCGATGTCTTTTTCGAAGTGCCGTTGACCTGAAGTTGTGGCAACTATATTCCCCATTGGATGCAACACAGTACTGCTCACAGTGTCTATATTCTATATTAGCACAGGTGTCCTTGTCCTTCATCGGGAAGCACACTTACCGTTATGAACCTTCCATTCCCACTTGGGATCCTGAGCACCAGTAGCATGTGTAGGGTTCTGCCACACCCTCATGCAGCCATCGGTTCCGCCAGCCCAGATCTCATGCGAGCCGTTTTCTCCACTGGGAAATACATCGATTTTCAGCCTTTGATTTGTGAAAGCTTTGCGGCCCTGCAACCATCCAAGCAGTTGTCCAGTGACTCGGATATCATATACTAAGACTCCATCACTTTTCCGTTCAGCAACGTAGAGGTACCTTCCGCAGGGGCTCCACAGCAGTTGAGTGATTCCACGGCCGCCAATATGACGGTGAGCTTCTGTTTTCGATATGCTGAATGTCCCTAGGGACTCCCCTGTTCCATGTGCACCATAAAGTCCGACATGTCTGGTGAAGGTTCCAGCAGCTAAAATACCAGCCCCTGTCGGATCCAGGGCCATGGCAGAGATGATTCCTTTCATTCCCACGCCTCCACCCACCTGTTGCTTTCTTTTGCTTGGTATTGTCGGCATGGAAGTGACAGGTCCATCGTTACCCGGTCGAGAGACATCAAAGAGGCAAATCAGGCTGTCTGAACCAGTGAGAAATTGGCTCCCTCCCAGGGCAGATGGATAAATCATTGAATGAGGCGTTATGAAGGCCTCTGTCATTGGGTTTACCAGAGAATAAGTCGCCACAGAAGTCGGAGCAAGAGCAGATGTCAATCTGATTGGATGGTCTCGAACAGATGAGAGAAATAATGTCGTCGACGGGTCCTGAAGGGAGAAGAAAGGGTACATGGCAGTCGCATAGGTCGGTTCTGCTGACGGCAAGACAGAGTATGGCGATAAGTCGCGGGGAGAGGCCGTGTCTTCTAGCATATCAGGTGGTCTGTAGAGTGTTGGTCAGGCTATGTTGACAAGAGGAGAGTAGGTTTTACTGACAAGATCCAGGTTCTGATATGGTGATCGGAGGAATCCGTCAATAAAGTGGTTCCATCCGCCGACCTGATTTTCAAGATTAGACAAGCCCTGATAGTGACACCTGGAGCCTTACCATTCTGCGCCCTTGAAATATGTTGTATTAGGGTTTTGGCCGAGACTGCGCTTCTCATTTGATTGTAGGGAGGTGGAGTCTTGATAATTTGGAGAATGACTTGCAGATCCTGGACAATGCTCATCACCCTCCTGACGGGTAGAGGCAACACAGATAGGCTCTTGTTCTTCTGTCATTCTGGGAGCTGAGGTTTCTCATATAGTAGCAAGTTGAAACAATCAATAAGAATCTGAAATGGCCGGAGGCGCTTTAAAGTAGTGGGTGGAGCAAAGGATTGAAAGTCGCTACCCTTTGTACTCAATTCCAAATGCCCTAGAACTGAGTATCTTGTAACATAAGGAACATTTAATTGAGTATCGTGGAATAGAGGCAATGAGGTGATAATTGGAGAAAATCAAGTGATGAGGTTATCGCGGACTACATATGTGAATTAGCTCCTACAGTGCCTGCAGTGGGAATCAAGAGGAATGGCACCCTGCGATGAAGTGTAAAGTGATGAGATTATGCCGCTGAGAAATACTCCCTCAGTCCTTCTTCATCATAGCGCTTAAAATGAAAAGTCGCAATCGATATTCATCGGGAATGTTTTAATCAAATTATTGTTGGTGGTTATGCTGCGTTTAGTTAGTCCTTATCGATAACGCTGATTAATCTCGGACCGGCAAATCTTTCCCCATCCAACACTAGCCGGGAGGATCGTCTTGATTGTTGTTTTCCGACGTCGCAACTCGCTCCAGCTCCTGTGGACATTGTGCTGGCACAAGACCCTTTTGACGGGCGCAACAAAGGTTCTTGTCTCATTAATCCTATCGAAATTTGCTCGACATCTGAGCCCTCGGTTTCATTCCCAGTCTAAACTGCCCATCATGTTCGGTACAAAGCCTGCGGGCACATCAACCGGCCTGTCCATCAACACCGGTTCTGCCAATTCTCTATTGTAAGGTTTTCTTTCCTGTTGCGTCTGTTAGTGGATTTATGGTCTCATCTTGGTTTACGCCTGTACGAGGTGTCTAAATTGCAATTGCTTCGTCTCATTCCTTTTGTATTTCCGGCCCTCACTCAAGCCTCGAAGAGCTAACAAAGTTTCCTTATCAGTGGCTCTGGAACCAATGCGCAGACTAGCACTACTACAACACCGGCGACCACTACGACCTCGGGCGGGCTTTTCGGTAACCTTGGAAATACTGCGACTCAGTCAAAGCCGGCCGGTGGCCTATTTGGAAACGCCGGCGGCGCTACACAACAATCTCAGCCTACCGGTTCGAGTCTGTTTCCGGGGTTAGGTGGCCAGCAGTCGAATACTACTTCAACTGGTGGAGGTCTGTTTGGGAACTCTACTGCCACGACTTCGCAGCCACAGTCAGGTGGTCTTTTCTCGGGAGCCACAACCACGACCAACACACAAAGCGGGAACACCGGTGGAGGACTGTTTGGCAACTTGGGCGGTAACACTGCAAACCAGACGCAATCAAAGCCACTTTTCGGTGGACTTGGGGGTTCTACAACTACTAGCGGGGGCCTATTGTAAGTGATATTCCTGCCCACAACAATAGTCATGGCTCATGCCAACCATCACAGTGGAGGCGCCAATCAAACTAGCGCGCAGCAGCAGCAGCAACAACAACAAACACAGAAGCCTACTCTGTCTTTATTCGGAAACCAGAATACCACAGCGCAACCAACGACACAACCCACGGCAGCGGCCGGGACAACGGTCATCCCTGGGGTCAAAGTCGATATCAGCAACATTCTTCCCACAACGAAATACGAGAGCTGCGCAGATGAGATCAAATCGGAGTTGGAAAAGTTTGATAACTTTGTCCTTAACCAAATCAAGATCTGCAATGAGGTTGCGAATATGATACCCACCATCGCCGGCCAGGGAGAGACGATTCCCAATGACGTTGAGTTTGTCCAGGGAAAATTAGAGACAATGCAGCACGCACTCGAGAATGACGCAGGTGACATTGATCAGCTGCGTAATCTTGTGTCTCGCGACGCGGCTGAAGCTCAAGTTGCATTCCGAGCGATTGATACCTTGAAGTTGCCACTGCAGTATCAATCTACCGGTGGGGCTGGATGGTGGTCTCAAGATCAGAAAATGTCAGATGGACAAGCATTGAGATCTACGCGCAAGAACACTCTAGCTCTCCCGGACGATGTTGAAAGCGACCCGTCCACTGCCACATCTGTGAACGGGGTACCCGTCAACTTGGTTGACTACTTCTCTCAGCGCTCTGACGAGATGGGAGAGGTCCTGGAACGCTACACACGAAATTTGAAAGAGATTGAAGACCACCTTCACGGAGTTGAGGCGACTTTGGAACGACAGATCCATGACTTTGTGACATCTCGTAGTCGAGATGGAGCAGCCGCCGGAGCCCCGAAGTCCATTGTCAGCGAGCTTGCCACCGTTCTAGGCGATGTTGAGGCTGGCATACTAGGCGTGGCCAGCCGTCTCGGTGGAGTTACCGAGCAAGTGCAAGAGGTGGTTCTGGGCCCGCCCTCTGTTTCATGAATGTCTGGAAGTCTGTGCATTGACATCACAACATCGTCTTCATGTAAATTACGGATGGATTTAGATTTGATGAAGCATACCTAAATTCGCTACATATGAGGCGAAACTTGATACAAATTCGGCTTCTTGCCAAATTATCTGATCCGACTATCCGCTAGTGGCCATGACCCCTCGACCACCCTGCCTATGACCGCGCAGAACGGCGTCGCTGAACTGGATGTGAAGCATCTGGGAGATGACAAATAAGGATACCATCTTAAGCTCAATAGAAAGCTAGTTCGAATCGCATAGTTACTTAAGGCTCGAATGAGTCATGTTCAATAATAATACTACTACCAAAGCATGGCATGCATAATATGGCAATTGTAATAAGCATCAGAGTGACTCATGTCTGCGGTTGTTGGTAATCATCCCTCCGTACTCCGTACATGCACGTAAATCCGCCGTGACAGAATGAAGCGGCTCGCCAGGGGTCACGCTGGAGGGTGAAGAATGCCAAGCTGCCTGTTCGGCGCAAGACGCAAGAGGACGGCAGACTGGCGTGATCGCACCTAATCCTTCGGCTAACGTCACCCTATTCCCCCGGTTTCCAGCTTGACCCTTCTGAAGGAGGGAGGCCCTTGAGGCAGGGGAGTCCGTTTATTCCCGCTGACAAGGGTCTTCTGCTGGAATGTTCGAAGCTTACAATGAAGTATTTCATATGGCCACCTTGAAATGTCGTTCATAAGACAGCCTGGCATACTCCGTCCTGCTATCTCAGCATGATGTACCTGTGGGGTGTTTCCCCATACTCACTCTCGCACCCCCAATACGGTATATGGATCCGTTTCTATCTACTAGTGACATTCTAGAACCCTACATACGTATGTGATTCGCGACAGATCAACTTAGCTCAAGGAAGCGGTGTGACGCCTCCGGGTCTTCCCAGATAAGCGGGAGATCTGACCCGACGCGGAGCGTCACAGAATGTCTCCACAACTGTTGCCTTCGAATGACGCGATCTTCGCTGACACCATCCTCGGACCCGCTATTGTTTGGGGGAGGCTCCTCCGAAACGTCGTTCAGTGTCCCCATGGATACATAGTTGCTTGATCAGCCGCTTGGGTGATATTCTCCAGCGATGGTGCAATACCCGCCTGTCCCGAATTTTGGGCAATGCTTGATTGTGTCCGGCTATCTCTTTCCTTGACGATGGAGTGGAGGATGTGGCCTCTTCGTTCTCTTGTTGTGCTCTTATTCCTATATAAACTCAGAGTCTCATCCTGCATCGAATATCGGTCCTTGTGTCACATAAGTCCCCATTCAAACACATCTTGTTAGTATCGTTCTCACAAGCATATTTGTACATCACAATCAACTTTGCCGCATAAACCATGGCGCCATCACTCGTGGACCCCGTGGTAACCCACCCAGTCGGCCGCCTTCCCGTAATTAAGAAGGAAACGACAGATGACAACAAATTTGGTTACCAGCCAGGCAGAACTGTTGTGGAAAATCATGATAACTATCAGTACCAAGACCTTCTCCCTACTTTCCCTAATCTTCATTGGCCTCCGCTAGAGGAGACACCGTATGAGGATAGGGGTATCTATGGAGACGCCAAGTTCCGAAATCTACTCCAAGACGCAACAGACGTCTTTGATTACACCCCCAAGATTGGAACCGAGGTTCACGGAGTGAATCTGGCGAAGCTGAATGATGCACAGAAGGATGACTTAGCTCGTCTGGTAGCTGTTCGTGGTGTTGTTTTCTTCCGAGGACAGGATGACTTGGATATCGATGCCCAGCGTGACCTGGGTAGATATTTCGGGAAGCTTCACAAGGTATGCATGGTCTGCATAAAATTATAATAATTTACTACTAACCTCATTGTCTTCCAGCACGCAACCACGTCTGTCCCGAAAAGAGAAGGCTTGGAGGACGTTCACGTCGTCTACACCGGAGACAACTCCACTGACCAGCGAGCAATGTTCACACCCAGTTTCCTTTGGCACTCAGACGTATGGGCTACCCTTGCTTGTGACCCCGGATATTTGGCTGATAAGATATATTAGGTTACATATGAAGTCCAGCCTCCCTCATACACATCGCTGAAGGTCTTGACCGGCCCGCCACGGGGAGGTGGTGGTGATACGCTCTGGACGTCACAATACGCGGCATATGATGCACTATCTCCTCACATGCAAACATACCTCAAGGGTCTGACTGCTCTACACTCGGCGGATATGCAGGCCTCTGATTCGCATGCTCTTGGTCGACCTGTCCGTCGGGATCCGGTTACCACAGAACACCCTCTTATCCGGACGAACCCTGTCACTGGCTGGAACAGTTTATTCTTCGATCCTGGATTCGTCACAAAGATTGTGGGAATCCCCAAGACCGAAAGCGACGCTATCATCAGATACCTCACCGAAGTTATTGCGACAACTCAAGAGATGCACGCGCGATTCCAGTGGAACAAGAATGATGTCGCTATTTGGGACAATAGGACAACTGTGAGTATCATGCCTCTCGCAGTATCTCTGGGCTATAAGCTAATTATTGATAGAACCACTCTGCCTCTTATGGATTCGCTCCTCACCGTCGTCATGCTGTTCGCGTCTGCTGCCACGCAGAGCGCCCCGTCTTGGATCCGGCAGGAAAATCGCAAGAAGAGGAATTCAATGCTCTTTACAACTTGCCTCCTGTTAACAAGGACGGCTCCCGCCAGTCTAATTACAATGACTGATCCACCAAGGCTGGCAAATTATTTGCGTATTCTGGATGTTTAGCGTGATTCAAAGGTTTTGAGGGAACATGAGAGCTGGCTCTCGGGACTTTCGATCTGATAATTAGATAACTAGCGATACATTTCGGCGTCTTGAAAACTAGGAGTACATAAATCCGGGCTAATACAATTCAAGTTATACTTTCCCACCTTCAACCTTCAAGCTACTAGTACTGAAATGTCTGCATAAGACACGTGCTTCTATGTGTCAAATTGTCAATATCAAATTACTTCTAGCAAGCCCATCACAAGTTTGTCACGAACCATACTGACCAGTATCTTCATCTCCATGGCAAACTCGCACCATGTCTTTTTACTCCAATATGCCCGTTTCCACGGCATAGCTACTGATTATACAGATCTTGACCCCCTCCAACATATTGACGACATTTGTGACATTCCTCCCAATTTTCTCCACCCACCTGGGGACGCTTTCTCAGCTACTGAACAAAACATCGCATCCAGCCAGCGAATCATCGAGCAGGATTTACGTCACGAAAAGCTCGACATCAGGAAGGAAGGCCTGCAATTTCTCTCGTCAGTGCTTCGCGACATTAAACGAGACAATATTGATGACTGTTGGGAACAAGTCCTTCCTTCGTGGTATCGATATGATGATCTGAAGCTAGAACTTCCTCTCTTTACCTCTGACAATGATTCGTATTTGGCACTTCCGGCTGAGCCGCTTCGCTACTCCCGAGAAGAGAATATTTTGTGTTCAATTGAGGGACTTGCTAGCGACTACGATAGCATTTTCTCCAGTGATATGATACATGAGGCGGATATCATTGGGAATAGTGTTAGCAAAGAGAAGCTGGATTGTTCTAAGGACGCATTGCTTCTTATTCAGGATGCAAGGCAGGCTGGCAATCGTCCTCCAGACTTGGATGACTTGCTTCGTCCTTTTAATGACGTGGCGAAGGTATATTTTGAAGTCCTCGCGCGCCACTTTTATTTACCTTGCTGAAGTTGAAGACAGGAAGATCAGTTCAAGCTTCAGTCCCCATCCCTTTTGCCTCTAAATGACGACTGCTTTCCTTGCGATAGCCCACCACCGAGTTCAAGTGACCGCATCCTATTGAGTCCTCTTCGCCATGTTTCACCCGAAGTACCAACAGACGTCAATACCATGCACTATGAAGACTACTCTGGGGCTGAAAATGATCCAAGGAGTACCGTTTCAATATTAAAGAGTGATTTGGAGGATCAGGACCCTGAAGAAATAGACAGGCAACTGACGCATGATCCATCCTTAAAAATGTTGTCATTATTCGAGCGAGATTCGCCTGGTGGAATGTCCATTGCGGATATAGACACAACCAATGAAAAGAGGCTTGAATCCGACTTTGAGCAGATCATCATGGCTGTGACAATACCCACGAGTCCAAGCAGCGTTACTTCCCAGGTGACCTACACTGAGATTACCGATAACATAGCAACATCTGACTGTTTCCCTTATGACAACTGCATCGTGAATGATCTTCCTTCTCGACCAAGCTACTCTCCAATTCCATCCGCCTGTAGCACGTCTCACCAGGAAACATACGTTCACGAGTATCCAGATTGCTCAGCACAGCCAGCCTCTGAATCTCCGGTACCAGAGTTGCACCTGTTAACTCCGACAATAGAAGGAGATCTCTCAGTGACTTCCTGTCTTCCTGAAATTCTACCCGAGATTGATGAATCTATTGGCTCAAGCAGTCAATCGCTGTTGCGAAAACGAAAGTTGGACGACACTCAAGAGGATAGCAAGACAACAGACAATGCGGATCAGAAAGCCATTCCAACAATGAAGGGAAAAACTCCTTTTAGACAAAACCCGGCCACAAGTCTTGGCTCCCTATCACGGTTTATGGAAACCAGAGGGCAGGGTTCAATACGAGAAGTAGCCACCCAGAGCCATTATTTTATTGACAATAGGCACACAGAAATTACTGAAAAGGAGCCCGACGTATCGCTGCATACTAAAACATCAGATAGCCACCCCATTCACGGCACAGCTCAGGGCCAATCTAAGATAATCTCCTTCGACCAGCTGCAGATACCACGTTATTTGCCTGGAAATCACGAGCACATAGTTCTCTCCCTGTCAACATCACTCCTCAAAAGCCACCTACGCATCGTTCAGTGCGTTGAAAGTATGAGTCCTGCCACATCAATCATCTACAGGGAGCCTAGTGGAAAGAGCTGGAAAATGGCACCTGGAAGCCGTATTCAAAAAATATCTACATTGTCATCAAACTGCGACGACGAAGCTGATATAATTATCGCGCGCAAAACTGGTATCGTCTTGACCACTTCCCAAGCAACAACTCAAGTATTCCTGCCAGGTCACAAGTCATCAATAATGGGAGTTATCCCAAATGTGAACTCCCCTCTACGAGAACGCGTATTCCGACTTGCGCGAAAGTATGAAAAACTATTTGTTCTTATTTCTCATTGCAGTGGTATGACATCAAACTTGCCAGATACTGGATTTACCATTGATAAAGCCATACTGTCATCTTTGACTGCCTTTACTGCTTTTTGTAGTTCTATGGCCAACCTGAATATCTACCCTGTTTTGATACCCTCTTCCCCCGATATCATTGCAGGCTGGATCCTTGCGCTTGCTGGTAAATTTGTGAATTCACAGGTCTGATTCCTGTTGAGATGTCCTACTTTTAATTCCATTTTTTTTTCTTCACTCAATATTTCGCGTTCTCTTCCTTTCTCCAAATATTAATCAGTGCACACTTCAATTCGAGCTATGGCTGGGAGTTCTCATCTCTTGATCTCCATATCTCTCCATATTTACATTAACCATGGCTTGATATTCATCAATATATTATGCGCTCAGATCAAGAAGCCTAGGATTTTTAAATATAGCTAGATACTGTTGCCTAGCTCTTACTCAACCAGTGCTGTCTCATTCATTGAATCGCTCTTACCTATTCACATCACACGCTCACACATCTTTGGTATGGCCTTGAAGCAATCATTCTAGTGAGATAGTAGTAGCCTATGAGTGCTGCCTAAATCAGGAACATTCTAATCATAGTAGTACTTCGGGTGCTAATGTTATTGGTAGCTGCTTGGGTTACTATGATTATGAGACTATATAGTAAATAGCGCTGTATGGGATATTTCATTGGTCTTGGGTCAAATAGATACAGTGTATCTTGAATGCTAGTGATAACATTAACATATGATAGTTTCAAGAGGTCATCATACATGGAGCGGTGCGCGTTAGCAGTAAGGTATCAAATAAGTGTCATGATGATCCATAATGGGGGCTTCAATGACTGCTCCGGCTCTACTGGATATATTCTATTTGAAACGAGTATGATACTAGAAATCACAATTGGTCAAGCAAACAATCTGAGAACCGCTATGATCCTGCATTCTCCTCGTTCTCGATACTTGTAATGCCATGTTAGTATGTCTACATGATTGTTCTGTCAAAGAAAGATCCTAATCTAGGACGTTCTGTGGGGCTGTGTCTCTGGCTATGAAGTTGCATGCCGATATTTCCTCTTCTCGTTGGGTCTCGCGTGTCCAGGAGAGTATCAGATGGGCCAGCCTCAGCTTGGAAACGCTGTAGCATTATACTGTCATGCGGTAGTGTTGTTCTTCCAGTTGAAGGGCGTGAGAGACCCACGAGACGCGTTCGATGTTGCGGTATTGCGCCAGGCTGATCGTCTATGCAGTGTCAGCAGTTGCAACCTGAGCTCAAGGCTCAGGAGCATACATACATTTGCTCCGGGAGTCTATAGGACGACTAGGCGGTGGCATTGCAGCGATGTCAGTTTTCTGTTTGTTGCCTTTTGAACTACCAGTTCCGCTCCGTTGATGGCGATGTATTTGTTCCACGCCTTCCTGGTTGATGGGATATACGTTCAATTGTCTAGACATTGGAGTGTGAGGAGGCCTCGATGACTCTGAGTGTCCGGGTACAAGCCCGGTTGGATGGTTTCGAGAGGCCGTTAGCGAATCTAGCGCTTGGGACACGGTATCTGTTGCAGCGGTCTGCATTTGGGATCGCATTGCTCGGGATTTGAGTATGTTGTATAAGTTTGTCATTTGTGTGAACTTCTTGCACTTCTCTCGATACATATCGACAAGTTCTTGGTTCTTCTTGCGAAGTTGGTCCTGTGCTGTCTCCATATCTGATTCATTGTCAGGTATGTTTCATTTAGGCACTCCCATATTGGGGACAGGCTGACCTGATATTCTGGCTTGTAGGGCTGATATCTCCGAGTTCGCGTTGTGTACAACCTTGTCCATTTGTGTATTCAGGTTGGTGTACTTTTCTGTCAGTGTCTTTGCGAGAAATTCCTGGTAGAAACTGTGGCTTGTTAGTAGACATCTAGTGTAGTTACGGCTAACAACTAACGCACATTTCCTGAGTAGTCTGGTATGTCCAGAAGAGTAATGCCCGTCCTGCGCACTCCATTATTGTATTCGGATCAAGCCCGCTCAGGACACTGGTCTTGTAGTCTTCCGTTGGGTTGAGGGCCGTTGCTACCGCGTCGTCGGGGTTCACGAGAACGGCCTGACAGGCTGGACAGGCTCGCTCATTTGCTGTGGGATGCGATAGACCAAGGCTTCCTGCGCAATGGAGACAGAAGATGTGTCTCGGATGCTCAGCGTGTTGTTCTTGAGTTTGAAAGTCGTAGAAGGGATACTCGAGATGCAGCAGATGGAGTTACTTACGAACAGGTGGTGACGACTGCCCTCTCCTTCAATGGTGCTCGACACTTCAGAGAGTTGCAACGTAGGTAGAAATCCATGCTGAATATCTCGAATACCTCCGCGGAAGGATGTCAGAAGACTTGGTTAGAGAGATGTTCAGGCGTGGATGGAGGTTGAGCTAAGATGGATATCACATAACATCATGGCTCAATATGGAAACTGCCGCGGGATCAACCAAGTCGCTCGTATAGTACTACCAGTTTATTATGATGTACGAATAAGGTATGGTTTTATTGGGTATCTCAGGAATATACATCATCTATGGTCTCAACGCTCTTATTTATATCAGCCACTCCATAAGCTTCACGCCGAATATGTTTAGAAAAAGAACGTATTTCCAGAAGCATCACGCCTCGTCGTCCGCATCTTCTCCTCAAACTCGGGCCCTGGTTCATATTCTCGCCAAAGACTAGCCGGAAAGATGTGTTTGTTCCGCTCATACCATCGTCTATCTACCACTTTGGTCAAAGAGGGATCTTTATCAGCACCCTCTAGTTGGCTGCTTTCCGGGCGCGATAAAGGATCGTCTGTTGAAGGCGCCGGAGGTGGTTTGTTGGAATAATCGAACAACAGACCACCCGCCTTTGTGAAATCGGGTACACTGTTGGCGATGAAATAATAAAGCTCGTAATGCTGTACCAGTCAGCGTATGCAGCCATGCGGAATAGTGGAATACATACATGTGGAACGATGATTTCTCCTTTAACCAACATGAGGTCATCAACACTGACTCGAGCCCACTCGCGACGATTGTCTTTGCGAGCCTTGGATGCTCCGCTGTTACCGCCGACACCCAATTCTGCTCCAACCTTTCGACAGCGGTCCAAGAACAACCAAACGGGATCGCCTTTCTTGACCCTGACTGTCCCTGCAGGGATGTTGGTCCCATCGAAGAATATAAAGGGGATTAATATCTCGGTATTCTTCACGGCTTCCTGCATGGCAAGGAACTCCTTGCGGAGCGCATCCCGTGCCTCTGCCTCTGCCTTCAATGCGGCTTTTGTCATTGCTTTCGGAGGAGGCGGGGCATTTGGGTTCGGCGTAATGCGACGTGATGAGGGCGCAGAGCTGTCGTCGGCGGGGGTCCTGGAAGCAGAGCGGGGAATACTCGAATCCCGTGGCGTTGCCGCTACATCAGCGGTGCTATCGTTCTCTTCCTCCTCATCGTCATCGCCGAATGAAAGTTTACTCTTGGTGATAGGCTTCTTTTTCTTCTTCTTCGGCGGGCCCTCGCTGCGTGGCGTCGAGTTGCTATACGCTTTGCGATCAGTTACAAGCCGGGCTTTCCTAGAGATGCGCTTTAACTTACCCGTCAGTCACTTCACCAGTCGAAGGAGTTGCACTTCTGGAGGTGAACCTTCCTAGGGATTTGTCATGGGCTTCGCGCTCTTTTTGCTCTAAGACCTCGGCGCGACGTTTGCGAAAGTCGGAAAGATGGACGAGACCAACTGTCTGCGATTTAAGCAGATCTTCTGCTGACGCAGTCTGGCTGGTAAACGAGCGTGGAGTCGAGCTATGGCTCGGCTGTTCGGATTGTGACATTTTAATATCGACTTTGTTCTCAGAGAATCGAAGAATAGACGTCGAGATTGGCGATAAATCTCACATGAATGCGACTGACGTACTGGCACGTGATGTCCAAGATTGCCGGATTGGGAACAACCACAACTCGCCTGCGCCTTGAGGAAAGAAATACTCTCGTCAATTGTTGTTTTTTATGCTACATTATTGCTCTACTTCTTTTGGCAGGATAAAATCTGCGAGTTTGAAAATCTTTATCATTTTAGATTCGCGACCTTAGTATCCCAGCCAACCAGCAGCACAAGAACAAACAAATCAAAGCCGACGACCTGCGAATTCCGCAGGATCGCCGCCGACAGAAACGCATCCCGTCACTTCTCCTACCTTTCTACATTTACTCGGTCGCAGATCCCAAACATGATGATGGAAGACGAAGATGATGATTTTTATGACCCCGCCGATGCGGTGCCTGTAACTCAGCATCAAAACGGGTCTCAGCATCCCCAGGCAGATTCAGGACCCCACGACGCCAATGATGCGGAAGAGGAGGAGATAGAGGTGGAAGAAGATGAGGTATGCGCATGGCGACAACTAATCTATCCTGTTACTGTCGCTAACTCTCGCATAGGATGACTTCAATATTATTACCGAAGCACCAGCAGACGCACCCCCTCCGGAAGTGTAAGTCCGCTACCTCTGTTCAACGCATTTCACCTTGTTAATTTATTGAACAGCCCACATCCTCGTCACGCCAGCCTCCGCGCGGAGTCTCAAAGACCCTCCTCTGCAGATGTCTCTACGATATCAAAATCAATAACACCCACCGTTACCCCCAAACTTGAATCTGCTACCCCTGTGCCTGCTACTGCAAGGCCTACGGTCCCTCAGAAGCCCGGTTCCGCCTACCCTCCAGTCCATGCGTCGAATATCGATGTCCACGCGAACCCTATCCATCCGGCGACCGGTAAACCAATCATGTCAACAGACATGGACACCGACTTCCCAGAGGATGACAAGCCTTGGAGGCGGCCAGGCTCCGACATTACGGATTATTTCAACTACGGGTTTGACGAGTTCACGTGGGCCAGCTATGTGTTGAAGCAACAGGAGCTACGCAAGGAAATTGGAGATCAGAAGAAACAATTGGATGATATGCAAGCCTTCTTAAGCATGGGGCTCCCGCCAATGCCCGGAGGTCCTCCGGGACCAGGAGGACCTCCAGGAAGCGCACCGCCTCCTATGCCCGGCATGCCTGGGATGCCGGATATGTCACAAGAGATGATGCAAGGCATGCTGACGAGCATGATGTCACAAGGCCTGGACCCCTCATCCATGGATCCTATGGCATTTATGCAGCATGCGCAGGCCATGATGGGTGGACAACCCGGCGCAGGCGGCGGACAACAAGGTCAACCCGGATTTGGTGGGCAAGGTGGTGGCCAGCCTCAGATGGGATACGGGGGCGGCTTTGGTCGGGGTCGCGGGAGAAGGTGGTAAAGCTAAGGTGGATCCGAAACTGTGACCATGTTATAATATCGAATACCATGTCGAAAGCTCAGCATTGGTGATTCAAGCGAAGTCCTAGAATCAGTAGTAAACCTATCCATAAATGAATTACTCCCGAAGGCTAAGCTTCTTGTGCGGATCTGGGGTCGGGTTGCTCGGGGAAAGGGAGCTACTAATCAAGTGCAATGTCATTGTTGCTCATCATCAGACATCAGGACCAAGTACTCTCAATATTGTAAAGGAAACAATATTTTTCTGTAACGTTCAAGCGAGCTAAGTACATTGAAAAAGAGCACGCTGTGATCAGAATGATAGGGAAGAAAAGCGAAGAAGTGGTGATACCCTCGGCAGAGAGGATGGAAGCTGTCGGTCTTGGCATTCTGGAAATTTCTCGCGAGTCCAGATCAGATCTTCTTTCCCCGGCCGCTTCCTCTTCTTCTTTTGCCCTCCACGTCCCCAACTTGCTTTCATTCTCTCTCGCTCCTGCTTGAATTCACGCTGTTCCTCGTGCCCGGCACTTCTACACACACCTTTATCACAATGGTATGTTATTGCACTTGATAACGCATGCTTTAGAGCTCCGAATCAACTTTTTCACCCATCAACGTCCATCCCCTTCTGCCGCAATTGCCATCCTTTATCGCTAATCAAACTATCCCTGATCATTACTAATGTGTTGATTGCTTAATTAGTCTTTCCTCCGTAACGTCAAGAGCCTTGCTCCCCTCCTGGACCGCGTCCTGGTCCAGCGTGTCAAGCCCGAGGCCAAAACCGCCTCCGGTATCTTCCTCCCCGAGAGCAGCGTCAAGGAGCAGAACGAGGCCAAGGTCCTCGCTGTTGGCCCCGGTGTCTTCGACAAGAACGGCCAGCGCCTCCCCATGAGCGTTGCTCCTGGTGACCGTGTCCTGATCCCTCAGGTATGTTCACCGCCCGATCCGTGGCCATCCGATGCGAGAAGCGAAGCATTTGGTCCATCGCGCTGGTTGATGTGGTAATATTGAATATATTTACTAACGGGTCTTTTGATATAGTTCGGTGGCAGCGCCGTCAAGGTCGGTGAGGACGAGTACACTCTTTTCCGCGACCATGAGTATGCACACCCTTGCCACTACGTTGCTCTGATTAAAGCTCGTATACTAACATATGCTACCAGGATCCTTGCCAAGATCCAAGAGTAAATTGGACGAGTGAAATGATATTCAGCTCCGTTGTCTTTCTGTTCACGGGTTAAGGCCGAATTACTTGTACTATACCTCCTACGCAAAATCATGAGCTTCAACCATTCAACTCGGGGAAAACTCATAATCAAAAAAAGAACCACCGAAGAGGTATCAGGAGGGATCTTGTCCCTCCTTTATCGTCTTGGGCTAACGTCTTGTCTGGCATTTATTATCGAAAGCGTGAAATGACTGTTTACATACCACACGATGTACTTTTAAATATAGCAATCATCCTGTCCTACATTGTCTGGCGCGATGAGGGCAAGTAATCAGATATGATAATCTCCTCTCTGATGTTTCTTGATCTATTCTACGATAAGCGGCTGGAGCAGATTCATCTGCACCTTACCGTTCTGTCCAAGACCGATAACCGATAGCGTCCCAAAAACCATAGACGTTCCAGTATTTACCAACTTAGAGGGTAGCCGTTCGACTTGCCTTCCGAATCATAATCAATGAGTTCACTCTAATCGAAATCTGTCCGAGAACAAGTGGTGTCTCGAGCTCGGGTCCAGCTGAATAGGCGTATCAGACTATCGACCTGGAACGAAGACACTTGAGAAGACGTGAGTATGGCCGCTACAGGTAATTCATAGAACTTACTAGCTTTTTGCATCAAAAACACAACAGACTAGCAATATGTCAGTAAGGGCAGTGACATGTGTATGAAGATGTAGTAATATCAGACAAACTACTAAAACACCATCACCATCATCAACTCTCTAAACATACCTTTATCAGCAATATCACCACATTCCATACAAAATAAACGCCTGGTACTGAGATTTGCACTCTATCAAAACTAGTATCATGTCGCGGAAACAGGCCTAACGCATATCAAATGGAAGTGGTGGATCTAAGCAGAGATGCTGAAGGGTACTAGTTAGTAGGAATGATACGTACCACAATAACTTGTAAGTTGAATTGGTAGCTCAAACTTAGTAAATTGTCGACTATTTGCCTACTATCCTGGATCTAGTTAAAATGAGTTGGTGTCGCTCAGCCCAGATTATAGAAGTCAGCGTACGAATATTTGTATAAATGACTTAGTCGAAATCGATGTAGTATTCAGCATAAAGCGGTACTGATTCTGCTCACATGGGACAGGCCATTAAGGTAGTAAGTTCTTCTATTTATTTAATTTGTATAACTTTTAACAATTTACTGCTTATTGTGCAATTTCAGGAGTTGTTCGTCACTTCGTGGGATTAATGATACTTTGGCTTAGCGGTGTCCTGGCAGGACTAGTAGTAGGAGCGATATATAAACTGACAGGCAAAGCGCGGATGTATATACTACCCGCGTACACGCGAACCAACCAAGCGCGACAATATCATGGACGCGAAACACTGCGTTGCACTTCTAACGATCATGAAAATGTGTCAACTGGTTCACTACTAGTAGTACAATATACTTAAAGCATAGTAGACGCCTAAACCAACATCCTCAATTCTACATCGCGAACAAGGGATAGTACTATATCATCCTACTACCTCGGTTACGTACTTGATAGTAAACAACCCAACCCAACACAACGAAACAGAGACAGAAAAGAAACGATTGAAATTGATAAGATCCAATCTAATCAAAGCACCTTCAACAGCCAGCTACAAATTAATAACTAAAACCAGACCCCCAATCCCTTCGGCCCCTCAACTAAGTACAAAGTAAGTAAATTCTCCATCACGCAAAGGCCCGTCCCGTTCTAATCGATGCCATCTCATAGGCTGTAAGCTTATCCGTCCACCACCACCACCTAAACCTATCCGTTATACTAAGTACTACTCCGTTCCATCCATCCGCGTCCCGTCTCGGACGTACGGAAGCCACACACACAAACCACACACACTCCCTTCCACCCCCCCTGCTAGGAAAATCCTTTTCCAATTAGTGTTGCCACGCGAGAATCAAGCTCATCTTATCTTTTAGTTTCTTTTTGATCTTACCGTCCCTTTCCCTTGCAGCTCCTGGTGGATCTGGGGTAGAGTTCCGTGAGATTAGGTGTGGCACCGGTTTTGTAGTTTATTTGGACTTCTTTTGTTACGGTCTTACTTACTTGTATGTATGTATGTATGTATTGTGTATTTATTATACATACATGTTATACGTACATACATACATACATATGTAGTTGTGGACTTGGTTCCTTGGTTGGGACCTGCGTGTGCATGAATGGACGTGGTGCTGGATATGCGTGTGTGCCTTAACTGCTGTCTAGTTGGTTGGTCACCGTTGTTGGTGTTGTGCGGTTGTGATGTGTCATATTGTGTATGCAGTCCACGTGTGAGGTAGGTGGGTAGGGTAATTCAATTCCCATAACTTGTGGATGAATGAGAGAGGGGTTGTGCGGTCTGGAGTTTTGAGTATGTGTGCCAAACTGGCGTTGAAGAATACGGACGCATGATAAATACAAGTGTCCTAAATGGCTGATAACATAGATATAGTGGTATGTTGATTGTTGGATACATGGCTCCAGTGACAGTCATAGATCATATCGTTCTATTAACGACTATCTTAAGTCTAAACAGCATCAACTCCAGAACGAGTATCCCCTCTTCCACTTGCCCTGCAGTGTAAAGCTGGGCAAACCGTTTGTACCGTCAATAAAAGAAAAAAGTTAACAAGATAGCGTAAAACAACCATATCATGCCATGCAGTTGAGAAGAAATGTAAAAAAAAGATTCTCATAGGAAATTAAATTAATTAGAATTCAGTGAAACGTGCCCTTTATTTCATTTTTTTACGCGGAACCGAACTCCTTGATGTCGGTCTGCTTGCCGAGGAGGGCAAGAGGCACGATACCACTGACGTGCATCTCAGGGCCGTAGACGTGCATGTTGAGGCCAAGCTCCTCACCAACAGCCTTGATGTTCTTGAGACCCTCCTGGTAGTTGGGACCAGCACGACGAACCCAGATCTGGACCTTGTGCTCGTTCAGGACGGGGGCAACCTCACGGAGAGCGCGGATGACACCCTTGAAGGTGGAGGCAACGTTGGTGAAGTTGGCAATACCACCACCGATGAAGAGGACCTTGCCGTCGGGGTGGATGGGAGAGCGCAGCATCAGGTCGAGGATGGTACGGGCGTAGTTGAAGGTCTGGGTCTCGGTGGGAGCACCGGAGTACTCACCGTAGTTGGCGAGCTCGCTGACGAAGCCAGCAGAGGCAATGGCGTCAGCGTACACGACGGAGGCACCACCACCAGCAACGAGGGTCCAGACACGGCCGTTGGCGTTGAGGACGGTGAGCTTGAGGGAAGCACCAGTCTTGGCATCCATCTCGGAGATGAACTTCTCCTCCTTGCTCAGCTCACGACCGAAAGGAGCGGGGAACTCCATCGGGGGACCGGCGTCAATGTTGACCTTGTCGCTGGAGGGAAGGGTGGGCAGACCCAGGTTGGCGGGGCTACGAGCAATGGCCCACTTGGTACCGCACTCGAACTCAGCAGTCTGGTCGAGCTTGGCAGCCAGATCGAGGAAGTGAACATCAGCCGAGGTGGCATCAGCGTTGGGGATGACAACCAGAGGGTTGATCTCGAGGTAGGTGAACTGGCAGTCGACGTAGACGGCGTAGAGGCGGGAGATGAAGTCAACGAGGACGTTGTGAACACCCTTGGGCACCTTGCTCAGGAGAGCAGCAGCGATCTCCTCGTTGGAGGGGTACTGCTCGAGGTTGACGGGGATGAGAAGCTTCTCAGCCTTGGCGTCGACATCACCAACGTCGACACCACCCTCGTGGGTGAAAAGGATCCAGTCACCCTAATGCGGTACATTAGCATTGATACCCCGCAGCTACGGAGGGCGCCGATCAGACGGCGGAGAAAGACAGAAAACTTACCTCACGCACGGAGTGGATGTTGATGTAGTACTCGGTCTCCTGGGGGTGAGGAACGAAGGGCTCAACCAGGAACTGACGGAGAACGCCGGTGACCGTCTCAACCTGGACGTCCTTGGCAGCACGGGCCTCAATCCATTCCCTGGCCTCGGCCCAGGTCTTGTTCAGGGCCAACAGGCCACTCTTTCCACGTCTCTTGATCAATTGGTCGGGCTTGGCCACGAACTTGGAACCGGGAGTCAACAGCCAAGGGTAGCGGACCTCAGCCTGATCGAGGACATCCTTGACGGCAACATCTTCGGGGAAGTAAAGGGAGGCGAGCTTAGGAGGAGGGTTGTGCGTGGAGGACGGAGGGAGGGGGGTAGGCTTGATAACGGGCGCACGAGTGAGGTGGTAGTTGAGGATGGCCTTGCCATCAGCTTCGAGAATCGACTTGGCGGACATGATGATCGTATAGGTGAAAGAGGAGAGGTATGATTATACTAGACAGACGTGTAAGAAGCTGCAGAGCAATGGTTTTTGAAAGTGGGAAGTGAACCCCGGAATGGGTGAGAGGTATACCTAGAGGAAGATGTATGTAGAGGGAGATAGAGAGAAAGAGGGAGAAGGAGAAAGGAATTGGAAAATAGTGGTCTTGATTTTTTTTTGGGAGGTCTGGAAGAAATCACCAACCAAAAGGAGGAGCAGGAATAAAATGGAGAGTGAGAGTAGAGTAAGAGGGGGGGAAGGAGGGGAGGACGAAGAGGAAAAGAAGAAACAAAGCGGGAAGGAAAAAAAGAACCTAAACGGAGTATTGCAAGAGAAGAGCGCCGATTAGTCGGTGATGATAAGTGACGGCCGGCGAAAGGAGGAACTAGAAGGGAAAGAGGGGGGGGGAGGGGAGGAGAAGTTTCGACGAAGCAGAATTTTTGGGGTCCGAAGATGGAGGAGGATGGATGGAATGATCAACTGAAGCCACAGTAAAAACCGCCAAAACGACATGATACAGAGCACGATCAGGGCCGAGCTCGGGCAATACAAGGGGCTTAGCGGCTTGCGATGCTGCAGCCAGCGGACTTTGTTGAGATTCGGTGGAGCCGCCGTAAGAAAAAGCGGGTCGGCCCAAGACCCATCCTGTCAGCCGGGATTGGCGGCGTTGGGGATCCTCGGAAGCCATTCTCGTGAGTATTTGACTCGCAGTATCTGCCCTACGCTGTAGCCTCAATACTGAAGCCCCCTACCATCACCAGAATGGCCGCCTATTCTTGCGTCCTTTTTTTTGTTGGGTACTTGCTTTACGCTCTTCGTTTTGTTGACGACACCACCATCACCAATCACCCCCCTGTTCGAATGGACAACCTCCAATAATGCAGTGATAGTGGCGGATGTGTTAGCTGGACAACATGTCTGATCACATTTGAACTAGATAACGTGTCCTGCCCGATGATGTAATGGGTTGGTTGTACTTCCCCGGCTCACTTCCCCATACTTTACGGGAATTGACCACAATTCTTCCCACCAAATAGTCCTGGATGGTTCTGGATTCAGGTACCCCTGCGTGTAATCTACGACTGTAGTAGTAGTATAACATCTTTGCATGTAGTATAGAGATGGATGGTAACATGGCAGCGCACACTACTCTATCTACAATATGCTGGAAGCCTAAACCTAAGGTACATACCACAGATTCCCTTATTCAGATTGTGGATGGGCGATATACCTACTTGGGTAGGTGCCCGTATGATTCCAGAAGCATACTTTCAAGTAGTATACCGCCGTTTGATCTTTCGGTGAGCGGCCAGCGAAAGGGAAAGAAAACCTCCTGGGAGTTACGGGGCCTCGTGCATACGCATCGGCCCAGTCCCTGGCCGCAATTGGGACCTCCAGTTTGCTGATCCAGCAGACGGATGTAGGATCCACCCGCTTTAGCCCCAACCAGACCACCAGGACCACCAGGACCACCTCCCGGTTCGATTTGTACGCAGTATCAATCAGAATGCCCTTGCCCCCGTAATACGGAGAACCGTGGTCTCGGTGTCTCTCAGACGGTCTATTTCGGTTTTTAACCTATACTAATCTTATTCAAGGCAATTCTGCATGCTCCGATACTTGCCTGCAACCTCTTTGGCAGCCAACGGAGTCCTCCGATTAACCGACCCGGCGGACAACAATCACCAAGTTTGTAAACACTTCTCTTACTTTCTCCTAGTAGATACAGTAGTGATCGGTCAATCGATCAATCAATCCCAATTCCCTCCCCCTCCCACGGAGTTTGTTGGGCGTTGGAATCTTGTGAGCATACTATACTCCGGACTCCGGCCTCCGTAAGGATCAATATCTTCCTCCCCATCTCAAGACAATAGACGAGAATCGGCTTCTGACTGCGCAATGTCATTTCGGGTTGCGCGCCACTAGTCCCATCGACTGAAACGTCCCCATAGCTACTATCTATTCTAGCGAAGTTGATCCATCCTTGTGGTGATTCCCCAACTGGGTTGTTTCGGACCAGGAGTTGCCTGCGCCAGGATCATTGATACTGTATGGTACGATCGATACGAACCCCATTCATACGCCCATACCAGCTGTGTATGTACCTGCTCTTTCCTCACTTGGCCCCATAATTTTTCTACCCCCCCATCAAGCTTCCCGATATCGTCCCCTCCTTTAGCTACTTTTTTTTTTGTCCGTTCCATTTTCTTTTTATCTTACATCTTGTTTTTCTCTCATCTCCCGTCTTTTTCCCATCAGTCCACTTCTCTCTCCTCCTCACTCCTCCTTCCTCCAATTTTCTCATTTCTCCATCTGGTTGCCTCGCTCTTCCAGCTCCCTTCCTCTTCTCTTCTCCCTCTTGTTCCTCTTACCATCCTAAACCACTTCCAACTTCCTTTGTGTTCAGGTCGCAGTCTTACGAAGCGGCTTGTCACTTCCTCACCTATCTATTATCTCCCTTACTATCTAATAATATCCTCCTTTAATCCTTTCTCCTATTCCCAACTCTGTTGACAGGTATGTGTGCTGTCCGATAGTATATTGCTACCACGGCGGATACATTTCCCCTCCCACGGATTCTTCCCACACAGCACCCGCTTTATGAGAACCTTCTTGATCTCTTGACACTGACATCTTGCTCGATTCACAGAGTATTCAGCCAACATGCCTACCTCTGCTCCCCTCGTCAACACCGCCAATGGCGCCTCCGCCAACGACAACATCACCCGCTTCGACCCCCCCAGCCGTGTGCGCTCTCCTCTCAGCAACGCCCTCTTCCACAACAAGACGAGATGCTTCGTATAGTAAGTGGCGGCCTATAGCCGTGCTCAATTGCTCTGGCTGACAATCTGTCACAGTGGTATGCAGCCCCGGGCTGTCCAGGGTATGCTTGACTTCGACTTCATCTGCAAGCGTTCCACTCCCTCCGTCGCCGGTATCATCTACACCTTCGGTGGTCAGTTCGTGAGCAAGATGTATGGCCAACCAGACCCCATCTCTTGAATTGAGATACTGATACAATTATAGGTACTGGGGTACCAGCGAGACTCTCCTCCCCGTCTACCAGGACGTCTCCAAGGCCATGGCCAAGCACCCCGACGTTGACACCGTTGTCAACTTCGCCTCTTCCCGTTCCGTCTACAGCTCCACCATGGAGCTGATGGAGTGCCCCCAGATCCGTTCCATTGCCATCATTGCTGAGGGTGTCCCCGAGAGAGTAAGTTCTGCTTCTGAGACACACCATGCTGCTCTCCGCTAACAGCAGAACAGCGCGCACGTGAGATCATGGTCAAGGCCAAGGAGAAGGGCATCACCATCATCGGACCTGCTACCGTTGGTGGTATCAAGCCCGGTGCCTTCAAGATTGGTAACACTGGTGGTATGATGGACAACATTGTTGCCTCCAAGCTCTACCGCAAGGGTTCCGTCGGTTACGTCTCCAAGTCCGGTGGTATGTCCAACGAACTCAACAACATCATCTCTCAGACCACCGACGGTGTCTACGAGGGTGTTGCCATTGGTGGTGACCGTTACCCCGGCACCACCTTCATCGACCACCTGCTCCGCTACCAGGCTGAGCCCGAGTGCAAGATCCTGGTTCTGCTGGGTGAGGTCGGTGGTGTTGAGGAGTACCGCGTCATCGAGGCCGTCAAGAACGGCACCATCACCAAGCCCATCGTCGCCTGGGCCATCGGTACCTGCGCTAGCATGTTCAAGACTGAGGTTCAGTTCGGTCACGCTGGTGCCTCTGCCAACTCCGATCTCGAGACCGCTGTTGCCAAGAACAAGGCCATGCGTGAGGCCGGTATCTTCGTTCCCGAGACCTTTGAGGACCTTCCCCAGACCCTCAAGGAGGTCTACGACGACCAGGTCAAGAAGGGTATCGTCAAGCCCCAGCCTGAGCCTGTCGTCCCTAAGATCCCCATCGACTACTCCTGGGCTCAGGAGCTGGGTCTCGTCCGTAAGCCCGCTGCTTTCATCTCTACCATCTCCGACGACCGTGGCCAGGAGCTTCTCTACGCCGGTATGCCCATCTCTGATGTCTTCCGTGAGGACATTGGTATCGGTGGTGTCATGTCTCTGCTGTGGTTCCGCCGCCGCCTCCCTGCCTACGCCAGCAAGTTCCTGGAGATGGTTCTCATGCTTACTGCTGACCACGGTCCTGCCGTGTCTGGTGCCATGAACACCATCATCACCACCCGTGCCGGCAAGGACTTGATCAGCGCTCTCGTCTCTGGTCTCCTGACCATCGGTTCTCGTTTCGGTGGTGCCCTGGATGGCGCTGCTGAGGAGTTCACCAAGGCCTTCGACAAGGGCATGAGCCCCCGTGACTTCGTTGACACCATGCGCAAGGAGAACAAGCTGAGTAAGTGAACCGTCATTGTACCTGAAAAGTTGAACAGCTTTAACTGACTATGCACAGTCCCCGGTATTGGTCACCGTGTCAAGTCCCGCAACAACCCCGATCTCCGTGTCGAGCTCGTCAAGGAGTTCGCCAAGAAGCACTTCCCCAGCACCAAGCTGCTCGACTATGCCATTGCTGTCGAGACTGTGACCACCTCCAAGAAGGACAACCTCATCCTCAACGTCGACGGTTGTGTTGCCGTCTGCTTCGTTGACCTGATGCGCAACTGCGGTGCCTTCTCTTCCGAGGAGGTTGAGGACTACATGAAGATGGGTGTCCTCAACGGTCTCTTCGTCCTTGGTCGTTCCATTGGTCTCATTGCCCACTACCTCGACCAGAAGAGACTCCGCACTGGTCTGTACAGACACCCCTGGGATGACATCACCTACCTTCTCCCCGCCCTCCAGAAGGGTGGCTCCGAGGGTCGTGTCGAGGTCAGCGTCTAATTTTTTACTTGTCTCCCTTAATACACTTACATCTCATGGATTAGTCATAAAATCCGTCATTGTTGACGTCGGAGTTGTGATGGCCTGTTTTCTTTTCACCCATATTTCTTTCTGCATCGGCTTGGTTCGCTTCATATCTCATCTATTTCAACTTACAATCTGTAGTGGCACATGTGGCATGACTCGCTGTTAAAGGTTGATGAATATCACGCAACGATTAAAGAAATGTGCATCCATTATAAACTTGTAGATTAACGTAGATGTAGTTGCTGTCTTTGACTGTTGTATGGATGATTAGTTGATCTGCGGTTGTCAAAGTATGTCTCTTCATCCAAGTAGGCGGTAGATGCAAGCGCAGGCCCACATGCGGCAGAAAAACGGGCCTCTGCCCGCGCCGATCTGCTTAATAGAACTGCTATCCTCCAGCTCTCCAACAATATTCAATCGATCTCAAAATTCCGAACCATTCAATCACCACATCGCCGATAAAACCACACGCGCATTCGACCAGAGGTCGCGCGCAACAATATCATCACCCGAACTCATACCCCAAATTACCTCCAAGCACACTCATTCAACCAATCTACCACCACTACACTACAATCACCTCAAACCCTCCTTCAAATACTATTGAAATACTAAACGATGGTCCGCCTAAAACACCGCTACATCCTCCTCGACATCCTCTACCCCGATCCCTCAACATGGCCCCCAGCCACCTCCCGCACCAACAAGAACCCTCAATCCAAATCAAAGTCGCAAGCACAGCTACAAATCCATTCGCCCACATCCGATGCCCTAACACCGGGCCTGCTAGCGAAAATGGTCAGAGAGGAAGTCTCACTCATGTTTGGCGATTACGGCGTCGGTAGATTGGGTGGTGCAGGCGCGGGGGGTATTAGTGGTATGTTTTCCTTTTCCCTCTCCCTCTATTCCTCTTTGAATTGGGTTTTGTGCCTGTTGGGTTGTGATAATGAGACTAATTACTTGTTTGATGAATGTCCAGTGAAATACCTCTCCCCTGCTACCTCAACGGCTATTATTCGGTGTCCTCGCGCGTCGTTCCGGCTTGTGTGGACGGCGCTGACCTGCATGTCTCAGGTTCCCGGTTTTAGTGAGGGTGGGTCGAAGAGGACGACGAGAGCTTGCGTGTTTCGGGTCATTAGGGTGTCCGGGACGATGCGGAAGGCGGAGGAGGAGGCGATTCGCAGGGCGAGGAGGGAGATTGTGCGGTTGAGGGAGGCGGAGGAGAGTGGGGTTTTGGAGGGGTTGTTGGGGGGGTTAGTGGATGTGGCTGGGGAGGAGAGTACGCCGGTTACTGGGGAGGATGTGGTTGGGGATGTGATGATGGAGAGTGAGGATGATGAGTGATTGAGTACGAACGGGATTTACGTTTGATATGTTGGAAGGCATAGGTTTGGGTGCTGGGAGTTTTGTCTTGCTGATCGTTTTCATTAGAGATACCCTATATTATACAGTGTGTGTATGTATGCGTGAATAGAATATAGATGCTGAGATAGATTCCATGTCATGTGTCATGATTTTCGTATAACCTTCACACCACCATCTGGTATCGACCCCCTCCCCAGATCGTCGTATTCGTCATCATCGAAGTCCATATTGGGTTTCTGTGCTGATGCGTCTTCGGCTGTCTTTTCGGCGGCTTTCGCTTCTTCCTCTAGCTGCTTAAGCTCGTGCTCATCGTACGTGTCTTTCGCGTCCAGCCACCGCTCTTGCACGTCCCGGATGTCCATCTGTCCCAGGCCTTCTCGGACAGCAACCTGCCAGATGGAGTCGTTGGCACCCTCGGCGGGTCCGAACACATAACCGCTAGCGCGGTCGATGACGTGCAGTAAATTCATCATGCTCTTTTTGTCCTCCACGGCTAGCGTCTCGAAGCTCACTAGTCCGAATTCCTCCACTAGGTCGATGATCGCGTTATTGAGCGGTCCGAACTTCTCATGTGATAGCCGTGATGACTCGGCTTCAAGGTGCGGGAGAAGGTAGCTGAGGTCTTGGACTTCTGTATAGTAATCAAGGTTGAAGGGCAATGGGGAATAGTTCGATAGATTGTCGATCTTGGTGAGGACGTTCAGGTGAGGTAGGTCCATTTGGAGCATGGCGCGGAGGGAGAGGAGAAGGGCGGAGATGTACATCGATGGTAGTGTGAGGTTGTAGGAGTCAATGAGATGGATCACGATTAGCTGCGCATCGTTCGTTTGTTAGTATCGCATAGCATGGTACTCCGGATGGGACGGGTAGGACATACTCTGTAGCCCATCTTCTGCAATTTGAAGAATATGTTTCGTAGGGACGAGTGGTGTGTGAATAGTTCAACTTGGCCAGGGCAATCAAACAGGACGTAGTCCTCTATCACATAGAATATGCATTAGCGTTTGATCCCGTAACATCTTCTGACGGCAGAATGCGCATACCTCCGAGATCCTTCAGCCCCTCTTCAAGCCAGTCAAAGTTCTCCTCTAATTCTTCCAGCGCATACAAAATACCCCCGTTAGGTCCCAACAGGTCCTCACTCATAATCTCCTCTAACGTGACAAGGTCGCGAACGTCCAGCGCACACGGATAGGATGTTTTATCATTTGCGGGGTCCAGATTCACAATGGAGCATTTGCGACCAATAGCTCCAAGGAACTGGTGCATGCCATTGCAGTAGGTTGACTTCCCGGCGCCCGGGGGCCCTATGACGAGTTGCGCGAACGGCATGATGAAGATCTGCGCACAAGAATGTGTTCGATCCAGAGAATGTCCGACGTCAATGCAATCAATCAATGATGATGGCGGGGAGAATATTCCAGGGCGGTGGCACCTGGCAGAAAATGGTCTGAAGGTGAAGCTTCCATGACGACGGGCCGATCAACAACGATATACAATTGAACTCATTGAAGGTTCAAGCAAGAAATCATGGCGTCAAGTAAGTCGCGAATTGTTTCAGTGGCAATCCTCTTCCACTGACAAGTATTAGATCAATTCTCTGTCGCATCCCCGCCGACGGATGCTATCTCCGCCTTGAAGTTCTCGCCCGACCCCGACTCCACGCGAATCGTTGTTTCTTCCTGGGATAAGAACGTGTATCTGTACGACTTGCGCGATGAGAATGGTGCCGTCGGAGAAGGCAAGCTGTTACAGAAGTTTGAGCATCGCGCTCCGGTGTTGGATGTGTGTTTCGGCGCAACCGAGGATGAGATCTACACGGCTGGTTTGGATTGGGACGTCAAGAAGTGAGTCCATGTCTGTTCTGCTTGGGCTTCGGTAGCAACCGGCGCAAATCCAACCTATCTCCTGCTGACAATAAACAGAATTGATGTAGCATCATCCACCCAGACCGTCCTTAGCAGCCATGAAGCCGGCGTTCGAAGCGTCGTTTTCAGCAAAGAACACGACCTAGTAATATCCGCCTCTTGGGACTCTACGTTGCATGTGCACCCGACGAACGATCCCGCCACAGCCCCCGCTATTATTCCCCTCCCCTCGAAGCCCTTCTCCATGTCTCTTACCGCTACGAAGCTCGTTGTCGCAATGGCTTCCCGCGCCCTACACATCTACGATTTGAAAGCATTGGCTATGCTCACCGCTCAGTCGGAGGGTACGGCCCCCAACAAAATTGAAATCGAACCCTGGCAGCGAAGGGAGAGCAGCTTGAAGTTCATGACTCGCTCAGTGGCATGCATGCCCGACGATGCAGGCTACGCGTCGTCCAGTATCGAGGGCCGTGTCGCGGTCGAATGGTTCGATCCGTCTGCTGAGTCGCAGGCCCGCAAATATGCCTTCAAGTGTCACAGACAGACGGCGGATGATGTCGACGTCGTTTACCCTGTCAATGCGCTTGCGTTCCACCCGGTCCACGGTACGTTTGCGTCGGGCGGTGGTGATGGAGTGGTTGCGCTTTGGGACGGTATTGCGAAGAGGAGAATCAGACAGTATCAGAAGTATCCGTCGAGTGTGGCTGCCGTGGACTTTAGCGGTAACGGAAAGTACCTGGCGATCGCGATTAGTCCGGGTTTCGAGGATGGAAAAGATGATGTTGTCGAAGGGACGGTTAAGATCTTTGTACGTGAGCTTGGAGAGACGGAGGCGAAGGGGAAGGGCGCCAAATAAGGTTGAGCATATTGTCGCCTTATGAAACTAACTTACTTTGTCTTGATGACCGGCGTGCGGAGACTGGTGTTCTTGTTCTTACTTTTGGTTCTTGATATCACAGTTACGAGGCACCAGGTTATAGAAAGCGTAAAATAGTCCGATTCGTGCTAACAGTCTACATGGTATCATTGTACTTGTACTTTTTCTTCTAGTCTCTTGACATATCGTATATGGCGTTAGGGAGCAGCCCCAATTAAGCAGCTGCCTTTCTGACGGACACCGAACCGTCAGGCATACCGAAGTAGGCAGCAATAGGCTTCTGGCCTCCGACACCACCGAGCGCCTGCGCCTGAGGGCCGGTCATGCCAGAGAAGATACCCACGTCGAGAACACCGGGAATCTGCTTGATCGCCTGAGAGAGGGCGTGAACCTCCCACACGCCGTCCTTGCCACTGCCGTCCTTTCCGGCAGCCACGTCTGCCTGGGTCAGCAGAGTCTTGAAGGGAGCGTCGATAATGAAGAAGGCCTGGTCGGTCTTCAATGGGCCTTGCTTGGCATCAGAGTTGACGCGGACAGCGGGATCAATGCTGCCAATCTCTTTCAGAGCACCGAGAACGCGACGGGCCGCAATAGGAGCGACTTCGATGGGAATGTACTTCCAGCCCGTGAGGAGGCGGGACTGGAGCTTGCGGGAGTCTATCAATCGGGGGGGTTAGTGCGCATGCCCTCTATAGGAAGTGCCAGACACTATCGCTCAGCGTAAAATATACGCACCAGCCACACAAATGAACTCCTTGGCCTGAAGAGCCACGATCTTCTCCTGGAAGAGACAAGCACCACCACCCTTAATCAGGTTCAGCTCGTCGTCGACCTCGTCGGCACCATCGAAGGCAACATCCAGAACCGTGCCTTCGGGGAGGGCATCGAAGTCCACCGCGGTCAGACCAGCGTTGACAATCAGCTGCTTGGACTGGAAGCCAGTGGGGACGTATTTGGTGGCGGAGGTGTCTACTCCGGACTCCTTAATGGCCTCGACCACATAGACAATGGTCGAACCACTGCCAATGCCGACGTATTTGGCGTCCTTGGGGTAGTGGTTTTCGACGGCAGCCTTACCGGCTGCGCGCTTTGCGGCTTCGACGACGCTCGCCATGGTGGAATGACGACGAAAGGTAGCGCTGGAAACGGAGAAGAGGGGCACAACGGGAGTAGACAACCGATCTGGTCGTAAGCAGAGACGAATACGAGAATAAATAGAGGATGAGGGGAAACTGCCGAGCCGGGGTCTGTTGTTAGATCAGTAGGCGGACCACTCCGGGGGAGAGAAACCCTCGAATCGAGCCCCTGCAAATTCGGGGAGGAACCGTCAAATGTAGTGGATGCCCGTGGTGGGGGGAGATGCGAGAGGCCCAAGAAAGTTTCCAGCAAACGAATTGGACCACTTACGGGGAGGACAGACAGCCACGCGGAAGTGCAAATCTCATGGCATAGCAATTGGGATCTTGACAGCTTATACTATCCGTCTAGATTCGGTCGATAAATGCAACCTTCGGCGATGATTCCGGGTGACTGATTGTTGTTCTGCGCGTTTTCCTCCGGCGGGGTTGTGTCGTCATACCATGTGCAGCCTCAGGCATACAGGCACTAAGGCCATCAACAGCTCGGGTGGGCCCGTGCATCACATCGATCATGTGACTGCAGCCAACATATGGATTCCAACGCTCTTACTTGACCGGAATATCAGTACTTTCAACAAGTCATCAGTCCATCCGGGTATTTGCGCTCGTGCTGCTTCCCTTAGTGGCAGACAGGGATTGTCACTGGAAGATTCTTTCAGTTCGTTGACTCCCCACTTCTCATCCCACTTGGTTTTGTCTATCTCCGTCTCTTCTCCGCTTTAGCCCCTCATGGCAGAGGCCTTCCCGAGTGCTTTGGTTGGACCATCCTCGAAAGAGAGGAAATATGATCGCCAATTGCGCTTGTGGGCAGCAAGTGGGCAGCAAGCTCTAGAAGAGTCCCGCGTGCTTCTGGTCAACTCCGACGAACCCTGGGGCAAGCATAACACGGGTGTATCCGGTGTAGTCGGCGTGGAAACGCTCAAGAACCTTGTACTTCCCGGAATTGGAGGCTTCACGATTGTGGACCCTGCACTTGTCACCGAGCCGGATCTCGGGGTCAACTTCTTCTTGGAAGAAGAAAGCTTGGGGAAGTCCCGAGCTGAGGAGACCTGTCGATTGCTACGAGAATTAAACCCGGACGTAGATGGGAGCTTCTATACTAAGGTAACTTCAATTAACCTCAAGTTGCTCTATGAAGTTTCAGAGCTAACGAAGACTGAGCACAAGTCAATCACAGAACTGTTGAAGGAGCCAGACTTTCTTCCGCAGCACAAGCTGGTCTTGGTATCTGGACCGGTAAAACGCCCCTCTTTGGAGGCCATTTGCAAGGCTGCTAAAGCATTCGGCATTCCAGTAATTTACACACGCTCGGTTGGATTCTATTCGACCTTTTCTCTCCAGCTCCCGGCTGCATTTCCTATAGTAGAGACACATCCAGATCCTGAAAGCACACAGGATCTCCGTCTCCTAAACCCGTGGCCTGAGTTGGCGGCGGCCGGTGCTAGCATTCGCAACCTGGACAGCCTGGACGATCACCAGCATGGCCATGTCCCGTACATTCTGCTTCTTCTCCATCATCTAGAGCAGTGGAAAGAAGCGCACAGTGGCCAGGTCCCATCGAACTACAAGGAGAAATCTGAGTTCAGGGAAATGGTGCGGTCTAGTGCAAGAACAAGTAACCCCGAAGGTGGAGAGGAGAACTATGATGAGGCTGTTGCTGCAGTTCTAAAGTCCTTGAACCCATTCAGCTTGCGCAGTTCCCTTCGCGAGATCTTCGAGATGGAAGAATGCAAGCACCCGGCGCCAGATTCGGCCAACTTCTGGATTATCGCGGCGGCCATCCGTGAATACTACCAGAGGCACAGTGTACTTCCTCTGCCGGGCTCTCTACCAGACATGAAGGCTCAATCAGCCGATTATGTTTCTCTTCAGAATATCTACAAGTCAAAGGCTCGCAAGGACATAGAAGAAGTTACCAAGATTGTCCGTAGCCTTGAAGCACAGCTTGGACCACGCCCGGCCCCAGCCTCGGACAAGGATATCGAGGTCTTCTGCAAGAATGCGGCTCACATTAAGGTTATCCATGGCCGAGATATTCCAATAGTGGATGGGGAAGCATCTATCTTGAAGGCCATTCGGAACAACATCAATATTCCAGACTCCCTCGTGCCGACTTTCCTTGCATTCCAGGTCCTGGATGACATAATAACCGACATCCAAGCGGGCAAGAAGTCAGAAGAGGCCTTGGATGATGAACAGGCGTGGGACTCTGCAATCGATCGCATCCTTGGTGCGCTTAAATCGGAAGATCCATCCGCCATCGAGGAGGAAGATGCAAGGGAACGAATTCAACAAGCAGCCCAGGAGTTACGGAGGACGCAAGGCGGAGAACTGCACAACATCTCCTCGCTCACCGGAGGACTAGTCGCACAGGAGGCGCTCAAAGTAATTACTAGGCAGTACGTGCCCTTGGATAATACTTGCATTTTTGACGGGGTACGCAGTCGCAGCGAGATGTACAAGCTTTGAAGAAGACGGTGGCGATTATGAAACCTGCAGTGGCCCCCATGAGGCAGCATTGTGCCATGAGTCACGAACATCGATATGCAACTTAACAATTGGTCAACCAATATGACTTCTATATTTCGAAATCAGCAGCATTCCGCCACTCATCTCCGTGATTATCTTGTAGACATGTCGTTCCGTCCCGCGGACACTCCTGTGACCCATAGATAAGGCTTGGCTCGGGGCCCGCGGGTGCCGAGCCGATCGCAGAACAACAAGTTTTGACCTGATCGGCCACTCCTCATTCACGTATAACTAGACCTTCATTCCTGGCAAAGAGTAAATCCCAATTAGCTACTACCTGGTATTAAGTAATCGTTCTGATCTGCATTACACAAAACTATTCTGTTTAGATTTCACACCCCCGCCGAAAGCAAGTTCCCGATGTTGCGGACCGACCCAGTCCCATTCAAACACTAGTACATACAGCCTTATAACATGACCTGGAATCTGCGTGGATTAGTACCAGGGCAGAATGACACCAAGCCGCCGGTCTTTTTAAAGTGGAGGTCATCTAATGCTTTTATTATCTTCGTGGTGGTTTTCGCTGTCTTCACGGTATGCTTGGCTTAGCTTAGCTCGGACCCCTGATCCGTTTCTAGCTACACTTACTAACTACCATATGTTGAATAGGATGTTCTACTCTATGGATTGGTACGTGGCTTGAGTGTACCGGTGGATTTGTTATAAATGGGTTCTTCATCTTGCTGACATATAACTCTATCGTAGATTGTCCCTGTGGCTCCTACCGCTTTACATGAGAGGGTTGGGATGTCTGTTGATCAAGGTGAGTTGATCATTTCTGACTTCTTTTCTCTATATAGATAGTGAGTTGATGCTGACTATAACATGGGGTAGAACAATCATGGACGTCGATATTGTTAGCATTGTATGGCGCAGCGCTGTTAGCAGCATCGCGTAAGTATCGCTCTGACCACCTTATTATAACGAATGTCCTTGCTGAAACTATGTTCTCCAGCCGTTGCGGGTTACATTGCCGACCGCTTTGAATCACGATGGTGGCCACTCATAGTCGGATTGCTGGCACTGGGCGCTTCCACAGCTCTACTCTGCGTAGGGACTCACCTTAGTCTCTGGATCATTGGCCGTCTCTTCCAGGGAGCATCTGCAGCGGTTGTATGGACGGTTGGGGCCGCGTTGCTCGTTGACACGGTTGGAAAAGAGGGCCTTGGGCAGGCGATGGGTTATATCGGCATGGGTATGACCTTTGGAATCATGGGTGGGCCACTTCTAGGTGGCGTCATCTACGCCCGTGGCGGATACTATGCCGTTTTTGCGCTGGCATTTGCTCTTGTTGGCGTGGATATTGTTTTGCGGCTGGTCATGATCGAGAAGAAGCATGCCGTGAAGTGGTTGCAGCAAGAAAAGAAACAGAGTCCGGATATTTCGCCGTCGGAAACCACGGAGAAATGCTCTGATGTGGAAGATGCTACTGATCGGTCGCCCGCTGTTGCATCTGATAGTAAGTCGGAGGGCCCGGTTTCAGTTGACCAGCAGTCTGCTGAATCCTCTGAACATGCAACTCCCAAGAAGAGTAGAAGCGCTGTCATTACTCTTCTCGCTTCAGAACGCATGATAGTCACCATCTGGGCTTACTTCATCGTCTCCGTGGTCCTGACCTCATTCGACAGCGTCCTTCCTCTCTTTGTCGAGGACACCTTCGGCTGGGATCAGACAGGCCAAGGGCTCATTTTTGTGCCTTTGTCCGTTCCTCATATTTCCGATCCGTTCTTCGGCTGGATCAACGACAAGTTTGTGAACGCAAGACGCTACATGGCGGCAGGAGCACTATTTTCAACCATTCCATTCATGGTGCTGCTCCGTCTTGTGACGCACGACTCCATGGGCCAGAAGGTGTTGTTATGTGCATTGCTGGTCCTTATTGGCTTTTGCATAGCCTCGCTGATGCCTCCTCTGTTGGTTGAGGCGTCCTATATTGTGGAGGAAAAGGAGGCACAGGACCCTAATATCTTTGGTAAGGGTGGCGCCATGGCCTTGTCTTATGGAATCCTCAACTCGGCATATGCTGCTGGAACCATTGTCGGCCCGTTTTTTGCGGGGTTTATCCGGCAAAGTGCGGGCTGGAAGACCATGACGTGGGCTTTGGCCTTGCTGACTGGGGTATCCGGTGTGCCTATTTTGTTGTTCCTGGGTGGGTTTCTGTTTAGGAAGAGGAGAAGTGAAACGGCTGCATCGGTTGAGTGATTGATCAAGAAGAAGGGAGAAAAAAAAAAAAAAGGGGGGGGGGGGGGATTGAACGGGATTAGACGGATCATGACATATAATGGTGTATATAGTACATAATGTCTGGTAATAGAATTCTCATCTCAATAGACATAAAATTGACATGTCTCTTTATTGGATTCAAGCATATCGAGGACTGTACTGACTGACGTGAAGGATGGACAACTTTCGTAAGTTGTTGTTGTTGTGAGTGGAAAGACAACCTCGCTTCAACCGTCAATTAGTAAGTTCCAGTCCAATGACCCTCACAGAAACGGGCAAGAAAACTGATCCCGCCTCCGTGCCTCCCAACCGAGCTGGCCAGGAACCAAACCAAACTGAGGCGATCGACCCAAAGACCCAAAGAAGAAAGACCCAACTTTGTGCAGCGGGTGGATCTCCCCGCAACAGCCCCACATCATGACGGAGGGGGGCGGCCAGGCCAAGTTGCCCTCAATCCAGCCAGTTAACCAGCCAGCCAGCTCGGATATCGGCATTTCCTGGGAAATTATGAGCCGGATCAGAAGAGAGGATGCTGAGAAATCATTGACGAAGACGAAGCAGAGCTAGGATGCTTCGTCATAGAGAGAATGGCAGGCCGGTGGCACCATCCCCGCTTGTCTTTCCGGCTGGACCGTTTATGGCTTTCGTCTCAGTCAGACTTACTCTTCGAGTGTAGCATACTGTGACGATATTTGGAAAAAAAATATGGCATCTCCGCAGATACAGCATGAGGGCCTTCGTGCCATTTTTACGGGGATTGAGAGGGTGTCCGAGGGGGTCACGGTGAATGAGTTTAGGGGTATCAAGTACGCGTCTGTTCCCGCGCGGTTTGAGCGGGCGCAGCCCGTGGATGGCTTTGGGGATGCTGTGGTTGATGCTTCTTCATACGGGTACTGTTTGCAATCGTGCAATGCTGGCAGCATGGATAAGTGCTGATTTGGATTTGATCCTGCTTAGGCCGAGGTGTCCGCAGGTCGATGTCGACGTTCGCCATTTGCTGCGCATTCCAGAGGACTTTCCAATCGAAAAGGAGCCCGAGGATGAGTTTGAATGTCTGAATTTGGACATCACCTGTCCTCCGGCGTCTTCGGCTAAGGGACCTCTTCCTGTGCTCTTGTGGATTTATGGTATGTCATGGGCATACCTTCAATTTATACTGTCTATGGACCAATGGCTAATCATGTCATACAGGAGGATCGCAGGTGGTGACCTTTTGCTCAGCTGCATCGAAGATCTGCGGTAAGTTAGGCCAAGGGAATATCGTCCTTGGAGACTGACAACAGTATCAATAGATCCCGTCAAGATCGTCGCGGACTCTATCAAGTCCGGCCAGCCTATCATCTTCGTCTCAATCAACTATCGACTCAACATCTTCAGCTTTGGCGACGGCAAGGAGAAGAACCTTGCTATCAAGGATCAGAAACTGGGTATTGAGTGGGTGCGGAACAACATCGCTGCCTTTGGAGGCGATCCCGTATGTACTATCTCCTGCGGTTATTTACCTACTAAATCTAACCAGCCTTTTTACAGAATAACATCACGTTGGCCGGAGAAAGTGCCGGGGCAGTATATACACATGCCCATCTCGTCACTGGTACACCAGTCAAGAGGGCCGTCCTGGCATCTGGATCCCTCTATCTCTCTTCTCCCTTGCCAGTAGAGAAGGGCCAGGGACTAATCAATGCGCTGGAAGCCAAGGTGCAAGAACTGGGCGAGCCGTCGCTTCGGTTAGCGTCAGTGCCGGCTCTGTTGCAGGCATTACGAGAGTGCAATGTGAACACTATGTGGATACAGGAGGATGAGGACTTTCAAGGATGGGAAACCAAGTCCGAGCTGGTGGACGAACTCATGATTGGTGATACTGAATATGAGGTGGGTGACCAGTCCTCACAATTTATCAAGATAACTACTAATAATAATCATGCAGTCGGTTATCTGGAGGAACGGTATCGAGACATTCGATGGAGAAGCGATTACTGCAGCCTTCGAGCAGAATGAGAAATGGGGTCTGAAGCTACGCAAGATGTACCAGGTTGTCGCGGATCGACCCACTGCTTGCAAGTTGGGTGCACTGGACCTTGTAAATGATGTCCGTTATACGCTGCCAGTGGAAGTTGTTGCCGAGAAACTACAGGCAGCTGGGAAACGAGTCTACAAGTATGTGGTTGACCAGGCCAACCCGTGGCAGGCATCCAGCCGAGCCCATCATGCTGTTGACCTGCTGTTCTTGTTTGACGGCGTCGACCTGTCCTTCAACCCTGCTGCACAAGCGGTTGGTCAGGAGATGCGGAGCCGTTGGGTACAGTTCGTCAACGGTGGTAGTCCGTGGTCTACCGAGCAGAGATTCGCGTACGGACCTCTGGGGAGCTGCGGAGAGATCCCTGAAGCACAATTTGCATCTAGACGGCGGGTTGAGCACGTTAAAGTCCTTAGGGAGGCTGGAATGGGTGTCTATATGCCTATTGTATTTGCCTTGACGGCAGGCAAGATTAGCTTGTTGAATTAGACAGTGATATAGTTCAATACAGCTACATAACCAATTCGCCACACTAAATACAGGAATCTCCACTTATGATATTCTTTACCTTTTCTTTTTTTGTATTGCCGTAAGCTGTGAGATATTGGTGATACAAAGCAGATAGTTAGAAATTGCTTTTTGAAGTATATGCAGAAGAGCAGTATACATCGGCAATTCCAGCGATGGCTGTTACCCGGGGGTGTCCCCGCAAGCGCAAAGGCGGGCAAACTTCCCCACCGTTACTCAGGCCTGACTCATGTGGGGTCGCTCCACTGGTCGATGCCTGAGGTGCCTGATGCTGCCTGAGTCCTTCATTGCTTGTACTACTCTCGGCAACACTCCCCCCTCGACATCTGCCGAACATCCCCCCCAATTGCTCGCCAACTTCCAATATCGTATGCAATCCATCCAATACTCCCAAACTCTGGTCTCATCCATCAATCCTGACTTGCTGTCTTTGAATCAGCTGGCCCGGATATCCGGATGGCCAGCGGTCTGATTAATTGCTCTATAATGGCCTCCCGCTTGGACCGACTCCACCAGCTCAAGTATATGAGCCTGCTGGAACCTACCCCGGCTGTCCTCCCCATATATCACGATTCATGACTCTATAAACACCGTGTTCCCTTACACAAACCCTTTTTCCACCTACAATAGCTACTTTCCTGAGACCTATCACCCATCATGCCCTCCACAAGTGACCTCGCCGACCCCAAAGAATACCAGAAGATCTTCCACTGGGCAGAGACACAGAAGGATGGTACCATTCCCTCCTTCGCTACTAGACGGAATGATCCCTATGAAGTAAGTGTTCTGTGCCAATGCCTACCCTCTTCTTACCGTCACTAACTCAAGCGCAACAGTACCAAGCCGGATTCGGCAACTCGTATGTCAAAGCGCTCCCCTGCATCTAGCGATTCAACTGGCTGATGTAGTTAATCTACTAGGTTCGCCTCTGAGGCTGTGCCTGGCACCCTTCCACAGGGCCAAAACAGCCCTCGTAACGTCCGCTTTGGTTTGTACGCTGAGCAGATGACGGCCACGGCCTTCATTGCCCCGAGACATTGCAACAAGAAGGCATGGCTGTACCGTGCCCGTCCGGCTGTTGCCCACCAGGGATTCGTATGTCTTGCAGCTCTGTCATTGACGATTGCTATCTACTGACAGTGACTGTAGACCGATCTTCCCGACAACAAGGACACAGAATCCAACTTTCTCCCTCTGAACCCTCGCGTCCATGTCTCTCCTACCCAGCTTGCCTGGTACCCCTTCGACATCCCAACCAATGGCGAAGTAGACTTTGTGTCTGGTCTGAAGACTGTGGCTGGCTCAGGCGAGCCAACCCTTCGTGAGGGTCTGGCCACCCACGTCTATGTTGCTAACACCAGCATGACCAAGAAGGCTTTTGTCAACTCTGATGGTGAGATGGCTATCGTCCCTCAACAGGGTGCACTGGATATTCAGACCGAATTTGGTCCCTTGTTCGTCCAGCCTGGAGAGATTGTCATTATCCAACGTGGCATCCGTTTCCGCGTAGAGCTTCCCGATGGGCCTTCTCGTGGTTACATTCTTGAGATCTGGGGTAGTCAGTTTGAACTCCCCGAGCTGGGACCTCTGGGTGCCAACGGTCTCGCCAATGCACGGGACTTCCTCTACCCCACGGCCAAGTATGAGATCTCCAAGGAGCCTTGGGAGATTGTGTACAAGCTGGGCGGAAAGTTCTTCAAGAGCACACAGAACCACAGTCCGTTTGACGTGGTTGCCTGGCACGGCAACTATGTATGCTTTCATTCCCTTTCCGGCATGCTTCCATTCAACAGTATACTAATTCATCATACAGGTGCCCTACAAGTACGACATGACCAAGTTCGTCAACGTCGGTTCCATTTCCGTTGATCACATTGATCCCTCTATCTTCTGTGTTCTTACAGCCAAGTCCCGGGATCCCACGGCTCCTTTGGCCGATCTCCTCATCTTCTCTCCTCGCTGGGATGTTGCATCGCGTACGTTCCGCCCACAGACTGAAGTTGCCTGACTCTCCCACCTCGCTAACAACAACAATGATAGACACCTACCGACCTCCATACTACCACCGCAACGCCGCATCCGAATTGATGGGTCTCATCTATGGTGACTACGGCGGTCGTTCCGACGCCTTCCAGCCTGGAAGTGTCTCCTTCGAATGTGGAAGTAAGCATCACCCCTACCCCCCGATTTCAAATTTAAGAAAGCCACACAGCTAACCTACTGATCAACCAGTGGTCCCTCACGGCGTAGCCTACGAAGAATTCAAAGCCGCCACGGAAGTCGACCCACCGGCCATGCGGATCTCCGAAGCCTCAATGGCATTCATGTTCGAGTCGAGTCGCCCATTCACCATCACAGACTACGCCTGGACAAGCAACAAGCGACACGAGCACGAGCCTAAGATGTGGGATAACCTCGTCGACAACTTCTCCAAGCACGAGAAAGAAGTCGAAGAGTTATTGGCTAAGAAGACCCAGGGGATGAAGATCTAACTTTTGTATATATAGCAAATATGTTGCTAGTCTGCTGTGTTTTGCTTTCCTCCTTGAGCTTAGCCATTCCTCCTTTTCTGTGTGAGTGTTCTTGTTCTTGTTCATGTTTTATGCCTGTGATTGTTATGATTGTATTACTAGGTGTCTTTGTCTGTACATATTTGAGACACTAGTCATATATGCCAACATTATTCTTGTGATTTGTGAAGAAGCGTGACGTGTGCATGACGTATAGTATATTCAGGGACCATCATTTGTAGAATGCCGACGTCTAGAGATTTCAAACTTTTCCTTGTATTCTTGAGTGAAGCAGAAAGAAGACTTGGGAAGCTCATTCGATTTGATGAGAGAGGGGCAACAATGCAGGACATATCCACCACATGCTCGAATATGCCTGAAAACACGACAGATTGGCACAAAAGGATGAACAATTACGGTTGGTCTGTCACATTGGGCTCAAAGCCCACAATGCAAGTGGTCGTGTATGTCTACCTGAGGCGCATACCGGTTTTCAGGCAGCGACAGAGGGCAGCACCCCACCGAGTGGCAAAACAAAAACACAAGGTATGTGTTATGACAGTACAGAATAAACAGCAAGTCTCGGTACGTCTTTTATCCTCATGAATTGGTATCAACACGGTCAGAAATACGGACATACAATTATTTAGGCCAGACCGTTTTGGTTGTGTCTTTCCGTTGCCAAACGTCCCAGGAGCCCTTTCGAAGGGTCGGAGAACCTCAACTTGCCAGAGGTGAGCCGGTTATGTCTATCACAAAAATCAAATCACAGGAAGTAGTCGGGTGTGCGCCTCGAGACCATGGGTTCTCCTGCGCGCGGGCAGGGATCGAATTGTAAGCTGTAGATTGTGTCAGTAATTTCTTCTCCAGTTTGCAATGATGGGGCCAGCCACATACAAGGTATATTTCAGATGCTCGTCAATTTCCATAATTGCGGCTTGGTTACCGCAGCGGTAGCAGTAGTTAGGAGCTGGAGAGATGTGGTTAGCCGTAACCGCCAATCCCGCGAGACAAGAGCCCAAAATTTGCCGTGGTGCAGCATACCGGAGAAAATCGTGACCACATTTCTATCCTGGGACCAGTTGTAACCCTCCATTACCAGCTGGTGCGCCCGTGCCACCAGAGTCAAGCCATTGTTGTGATTAAATGCCTCCGAAATATCCTGCCCGAATGTGTATCCAGCACCACGGGGAGAGATACCCCAGCCGCATCGGTCGTCGGGGTCACTCCACAGAAGGTCGCACATGGGACCCTCGTGCGGGACCTCCTGAATCCGATCCAGAGAGCGGATGTTGTCGAGGGTGTCGATCGACGGACTCAGACCGCCGTGCAGACAGAAGATCTGGTTCTCGATAAGTGCGGTGAGGGGGAGGTAGTCGAAAAGGTCGGTGAAGTATTTCCACACGTTAGCGTTGCCGTACTTGCGCAGGCACTCATCGTAGAAGCCGTAGACTTGCGTGATCTGGCGCGATTCGTGGTTTCCTCGCAGAATGGTGATACGCTGGGGGTAACGGATTTTGAGGCAGACAAGGAGCGTGACGGTCTCTACAGAGTAGTAACCACGGTCGACGTAGTCACCTAGTGGGCGGGCGGGTGAGCCAAGGGGGACGACTGGCATAAGCGGTCACAAGGCGCCAACTCACCCATGAACAGGTAGTTTGTATCCGGATTGGGGCCACCAATGCGGAAGAGCTCCATCAGATCGTGGAACTGGCCGTGTATATCACCGCACACAGTCACTGGACATTTCTATAGATTGAAGAGAGTCAGTTCCGATCGGTCGCAACGGCCGCGGGGCCACGACCAGTGGCCGGGCAGCGCGGGAAGGGCCACAACAACAATAGCAGAAAAGTCAATCACATACCACGGGCTGCACGTTCGACTCATCCTGCAGAACCTCTCTTGCCTATGTAGAAAAAAACACGACCACGATTAGGATTATTCATCTCCAAAAAACACCTAAGTTCCCAGCAGAAGCAGCACACACCCGATCACAAAGCCTCCGGACATCTTCCTCCGCTAGTTGCTTGCAGGTCATCAAGCTTTCGATCCATCCGTCGAGGGTGGGTATGGACCCCGGGTCGGTGGTCGGGGAGAGGTGGTGAGGTTCGGGCGACCGCGCCGTATCGATCTCCATGTTATTGTCCATTGAAAGTAACCACCGCGAGTGAAGATGAGGGTGGTGGGGGAAAAGAGAGCGAGTTCAGGACGAATGCAACCGAGGGGTGGTGGAGCGGGACCAACTGGGGAGGGGAGGTCTCGTGAGAGGGAGGCGTGGATTTCTTAGAGGGGAACCAGGTCGGTCGGACGAGACACGGTGCACCAACGGAAATTGAACGACGGATCAACGATGGGACAGCAAACCCTATCGCCTACAGATTGAAGAAAGATAAGAGGGGCAAATAAGGGGGGGAGAAATGTGGAGGGATTGGGGGGGGGAAGAAGAAGAAAGATGAAGGCAAAGGTTGGGGGAGGGGAAGACTTGGGAAGAGAGAATAGGGAAAGGGAGGTGTGAGCTGGGATGGCGGTGGTGCTGGTTTGGTGGTGGTCAGTGGAACAGTCAGAGGTCCAACTAGCAGTCACTAACTCATGTTCTCTGCGGTGGTGCGAAACTCGCCCAAAACTGGGCTTCCCAGTCCGTGCGCCACACCGCCCGCCTTCCCCTTCCAGCTTTGCATTAGCCACACTTACCCTGTTCTCCTCGTTCTTTTCTCTTTGCCCCAGAATAATTACTACAGCCTCTATGGTTCCCGCCACAACAGAAACAGAACATCCATTGAACTTATTGATTACTCAAAATATAAAACATATCGACTTATTTCATAACAGAATAACACTAATCCTAACATTCATATACATACAAAAATCATATCATCACTCATTCTGTGTCATCACGTCGTGCACACTAACGAATTATGTACCGTGTAGTTCAAACTTTGGTCTCCCTCAGCCTCAGCCGCCGCGCTTAAATGATGTCACCACCAAATCCCCCGAACCCTCCGCCAAACCCGCGTCCCCCATACGGCCCCTGTCCTCGTCCAAACGGTGCCCCTTGTCCGGGTCCTACCGGATCATACCGCGATCCTGGTGGTGCTTGGGGATCGTAACCTTGTCCACGAGGTCCACCAAACAGAGGATCATCGAACGTGGGGTGCATACCACCACCACCGCCGCCGCCACCTCCCAGCCCAGGGCCTACGCCTCCTCGCAAAGGATCATTTGGGCCTAATCCGGCAGGGTACAAATCGCGGTCTCCAATACTCAACGGATTTCTTCCCCCCATACCTCCCGGGTATCCTCGGGGTGGTCTTTGGATCTCGAACTCATCCTCGAATCCTGGTGGAGGAAAGTCCCCCGCGGGAATGGGTCGTCGGGGAGGCACCGCTAGGGGGTCGTCAAATGGATACGGGCGAGCGGGTTGGGGCATCGGATCGTCTCGTAAGGGATCATGGCGTGGAGGTCTTTCCAGAGTTCTCTCGCGCAACGTCTCCTGTGGCTGATCGGACGAATCTTCGTAGCCTTCTTTGTACAATCCAGGCGCCAGCTTCTGAATGACATTGATCTTGAACAATCCGATCAGGTCCTGGACACGAGAGGGAGATATAAATGCTTCGCGCAGTGCTGCTGGGAGATCATCGCCGGTAGTGGTCAAGGGAAGGGCGGATTCGGAGACGTAGTCTTTCACGGGGAGATCGAAGGATGTAGTTCTGTCATCGCCCAGAGCCAAGGCGAAAATGACAGCGTTATTTCCAAGTCGGCTAATCTTGAGCAGATATTGCATCGACGACTGTGAGTGGGCGTAACGGAAGGCAAAGGCCGTGTTGGCGTTCCATTCTGCGGGGAGTGAGGGGCTCTCGGATTGGTTCTCTGCAAGGTTGAGAATCATCAGTAAGGCGTACTTGATTACCTTGCGGTGGTCGCATCGCACATACCTAGCGTATGATCTTCCCCAAGCCCGACTAAGCGAAAGCCAACTGCTGTCATAGACGCATGGCCAACTAGAGCGATCGCCTCGTATGGCGTCTTGAGACTAGGCGGCGCGGCCCCATCTCCGCGAAGAGCTGTTGCAGCGATCGCCAACACACTGTCCGAGCTCAAGGAGCCAGTGCTTTCAGCCATCTTGGTGGATGACAAAGATGTTTTTGGAAGGAGACGTAGTGGGATGTGAGTGCGAGGATGTCTTGATTTAAGAGGGGACTTGAGGGCGCTTACGACTTCATTGCAGCCTGCGGAGAACCTCGTAACCAGTGATTAGTCAGGATCGCGCCTTTCCAGATGCATAACTAGTTATTGTTCAGATTACCATCTGCGATATCTGCGCATCAAAGACAGTCAGATAACATCATTCTACATATGATATTAGTGGTCATACTTTTAAAACACATGTGCTATCCTTTGATTTTGTGCAGAACTTTTAGACCAGTCGTAGAGCATTATAGACTGGGTCAGAGTTATTGATTCACGTTACTAGTATATATCTCACGGCAATTGAATGTCAGTAGTAATACTACATGCTACTTAGTGTCAACCAACTTGATCAATTAGCTTGCACTACAATTACTCTTAGCATACAACATATATTTACTCCTTAGAGCATTACTGATTGGTCTGAGAGGTTGCAGACTCCGCTCTAATGAAAACATGCTGATGAGTGATGATGGGATTAGCATCCGATTACGTTAGCTGACGAGGCAGTAGCGTGACACGAAGAGTTGATAAGGAGCACCATCCCAGATACTAACACCTTCACGAGAGCATCTCCCTTTGAGAGTCCAGGCTTGATGTAGGGGAGTGGCCGGTCAGTGCGACACAACTACTGCTAAAGCTAGCTTCCTTCACAGACTTACAGCTTCAACTTTATCACAAAACCTAAATTTCACCTAGAACTCGCCGACTATGTTTCAAGTCTGAAAACCTTCCTGCAGGAACCTGTGTCATAAGGCGAATGCACTTGGTAGTAGCATCTATTATGAACCCATGGGACCCGTCTAAGAACCACGAACGCTTTTACTCAACACTTATGAGGACAACCGATAGCACAATCTTGAGGATCAGACTGGTTCAATGACCTATATGTATAATCAAGTCCTATAACTTAAGGCAGATGGAAGGTGAGGTAAACGTGATAACGGTAGCCAATACCCGATGACTATACCCTGTCCCGCAGGGTCTATTGAGATTTATTTTTACAACATCGCCTTGGGGAACTTCTTCATCGCCTGACGAACTCCCAAATCGGCCAGAATCTCCTCCGTGCCACCCAAGATGGCATCAAACTTGTATGTCCGGTGGAACATCTCGATGACCTTACCCATGCCGGTCTGGGTCAAGCCTCGTCCACCAAAGATGTTGGTCGCAAGGTCCGCGATCTCCTGTGCTGAGCGGGTGGCATGAGACTTGAGCAGGCCAATGGGGCCACCCAGATTAGCTGACTGCTGCGCATAGGTCATGTTGCACATCTGGTATGCAATAGATTCCAGCCAGGCCTGGTTCGATTCGCAAAGTGAGATCATTCGGGCAAGTCTGAAATATGTTAGCCTGTCGGAAGGGTATCCAGATGGATGACTTACTTTTGCCGCATAACAGGCTGCTCAATCAGCTTCTTGCCGAAGACAATGCGTTGGTTACACCACTTCATGCACTCCTCCACAACGGTCATGCACATGCGGACCACACTGCAAACCATCATGAAGCGCTCGTGGTTGAAGTTGCTCATAATCACAATGAAACCTTTGTCTTCCTCACCCAAAAGGTTCTCCACAGGGACCTTGACGTTCTCAAACTGAACAAACGCGGTGGCAGCCGCTGTCGAGTAGGAGGTCTTGATCTGCTTAGTCTCGACCCCTTCGTCGCGGGGAATCAAGAGCACAGAGAAGCCCTTTTCGGTCCGGCAGCCAGTGACAAAGTAATCACAGAACATGCCATTGGTGATCCATTTCCTGGAATAGTGGTAAGTTCATGTACCTTTGAGCAAAAAGAATGGAGGTATGCGTACTTGGTTCCGTTCACGATGTAGTGCTTGCCGTCAGGGGTTTTCTTCGCGGTTGTGCGAAGACCAGCGACATCACTACCAGCAAATGCCTCTGTAACCGCCAGGCACATCTTCTTCTTTCCAGACAGGACTTCGTCAGTGATCTTCTGCCGAAGAGGCTCATTGCGAAGCCACTGCTGAACGGCAGTCAAGCTGATACACATGCCTGCCATGTTACCATCCTGAAAGCCTGCAATCTGTCAGTATCAGCGTTCCTCTGGCCCAGGCAAACATGAAGAGCCAACTAACCCCGAGCATTAGATCTCACCAACTCCTGTGAGAGCACCATGTCATGCAAGTAGTCGAACTCCTTTCCATCGATGACCCCGCCCAGGAGCTTCCGCCCATGCAAATGCTTTCCTGGACCCAAGCGCATTGCTAGAATTCCCGCCTCCGCCATGCGATCGATCAACTCCTGACTGATATAGGTGCCATCCTTCTCCTTCTCTTGCGCCTCAGGGGTTATATAGCGATCAGTGAACTCTCGGAGCGCTTTCTGAAGACGACGGTGACTGTCATTGAAGTAGGGGCTCTTGAATTGCGGACGCAACCACAGAGGCTCGGCGTAAGGAACCTGGCTCAGGCTGCCGGGCTCGGGGGTGACAATTTCCGGGGTTTCGCCGGCTACCGTTCCAATGCAAAGATCCTTGTACTTCTCGAGGACTTCCTGTCGATGAAGGTTATAGAAATCGACCGTGGCATCCGTGCCTGCGATCTGGTTCAGAACAACACTGCCACCGGGATGTGCGTCGATAAAATCGGTCAAATCGTAAACGCGGTGATCGATAATGCACCAGACAGAGTCCTCCGTGTTGTGCTGCGCAACCTCGGCGCGGGTGAAGTTCTTCGACATGGTCGCGTTGGTGCTAACGTCGCAGCTTCAGATACCACCAAAACAAAAGAAAGTCCAGAGCCTTGCAGAAATACAACAAGAGCTGCAGAAACAAGAATGCGGGGAAGTAAATCCGTCCACGGCCTGGTTTTAAGTCATTGTTGCCAATCAATGCGAGTGGATTAGTATCCCTTTAGCATGCCCCGATGGGCCGAGGCTTTTACCGCATTAGGTAAGGCCGATCATCTGAAAGTTCACCGAGACCAAGGTTTGCTTCAGCTTTGGACCCTCTTCGCGTCTCTCATTATTGTTCGGCTCTAACAAAACTTCGAGATCGTGTCCTCAATGAGAGTCTCCACGAGCTTACAATATTGAAAACGAAATTAGAGGACGGCATGTGAAGCATTGACAGACAAGTGAATAACGTGTCGTATACAGAACAGCGCGTGATGCCACTATCAGGCAATCGGCCAATTTACCCGGAACTGCCTCGGTTATGCTGACCTTGGAACGGACCACAACGGCTCAGATTGGTGGCGTATGATCTCAAATATGAGAATTGACGCAGCTGGTAGTGGCTCGAGCTTTTCGGAGCCAATGACAGACAGGATGACAGGAGTCTGGCCGTAGATCGGCTGCGGAGGCAGAATGAGACGACCTGTTCTGCACAATCATCATAAACACAGGATGTCTAAGGAAATAGTCTACAATATGCATGGCGATCTACTATCCGAATAGTCTTATTTGACTGTGAATTCTCCAAATTATGAAATTGATCCTTTCATATTCTAGCACTAGAAGCAGCACCTAACACGGCCTCTGCCTTTACTATTCGCAAAATGCGTTTAAAGTTCGACAACCGTCTATACACACCCTTACCCTTCTACGAAACCTCCAACCTCAACGCATCGTACTGCACATACACGGTCGCCGGCAAAATCGCGGTCTCCGTATCCGTCGCGTTATACGGGAGATGCAAGGTCAAAACATTGTTGCCGACCTTCAGCCAGTCCGCCGGGAACTCCATGCGCGAGCGAACCTGATAGCAACTCACAGCCGACCGTACAATGCAGCTGCTCGACTGATTGAACCCGACGAGAAGGGTCAGAGGTTCCGCCTGATCGTTGATATAACTCTCCAGCGCGAGGTTGGCATATGGCTCCGATGCATTGTATACGTCCGTATTGCCGGATGCTGCTTTCGCTCCCGCCAGTTGAATTGTGAGAGTGGCCTTGGACCGCTCTGCAAGATCGTCCTCAGTCAAAGGGAAGTTGATCGTCCAGTCGTGCGTGGTATCGTATTCGACGCGCGGATCGTTCGGTGTCGGCCCGAATACAGACCAGTGGACCGTGTTCAGGTCGGTTGCTGGATCACTGGTACCAATGGTATAGTTGATTCCGTCCGGGAAGTCAGATTGCCAATCATATGCACCCCAATAGATCAGGTACTCTGGCGGGTGAAGAGGGTGTGTGGGGTCCCTGGCAACTCCATGTCGAAACTCCCCGGAAGACTTGTCTGGTGTGCCTAGTCTCCAGATCTCCGTGCCTGCGGACTCAGCCTCCCAGGTTTCTTGGATGGTGGTTTTCTTGCCGGCCTTCACTTGCACACCGTCGCGTACGAAGTCACCGAAGATTCCGTCGGCGTATACAGTAAGTCGGTACGGGCCCTCTTTGACATGGTCCACGCTGAAATGTCCGGAGTCGTCGATCTCAGCCCAATACTGGTATGATGATGAGTTCACCGAGTTGTCCTGGAAATACTGCCCGTCCACGGTCAGGACTGCGATAGGTCTCGTGGCACCTTTGGGTAGCTTGATCTTCCCTTGCACGCTGCCGCGTTGACTGGAAGGGGTGTATCCGACCACGTGTTTGGCGATGGAGTCGTAGAAGTCGACGTTCCAGCTCGGATCTGCCAGGGTTTCCGCGTCAGATTTCAGCTCTTCTAGAGACGCAGTGGAGCCTTTTCCGCCGTTGAAGTGATAGTATTGAGGGCCGAAAGTGCGATCAAAGCCGTAGGTGATGTTAGGAGTGCCTTCGCCGTGGTGATTAGACACCAGGTAGTTGTAGACGATGCCGTCGACGGTGAGATCCGAGTGCAGGGGGCCCTAATGCAGATGGTCAGCATTTTCTCCAACCAATTAAGAGAACGCAGTGACATACACCGTAGTAAGTATCCTAAACAGAACAGAGAAGAATGCACCATTAGCCACGGCTCCGATAAACCTTCCAAGATCCGAAATACCTTAGTGTTCATAACCAACCAAGCCCCAAACGTACTCCCATTCGAGGTACTCCCATCGGCATACATGCCATGAACGGAATTATCCCTCCACGCTAGTAAGCAAAACCACAAGTCAGCCAAGCCCACCCCCTTGACACTAGACACAAAAAACATACCATTCGAAAACGTATACTTAGTAAAATAATCCGCAAACTGCACATAATACTCATCAGTCGGAGTATTATTGAACGTCCAGGTCGCATCCTGCACCACCACCTCCTCCTCCACAGCCTTCTTACTCGGCAACGGCGCCGTCTGCACCTCACTCGAAGACAAATGCGTCCAAAGCTCCGTATTGGGCCGAAACAGCGTGCGGAATTCCTGCAGATTGCGCAAATACGGCGTCGTCTCGTTGTAGTACGCTAACCGGCTGAATGTATGGAGCCCTGTTTCGCCGTCGCGCAGGAACCAGTATTGTTGGAAATGTTGGCCCGTCGGCGGGTAGGTCTCGTCCATGAGGACGCCTGCATAGCTGGTTCCGGATTTGTCGGTGCCGGTGAAGAGTTGCAGGGCTGGGGAGGTGGAGCCCGGCGTGTAGAAGCCGGAGGGGATGCAGTAGCAGTCGAGGTAGGGGCCAACGCCGGTGTCGCCGGATTGGGGACCTAGGAGGTCTTGGTTGTCGAGGTAGAGGTCGGTGATTCGGCCTTGGGATTTGGAGAAGTTTGCTGTGAGGCGGTTGTTGGTCAGGGTTATGGTGGTGTTGGTTTGGGAGGTGTGCAGGGTCGCGGAGGTGAGGGTGAGGAGGAGGGAGGTTGGGATGAGGGGGTGGAGGAGGCGCATTGTGATGGCGCTTTGGGTGGTGCGATTGAGAGGAGATTGTTATGCACCCTGTATACGGAATTGAAGGGTTCTGTGGAGAATAGGTTGTATGCCATCTTATAGTTTCTGTGATGGCGAGAGTGCTAGAGTGCGGGTGGCATTACCCCGAATGAGGAGGTTGACAACATGTTGTTGTGCAGGGCCAAGAGGTATGCGCGATGCATGACAGGAAGAAATTACTGCAATGATACTGTTAGGAGCTTTTTAATGGCTGCAGATGCAGTCGCTTAAGATCCGGGGTAAAATCGCGGGGAATTCAGCAGCCAAGCGAGACGGATAAATTGTTGTCAGTTCCTTCGACGGAGAAAATGCTCGGCCAGCATTGTCCCGATAATTCCTGTAGCTTTGATCCCCTCATCAGCTGAATTATCTGTGGAGAAGCTGTCATGAACTACCATGAGGAGCAGTGGCCTCGCGAGCTCTAGTTTGCAGTGAATAGCAGTATATTAGTATACTCTGCCGTGCATCCACATCTACTTGAGGTAGCCACAATTTGACACCAAAAGACACGTCTTTGCACTGACGACACTACCCTAAGACAATCCTACAATAAAGGTCAAAGGCGACTGCAAGAGCCGTGCTCACTGCCGGATTGCCTATCAAAGCGTCATCAGTCGCGTCAGTCTTTACTGGAAGTCCACGCTGAATTCACTAGACTCAAAAAAAACTAACCAAAGTCCATACAGTACGTGATATCACCCAGCCAAGAAGACATCCGAAGTTGAGAGCCATTTTTGTGAATCTAGCCGATAGAACTTCCGACACGGAAAGTTAGATCTCAAGTCAGCCAAATGCGGGGATCCTTCCGTACCCCGGATCAGGACCCCCTGAACCCCGGTACACACTAGCAACTAGCTTCTCCCCAGACTCGCGACAACATCAGGGTCTTATAAAGTTGGGCGAGATCAACGGACCCGCATCCGACGCCATCACCGAACATTCCGTCGGATGCCATCCCGTGCATCGTTGTTCTGGGTATGGAGTGTATAACCTCGGGTAGCAGGTCGTTGGCCACTCCTGAGCACACAATTCGGAATCAATTCCTCACTTCAGTGGTCAATTGGTGGTGATCCCCATGATATACATCCTTGGCATCCAGCTGCCCAAGGACCGTGCACACTGTTGATATGGCGTTCAGCTTGGTTCAGCTCCAATCCCGACGGTCCTGGCCTGTAAGGGGCCCGGGACGCTCACCGCGGTGCAGGGTTGCCTGGCATATAAAGTAGACTGAAGACTAGTATTTGTGCATAGAGCTGTGGGAAGTGTTAATTAAGTCTTCACTACCACTGCTGCTGCCTCTAGCCTAATTAGCTTTACCACTCATATTTCGGCGCCTCGATTCACGCCCTACGCACTCTTCTCTGTCACCATGACAGAAGATGTATCCTTGGGCACCGACATGGCTCGCTCTGACACACTGAAGAAGAACGGTCATGAAGAGGTTCATCTTGAGAATGTATCTCCAACGCCACCTGGCCAACAGCCAAACAGGAGCCTTTGGACAGATCCTTCTCCCACCAACCCTCAGAACTGGCCTGTCTGGAAGAAGAATGCCCATATCTTGATGGTGGCGTTTCATTCAATGGCCGCAACCTTCATGGCGGCGGGAATTATACCGGCCTACGACATCATGGCTGAAAGGTACAACATAACGGTGCCACAAGCCAGTTATCTCACCTCCGTTCAAGTACGTGATATCTATCGTTTACTCAGCGCTTCCTCCACAGGGTCAATTCCTCCCCTTTAGTATGGGACGTACCGCCTGACTCACATTCGATCATCTGTACAGATCTTGCTCTTAGGAATTTGTCCCCTTTTCTGGAGACCGATTGCCAACACCTACGGACGATACCATGTATTCCTGTTTTCGGTCCTTGGAAGTATGGTCTGCAATATCGGTGGAGCTCGCTGTACTACATACGGGACACAAATGGCCACTCGAGTACTCGCCGCAATCCTCATTTCTCCCCCTATTGGAATAGGCAGTGGTGTGATCACGGAGCTGTGTGAGCCAGAGAAACGAGCGCAAAAGCTTGGGTGGTGGACACTCATGTTGACGCTTGGAACTCCAGGTGGGCCATTTATTATGGGTTTTGTTACAAAGCGAATTGGGTTTGAGTGGATCTATTGGATATTCGCCATGATGAACTTCGGGCAGTTCATCGCTTACCTGCTCTTGGGTGACGAAACGCTGTACATTCCGACCGACGGCGATACTCATGATGCAGGCGTGGCTAGATCTCGCTTCGTCCAGAAGTTCATCCCTCGCCGGATCAACCCGCGTCCGCTTAAGCTTCGCGAATTCATCGAGCCACTTCTCTTTACGAGGCTTCCTAGGGTGCTGATTCCTGCATGCGCTCATTCTATAGTGTTCTGTTATGGAAACATTGCTTTGATTGTCGAAATGCCAATTGCTTTTGGCGAGAAGTTCGACTTCGATTCGCAGCAAATTGGTCTGCAATTCATTGCTATCATTATCGGGTGTGTCCTTGGTGAGCAGTTGAGTGGCCCTATGTCGGACCGGTTTCTGCAAGCCATGCATAGAAGAAGAGGATACCACCGGCCCGCAGACAGGCTATGGCTCTCATACATTGGCTTTGCGACTGTCATTGCTGGCCTTTTCGTATGGGGCTTTCAGCTACAGAAGGCTACCAGCTGGAACGTGACCCCATGCGTCGGCGCCGCAATCGCCAGCTTTGGAAACCAAATCATAACGACAATCCTTATTTCGTTCGCTGTTGACAGCTATAAGGAAGCATCGACTAGTGTCGGCGTCTGCATCAACGTGTTTCGACATGTGTATGGTTTTGTAAGTCAAAGAGCAGACAGCGCTAGTGGTTCCTTGCTGATGGTTTTAGATCGGTCCATTTTATTTCCCTGACATGTTCGAGACGTTGGGTCTGGGCGGTGCAGCTGGCGTCATGTGTGCTATCATTGGAGTCTGCGCACTGCCCTCGATCATTGCCATACATTTCGTTGCTACGCGCGCAGATCAGAAGACGCAAGATGTTGTTACGGATTAATATGGTTATGGCTTGAATGAAAGATCCTATACTGGGGAATTAGTGATATTACAACTTGATAACAGGAAGGAAAATGAACAGCTCCATCTTGGATGACTTACAGCCTCGAAAGACGTCGTCATTATCCTTAAGATAAGACAATACGTTCTCCCACAGCTGCCTAGACCAATGCCATGTCGTAATCAGCCGGTCAGCTCAGAGAACAGGTTGCAAATCGACTCTCGTGGAGCAGACCCCCAAAGCAAGTTTGTTCCATAAATTTTGTAAATAAAAAAAAAAAAAAAAAAAAGTTCACCTTCACGAAGCCAGCTCAGAATAAATTGCTTGGAACACTGTTCAACCATGACATATCTTGAAAGTCTGGGAATTCAAGGCCATCCAACAGTATTGAATTGATACCCTCCCCTAAGGCGAGGTCGCCCAGACCGTTAGATGCAGGATTTGAGGGAAAAGCGCTCGCTGGGTGGTCATGGAGTGGAGGCCCTTCGGACACTACCCTTTCGTAGAGAATTTCGAGAGCTGCAACACATCGCCGGGCGGATGTACTGTGGCTGTGATATCTTTGCAATACTTCCAAAGCGTTATCCCATGATTGCGTCATTGCAGCTTCAGTCACCTCTTCTAATATAGCAGAACAGAGACGACCGGCTATGAGAACGGTGGCAGCGGTATAAACGTCTGTCCTCAATGAGCTTCGCTGAAAATATTCACCAGGGCTGGACTACTCACACAGAATGTTGTACCACCAAGCAGGAAGGGGGCCTGAACTTCCATCGGCGGGCAAGTTACTGTGAATTAGCCCGATAACCTCTTGCGCAACCTTTACGCATATGGTCGAGCATTGCAATGCAACCCGCTGAGGAAAAGAGTCTTGCAGGGAAATCAAGGGATCCACGACCCCGATTTCACGTGAAGTGCAGTATCTAGACAGGATAGGTCTGAAGAGAAGCATCCTTACATGAAGGAATCTTGTGGGAGGGTTAGTTTGGCAGTTCACCATTCACCGCACACTTAAGAACGCACCTTGCACGCAATACAACACTTTGGTGGTAGAAGACCGTATATCCACCTCCTAGATGGGATTCACCTCGTAAGTGTGATGGTAGGCTTCGGGACCACTTCGTAAGTGCCCGATCAAGTTCAAATATCGTCCGCTCTCCTTGATTTGCTTCCTTGTTGAAGTAATAGTCATAAATGTCTTCTGGGCTTTCATCGGTTGTGGGGCTATAAAGGCTCAACAGAATGTCATTCAAGATCTCATAAAGTTCAAGAGACTTTGCATAGAACGCCATGACCGATGGCCGGTCTGCTGGCTGTGTCACTTCGGACCCAGACACTGCAGGGATATACTCTTCATCCACCGTAGCTGGAAGAGGAACCGAGCCACATGACGCCTTAGAGATCATGGCAGGGCGCCCAAATGTCATAGATATAACCCTACAACGTATTAACATTCGACGAGACTAACGTATCGGATCGAAGTTACATACCGATCCATCAGGACACATCCGTGCCATATTTTGCGAGCCAGCTGCTGTTCCTGGGGATTATGTAGACGAGCGATCGTCTGGGGAAGATGCAAGCCAAGCCCTTGGGCATTGCGAATAGCCAGTCCGGTGACAATCCAGCACTGATGGGCGGAATCGGTGCTCTGCAAATACTGGGCCATGAGAAGCAGACATTGAATCAGAGCAGCGGAACCCGTGTTCCAGAGATTGAATTGAAGAAGATCCTTTGCACGAGTAAAGAATGCATCCGCAGAAGCCTCTCGCTCCTCTGGCGGGATGAAATCAGCCAGTTGACAGGCTAATGCAAAGATGACATTGACGGTACACATAAGCATGTTCTCATCCGATTGAAGAGCCTCTCCTGTCCAGATCCTCTCATATTCTCTTCTCAACTGGAGACTATCAACGAGGGGATATAGTGGAAAAACAAACTCCCAGTATACCTCCATGAGGCTATCGGCTGTCTTTCGTGGGGGAAGGACATAATTAGGGACTGTAGGTGGCCGCGGCTTCTTTGTGGACATCAAACTGGGAGGCGGACCGACCCCTAGAATCGAATCTGAAGTGTGGCGATTCGGCGAGGAAACCTTCTTATCTATGACAGTTTTGATCTGACGTATAAAGCTGGCGGCACTAGAGCTGCCAAAAAAGCCCTGCGTGGGACGCTCATCCTCCACGGCACCCATCATGGCATTGACACTGTCCGTTGGGTCTTTCAGTCGAAGTGACTGGTCCAGCGAGCTTGGAGACTGATAGGAAGTTTGCCCGGTGACAAGACGGGCATTCGATTTCGGTGTACATTGTGAGGTGCTTCTTGCCGGAGAAAGGTGATCCGCATTTGTAGTCGTTACAGAGACAATGCTCCTAGGTCGATTATGGCGAACTGACAGTCCTGATGGCCCCGATGGAGACACCACCGATGCTCCCATAGAGGGAGAAGTATAATGCTGCAACGTGTAAGCGGGACCAAAACATACTACTCTCACGGGTGGTATATGCTGCGATGATGGAAGATAGGCAACGGGGCAAAAAGTAGCTTACCTGCAAATGGTCCGAGCCATCATGTGATTGCACAGGCACTCCTTCGCCACCGTTGTAGAGGGAATGAGGACTCTCTAGATGCTTGATTCGACTTTCCAGACTTTCGATATAACTGTCATTATAAGGTGACGGTTAGTCCTAGTAGCCCGGTGGGGAATCGGGAAAGAGCCCGTTAGTGCCTGAGGCAGTGAGAAGGCACTCACTTGCGAACTGCTCGCTTTTTCTCCAATTCTCCAGTGTAAACACATTGGCTTCCCTGGTCCACTCGTTTTGCGCACGGCCCACAGACTTGATACCAAAAGTTAGCGACATAAGCTGGTCCTGTCCGAAGAAGCCCACAATTGCAAGAAATACGCACTGGGTTGTCTCCCGTCACAGCGGACCTTCCGGGCACGGCATTCATCACAAGCAATTGCCACTTTCCGGCGTTTAGTGGGACGATCAGAAGCGTCGGAGCGACGAACATGAGAAACTTGCACACTAGACATTGTGGGGAGGGTTCTGGGGTGTCATGCGATCGTAGACAGAAGACCCCGGACTCTCAGCAAGCAGTTGGGCGATGCAGCGAAGGAAGAGAATCCGGGGTCGCGGGGAACGGGATCTCTTCCGGTAGAGGCCGGATGACTAAATCGACATGAGCCAGCCAAGAACCACTCAACTCGTATTCACCGACAGATGAGGCTCAAAAAAGCTCCTATTAGGAGAAAGAAGATTCAAACTATGCTGTGAAGATTGAGCATGTTTAGCTTCAATCATTGTCCGCATCAAATTCGCTGTACTTGCGAGAGTTGATCAGGTAGACTGACTATAGGCGGAGCTTGTTGGCACGGAATGGTTTCCGAAGAATCAGAACATTGACAAACTCGTAATTACTGCATTATGTCACTGCTGGTGTGCTGTTCTTGTAATTTGCCCCCTGCAGCTCTATGGGTGACAAATGGTGAACGGTCCTTCAAATGCAGTATTTGATACCCTCCAACTCTTACTGCCAGACAACATGTCCTGAGCTTTGACTAACTCAAGTCTCAAGGATTGAGAGTGTATATTAAGCGAATTCCTCATTGAACGAAGGTTTTGACTGTCCACAACAACAGACTATAGAAGAGGCAATGACGAGTTATGAACTCCAACAATTTATATACAATGACGTACAAATATCAACAGAACATCTTCGACCCCGCTAAAATCATTCGACTGTACATAGATCAACCATCAGCCGAGAGGAGCAAGATTGACACGCCCCTGGAATGTTTGCGTCACAGAGAGTGACATTTAGACTAGGCGCCCGATGGCAATGCACGGGAGGCTGATGAGGTTATTGCTCTGTGTCACAATGATTGTCAGTATCACCATCTCACTGGGTTACGCATACTGGTCACTCACGCCTTCAGAGCAGCAGGCAACGCTCCGAGATCCTTCGTCATTGCCGCCTATCATAGGACAAATTAATCAGTTTCCGTACCTAGCAAACAGCTTCAAGGAGATCAACTTACAAGGACCACAGTTGTTTCCGCCCTGCAATTCGCCGGGAATACCCTCGCCCAATCCGGCCCGGAAGCGACTCTCATCTTGTCGGGAGAGTCCGTGCTCGGGACTAAAGCCCTGACAACACCTTACATTGTTCGTTCCGCAGGCGTTCTGGGCATGAGACCTGGTGAGCCCTGATTCCGAGCGGTCATTGTGGCTGATCCACTGGTAGTTTTGAGGGACAACGCCGGCCACAGCGGTGGCAGCGAGGAGGGTGGCAACTGAGAAGAACTTCATGATGATGACTGGTTGGCTAAAGAGATGGCAGAGAAGCGTGTTTATTGAGTAAGGTCTGAGGTGAAAATATTAGTGGCTTGTGCTGTTGATGATGGCTCCCAAGGGCAGGCGTGAGGCGCCTCTTTATAGACACCTGGGAACTCCCAGGTTCTGATCGCGAACTACGGGTATCCAATGTATTCGGCGATGATGAAGCTTACAACACTTGATGAGATCTCAGCATAGCTCCTTGCATGAGAATAGTTTATGTGGTGGCAGTGCGCCGTCTATGACGCTGAAGGTCTGTTGCAGAGAGACCATCAGGAACCATTCATGCGACATCAGTCCTCACACTGCATAGTCCGCTTATGGAACCTCCTCATACATTCGGTACCAGTGAGCTGTGTACGGAGTATAGCATATGGAGCGACCGGATCGGGCAAAGTTTCTAAAAGATGCATGATATTCAGGGGATATACCTGACATGTCGCTTACAACAGAGGCCTGTCCAAACCATGCGCTATTCGTGGACGGATCCAACATTGATAATCTCTCAAAAACAAAGGAGTTCATGACATCTCATGTGTGACCCACAGCATAAATCTGATATCACAGAAGATCGCCCATGGAGACTCCAGTATGCGTAGCTGCATCTGATGAAATTGATCAGCAGTCGGATGAATATTCAACTGTCATTGCTAATGTCCGTTTTATCCCCGATAAAAAGCACACTCGTCGAATTTATACATCAACGTTCATGCTAGTTCATGGAGTCGAACATCCTACTTCTGATACCTTCCTGCACAAAGCCGGAGAGAAGCAGGAGAAAGTTTTAATCATGTGAAAGATACAACCAGATTTGAACTGAATGAAATAAGCTATCGTTTTGGAACAGGGGTTCCCGTCAAAATTAATGGTCATTTGTCTGCGGGTCTCTAAGAATGATTGTCCGTGACATGGAGAATTATGTTTGTCCCGACAGCAAGCACTGACTACCTGGCGACGATCATTTCCTCAACAACAGCAAAAGACCTTCCGAGATCGACTGACTAGCATTTTGAGTGCATAAACAATAGTCATCAGACCTGTAATCCCCTTTTTTCTCGGATAAAGAAAATCATACGCGACTAGCAGTGTCAAGAGACTATCACCAATTACGGCGGCACCTCATGGTCGAGCAGGTTTCCATGCGTCCAGTTGCCTAATTTTCGGTCTGGGTGACACCAAAACAAACCGTGTTTCGCTAAAATATTTCAACAAAGGTGGAGTGGAAGTCCCCGAGCAGATTCTGTATTCCAATTTACATCATAGAATTACGGTCATAGATTGGAGTCGGCATGTTTGATCGTGGCAGAGATCTGCACGTGGGAAGATTCGCTTCGGCCAGCCGCGGCCGCCGATTGTCGCGCAATCCGGTCACTGGCGCGACATAGTGGGCGCTGCATATTATTGCTGAAGCAAACAATTGATTACACGGGCTGACATGATCCCTCCGAGCTGCACAGCCTATCCGGGTGGACCTGCTTGCTGCGACGACAGTTGTCTCCGTAGGCCACCTGGGAGTGGCGGGCCATAGTCACGCCCCGGTGGTCAAGGCACGACGCGCACAGTAAGGCAGACGTAACTACTACTAGAAGACAAAGTAACCATGCCGCATAAAAATAAGTGCAGTCCGGAGAGGATTAGCCCGCTTGAGAGAGGAGCCCAAGTATTGTGCGGACTGCCGAGCAGAACGAGCTAGTCAACTTCGCCTGCGCTGCGCTGCGCATTGCCGCAGGCGCACATAGTCAGACCGTCTCAGAAATTGCTCCGTTCGCTTCAGGATAAAGAATCCGTCGAATAGAGCAACTATAGGAAGCGCTCATGAGACCGTCAAAAAAGAATCCGATCGATGGCGGGATTTTGCTCGTTTCGAGAAATTAGCCCCCAACAGGATTGTCAGAATAGCTCATTCACCCGTTAATTCTGTCCGCCTCGTATCAGATTAGACAAGTAGTGCTAACATTTAGCATGAGAGCCATACTGATATTCCAGAGGCTCTGCTATAAATACCAGACTCATGGAGTTGACATGGGTATAGCCAGCAAAAGGATCAAAATCACACAGCATCTGCATCATGAGACTCTCCGCTAGAGGCTTCGTTGGGAGTGCCCTTCTCGCATGCACTGCGTCAGTCCTGAGTGAAGCTGCAGCAACTGCTAGCAACAGCAGTCAAACTCTGCGCACCTGTGTGTCCCAGGCGCTTGTTGCGGGCGATGTCAACACCCGCATCATAGACCCCAGCAATGACACCTACACGGACGCCCGTTTGGGCGAGAAGATTCAGTCTGTCAAATCATTCCCTGCCTATTCCGGACACAAACTCATGCGGCTATAGGTTCAATGAGTTCCCAGCACTGATAGCATACGCAAAGGAAGCGGATGAAGTGGCATCGCTCGTCCGCTGTGCTCAGAGATCGGGATTCAAAGCCGTGCCTCGGTCAGGAGGTCACCAGTTAGTAGACCCCTCTCTGTCTACGTTCATTGACTATTATGGCTCCGAGTTCTTGCTTACCAACAGCAGCTTTGAGGCATGGTCAGCTCTCAATGGAACTCTGGTCATTGATCTCAGCCATATTAACCATGTCAATGTTTCTGCCGATACCACCACCGCCACTGTCGGAGCAGGCATTCGACAGGGCGCTCTGTACCTGGCACTGGATGAGCACAACGTCACATTTCCGGGTGGAATTTGCCCAACCGTTGCGCTGGGTGGGCTCGTGTCGTCCGGCGGGTTCAGCCTGCAGATGCGTGCCCTTGGACTCGCTGCCGAATACGTGCAGTCCGCGCGTGTCGTTCTCGCTGACGGCAGCCTTGTGACAGCCTCGTCCAGCTCGCACGAAGACCTTTTCTGGGCGATTCGAGGTGGCGGGGGCGGAACGTATGGGATCATCGTGGACTTCGACCTGCAGTTAATGCAGTTCCCCACGTCAGCAATGGTAGCCATCTCCTGGAACACCAGCAGTGACCGGTACCCGGTGGCGCAGCGATTCTTCGACTGGGCACCGGTGCAGATACCAGCATTTACTTCGCAGGTCAATGTGTACAAGAGTAGCATCAACTTCCTCGGCCAGTATCTGGGAGGTACCGAGAATGAACTCCGCAAGCTGATTAACGAGTCGGGGCTCCTAAATATCGGGACCCCAACCGTCTACATATCAGGGAACTGCGACACCGACAACTCCCGGCTCTTTGGCTATACGAGCTACGAATGCGTCCCGGCTAATGAAACGAACCGACAGATCATGAACGTGCTACCAGAGCCGTTCTCTCAATACGGCGACTACCCGCAATATCAGTACGAGAATGAGCCAGAGGACCCGTCCATTCCCATTGCTGAACCTTGGGCCCGCTTCAACCGTATCAGCAAATCATTCTTCATGCAGAAGGACAATATTCTCCCTGCAGCAGACCTGAAGACCGTCATCGATATGATGGGCCAGTTAGACACAGACTCGGAGATCTGGGGTGAGTGGCACGCATGGAACATCTCCAGCGCGACTAAAGCAGACTATGCATTTCCGTGGCGCGAACAAGCCTATGCGCATCTAGAGTTTCAGGTACATGGCTCGTTGACGAACTCGACGAAGCAAGCGACCTATGAGAAATGGTTTGCGGATTTGGAGACCTATCTGCGGCCAAAGATTGGGTGAGTGGTTACACTGGTACACGTGCTTCACGCGTGAAAGTCTGAGGCTAATAATTGTCATCATCATCTAGGGTTGCATCGTACTCTGGAGAGATGGATGCTCACATCTCAACGAACCCGTTCGAGTCATATTACGGCGATAGTGTCTGTCGACTAGTTGAAGTCAAGAAGATTTACGACCCGGACAATTTTTTTACGAATCCCGATGCCATCACTCCAACCGTGCCGGAGGGGATTAGTTGCTAGAAGGATCGCTCGGCTGTGGAAGACTGCAGCAGCAGGGGTAAATTTGTGAGTTGTACAATGTTGTACAATTAATGGCCAAGGAATATATATGTACTAGCTAGTGTCGACAGTATACATTGTATAAGATGTCGGTCTTTTCTGATCATATTTCAAGGTTGGAGACAAAATGAAGATCAGTCCTGAGCTAAAATAATCTTGGTGACTGACAACTAGATATCATAACGTTGTCTCGTTTTGATTCTGATCCAAATGGGCAGATAGTAGGTGAAATCTACCATGTAATGGAGAGTTGATAGTATATACCTATTGCACGATAGTACCTCTATTGGTTCTAGACCCTGGGCCACGTGCGTGGGCCTTTTATTGTAAGTTCTTCTAGCTTTCGAATATATCTACAAGATAGAATCGATATATTTAGCCTAAATTTACTATATATAAATAGCCAACTATCTAGGCTTCAGAATCACACCTCCGATTGATAGTCCATCTTGAAATTTAGATCGGGGTTTGCTACCTGTAGAGAAGTAATCGCAAACAGCCTTGAGGGGACATATCAGCATAGATAAAATATAAAATGCTGTATATTAGCATCTTGGGTGGGCAAAATCTCAAGAGCAAGGGTATTGATTTTCAAGTATGCTGTACAGCATGTGGCTAACACTCACGGTTGTGAATTAAAAATGCTTCACGTACAAATCTGAACCTTGACTAAATGGCGTGAATAAAATACTCGATACTAAAATTGGCATAAGTTCTGCACTACTCCAAGACATAATATTATTGACGCTTAGAATCAACGTGCCCCTCTCTGACTGGATGGTGCTAGCTACGGTAATCGATCCCTCTGACAAAATCCTGATCCCAGCGCATCTCCTTCCGTCCCCAGACGGAGACTTTCTCATCCTCCGCCGCAAATATAAACCCACTACCTCCGTTTGACCTTAACAGAATTCCAATCTCTCCGTTCTCCATCTATTAATTAATTTCTCTTACTATCATCTATTCCGTAATTCAGAAATCCTTCATCCTTCAGACACAACATCATGTCCAAACCAACCATTGCCTTCCTCGGTGCCACGGGCGGCTGCATCAACGCCTGCCTCGCCCACACCCTGCAAACCGGCTATCACGCCGTCGCACTAGCCCGCACGCCATCCAAGCTCACGGCCCTCCTTCGCACCCAGAACATCGACCAAGAGACCCTGGACTCCCGACTCCGCATTGTGACCGGCGATGCGACCGACCCGGAGGCCGTGAAAAATACGCTTCTTCTGCAGGCTGCAGGCTTTCCTACCGATCCCACGACATCAGCATCGTCACCAACACCAACACCAACCCTTGTATCCCATATTATCTCAGGAATCGGCGCCACAGGCAACTTCCGTGGCTGGTGCTTCGAATTCGACCAGCCGCATATCTGCGAAGAAGCCACACGGGCACTCCTCACTGCCTTGCGAAACATCTACGCCACGTATCCGGAGTTCATGCTGCCTGCAAATGTGAAATCCAGACCGCTCCTCACCGTCCTCTCTGGCATGGGCGTTGACCCGAGCCAGAAGCAGATGGATGTGCCGTTCTTGTTGCGCCGGGTGTATCATGGGCTGCTGCATGTGCCACATGCGGATAAGTGGGTGATGGAGGAGATGCTGGCGAAGAGGGAGGCGAGGGATTTGTTTCGGGGTGTAATCACGGTGAGGCCGGGGAGTTTGTTGACCGGGGATCATATGCTAGGTTCTGGATATGGGTATGAGAAGGTCCGTGTGGGGACGGAGAGGGAGGAGCCTTCCGTGGGATGGACTATTCCCAGGGCGGATGTGGGCGAGTGGGTGTTTCGTGAGGTGGTGGTCATGGGGGGTGGGAGGTGGCTGGATGAGAAGGTGACATTGACTTGTTGGTAGAGTTGTTTGTTTGTTTTGGGAGATATAGTGAGTTGTAGGCGTTAACTGAATGTGTTTTGGGTTACTGTTCATTGATGGTTCTTAGCAAGTTTGAGAGGGTATTTTTATGTGGTACGAGAATCTAATGTTATTCTGTTACGGTGCGCGAAAACGTAGGAATGAGTGATTTCCTTATATTTGTTTGTAATGCAATAACTTGTAGACCTTGTGAAAAGCATAACATGTACCTTCTATAAGGTTTTCTTGCAGTGCGTCTATAAATTTCCATTGTTGAACAGCATTCGCAAATTGTCCGTCCAGACCCCATCCCAGTAAGCGGCAGCGCAGATTCAAAAAAAAAAAAAAAAAAAGGACCGAAAGACAAAGAATATCTCATAGAAACAATGAAATCTAGCAAGACTCTAGGATTTGTCTAAGCATGCTGGTCACCACCTCCACGTGTTCCTCATCGAATAAACTATCGTGCCGTGCGTCGATCAACAGCGTGCGAAATCGATCGAAGTTCTGCGGCCTCCACTGCAGGGTGGGGTGCAGAGCACACCTTCGGATGCACCGTTGCCGGGCAGAAAATAGCGCGGGAACAGTTTCAGACAACTGTGTACATTTGACTAAAGTCACATTGGTATGACAGACGCTGTTTGGCGGTAGCAGCTTGCCGGGCTCGGTGCTAGCAATGGAGAGAGTACTGGCATGAATGTGGCGGCGCATTGTTGAAAACAGACGATGCAGGTTGTCATCCTCCTCGTCACTCATAGTACTCCCGTCGTCGCTGGCCTCCGAGGCATCTGATCGGTTGTCTTCATCGTCGCTATTGTCTGCAAGATCTGCCATTCCCATCGCTTGACAGACGTTTGTGAACAATCCGTCTGCGATGATGCGGTGCTCTTCCTCATTAACGAATGCCGGATATTTCTCCGGGTTGATGGAGTCCAGGAGAATGACTTGCTGGACGGTCTCCTTCTTGGCTTGCAGGATCTCCGCCATCTTGACAGCGATCATCCCGCCCATGGACCAGCCCCCTAGGAGATATGGGCCGTGTGGCTGGAGCTCCGACTGTAAACGTTCGACATACTCCTTGGCTATCTCTTCTAAAGAGGGTGGTAGAGTATAACGACTCACACTGTAAACTGGCGATGAGATTCCATAGACTGGTCGGGACCTGGCCGGGTCACTTGTGTTGCTGAGGTTGCCAAGCGCCATATAAGGCCATGCCAGGCCGGACACTGCATGAATGAAGATCAACGGGGTTAACGACGAATGAGCATCGCCCTGGATATGCAAAATAGGTTCCATAGTTGAAGGAGGCTTTTGGCTTTCTTCCTCTTTATCTTTCTTCTGTTGTCAGTGATTCTGATCGCAGAAGATGTGCACAAGATGAAGACCGCCCCAAGTCATCTATGGACGCTGAAGAGATGGAAGAGATCTGACAGCCAAGGAGTTTGTATTATCCAATTCCAGTTTCATGTTTTGCCTCCGTCTGATAGTTCCACCAAAGATACTGCCATTTTGTATCCGTAGTTAGACGGAGACAAATTGACAAGGACAGCCTTGGGGGCCAAGTTCAGACATACTTCCAGCCGCACGCATGGTTGTATACCCTGTTGCTACGTGAGCGTACGCCAGATTATCAACCTATTTTAGGACCTGCTCCCACGTGGAGATTCTGCAGCAAACGCAGGAAACAAGGACCAGAAATTCGTCATCATCGTTTCTCCTTAGCAATCGGCCAGGATGTTTCCCTGCTCTCGTATTTGGTCTCTGCTCGTTGCAGCCACCACCGCTAGTGCTGTACCCACCAGCCTGGCCACCACGCACCTGCAATCGGTTGACTTGCTTCTGACTCGCAGTTCTTACGGGTTTCTTACTGACATAGCCCTTGGAACTCCGGGTCAGAGCCTGCCGTATCTGGTTGACTGGACCTGGACCGGCCACTATGTGGTGACCACCTTGTGTTACAACGATCCCACCGCCACCTACGATTGTCTCAACGTCGATCAGAAAATTTTCAACCAGACTTTGTCATCCACATTTATCAACCAAACTGACCAGTATGGCTATCTTTACTGGGATCCCAACCACTTCTACTTTACGGAGCCCGCAGCAGCCGATGTGGCGACGGACATGCTGCGCATCGGTCCCACCGCGGTGAACACCACCATCCAAGCAGCCAATTTCGTCTTCAACGAGACTATTAGCGCATTCCCTTTCTCGGGAGTATACGGACTGTCGCCTGTTTTTCAGTCTGATAATCGTGAGTTGTTTTCCCACCGTCATAAAACTAATTCATGTTAACACGAATCATAGGATCCGTGCAAGCGTCCTTCTACCAAGGATGGAGGAGCGGCGCCTGGCACTCTCCAATTGTCTCTTTTATCTACTGCCACGACAATGCCACCAAAGCGGTATGCAGTGGTTACGACGGCCTTCAGACACTAGGCGGATACAACACCTCTCACGTCCGGGGAGATATCACCTGGTACGACATCACTGTCACGGAGGCGATCAACACTCTGGACTTTGTCTATGCGCCAGCCGTGATTAATTATTGGGCGTTGAACCTCACGCGCTTCTCTATCGGAGAGGAAGAGCAGGAGCTCAACAAGACCACTACTCTGGATGGAAAGCAAGCCGCCGTTGCTGCGTTCGACCACGCTTCGTATGGTCGCGGTGCCCCAGTGTCTGTGTACGGTTACCAGCGTCTAGTCGAGCTGGTCGGGGCAAAGGCCGTCACGCTTTCTGATCCTCCAAATAACGGTGAGCAGGGATTCTATCAGTTTGATTGCCGGAACTCGAGTTTACTGCCACCGCTGCGGTATGAGTTTGCCGGGTCAGAGAGGGCGTGGGAGATTGTGCCCGAGAACTATGTGGAGGTGCTGGCGAACGGAACCAATAAGTGCACCTTTAATGTACGCACCCTGGGAGATGGAGCGATGGTAATGGGAAACTTTGGCGAGACGTTTGCCATTGACAAGTATGTCATGTTTGATTTTGAGAAGTTGCAGGTGGGAATTGCAGACTTCGCGTGGTAATGGTATAAGGATGTGTGTTTGAACATTTTTATGTGCATTATCTCGAGTTTGACTGAATAGACGGAGAATCCAAGACCGTAGATCACGATGCTACCTGCTTGATTATTTTCAATGTCTCTAGTATGTGGAACGTAACACATGTGATAATATCTCCAAAGTAGTAATAAAAAGAGAAGAGTAATTTCCACTAGTTATTGATACTGCACATAGCGCTGTTCTACGTTGAGACAACCTATATAATGATAAGTTAGTGGATATATGGAATATTAGAGGTCATCTTAATACCAAACTTACCATACTAGTAGATACAACCGTCCGTACATACGGAATAGGAAGGAGGAGCGAGGTGGTCATCATCTGACACTGAGCATACTGTGTTGGCCAAGCCAAGCTGTTGTATGGGGGAGCTCCCTAGTGTGTCCAAGGCTCCAGCATCTTCACCTTCCGCAACGACTTTACTTAGTTTACATTAGGTGAGCCTTTCTGTCACATAATTGATTGAAAGCCTTTACCCAGTTTTCTTGGCATGATAGAGGTTACTCAGCGAATGTACTAATAAGGAGGCTAGCTATAACGACGAGGATTGATTGGAACAAGCAAGTCTGGGTTGCACGAACTGACCCGGAGAATAAACAACCACCCACGTGGTGTCAAGCTCATATCCAGAATGGTACGACATGGACTCTGCAGAACTTGGCTGCCTGATGTTCAGGGGAGCTCACGGGATCGGAGGGATCAAGGCATAACTCCGCATTGATTGTTCGGAACATTTTCTTAATATGGGAAGCATTGAGGTGAGACTGTTACTTGAAGGCATCAGCCAAACGGAACGCATATACCAAGCCAGACTCATCAAGAGCATTATATTATTCAGTTTCCGTCCACGAACGGATCATTTCTGACTCCCAACAGAATAGGATTAATATGCTCGTATGTGACTAATCTCGCCCCCAGACTGACTGAACTGTAGCTCTACTATTAAATTCAACCGATAATCTCATTCCTTCATCACTAGTAGCTTGTCGCCTCAACTACACAAAGTGGATCCATCCTCATTTCGACATCGGCTCTTGATCCCCCCACCAACCCAGATCCTGCTTCCCTTCCTTCTACAATCGAACCCTTGCAAACCTCGTGTTTTTGCACACGAACCCGAACCAACCACACGCCAGCATGTCCACCCAAGTGCTCATAGTGGGTGGGGGCATTGGAGGCCTGACGCTAGCAGCCATGTGTCGAAGGATTGGCGTGTCTTGTCGGGTGCTAGAGCGAAGCGCTGCTCTTGAACCGGTGGGTGCCGGCATTTCACTGGCTCCTAATGCCCTACGGGCCCTGGACCAGATCGGTCTGTACGACTACGTGCGCCAGGAAGGCCAGCCGGTCCGCAAGATCCGTGTCTACCGGAATCAGACGCAGTGGAGTGAGATTGACTTCCAGTGGCTGGAACGTACTTTTGGCTATCCCGTGTACTCGATCGAACGGCATGGCTTCCATCGGCGACTGTATGACGCTGCGGGGGGTTCCGAGACGGTCATCTTGGGGGCAGAAGTTGCCAAGGTGATCCCTCCGCAGGAGGAGGCTGAAGGGGTATCGGTGGTCCTGAAGGATGGGAGGCGATACACGGGGAATGTGCTAGTGGGTGCTGATGGGGTGCGGTCAGTTGTGCGCCGGGCTCTCATGGCCACCATCAATTCACCTCCCGGACAAAGTGGAGCAGTTGGAGAAGACGAAGATGCAGCCGATGTCATTCAATTCACGGGCCGAGTGCATCTGTCTGGCTACACTCACCCACTCGATCACCTTGGCCCCGCGGACGAAGGAATCGCTCATTGGATGCTGTATGATCGCTCAATTCTCACAACGTGGCCGTGCAGGGACCATCGTCAGTGGTTTGTTGGGGCAGTGGTAGGGATCAAGATTTATGAAACATTGCTCTCACATCAGCTAAACTGTGCCTCTAGCCCTCTAAGCTCAAGGACCCGAATCGCTCCGTCTGGAAACATGCCGATCACAACACTATCAATCAAGTCTATGGTTCCGAATATCACCCCTTTGCCCCGGATTTTCACTTCCGTGACGGTGAGGACATTTATTATTAGCATCCTGCCAGAATGACATGCTGACTACGATGATTGGATCCTTCTAGTCGTCAAACACGCGGAACGTGTCGTTGCCAGCGATGTCTTCCATCAGACCACCTTTCCCCCGATGGCGGCCGGTCGCATTGCTATGCTGGGCGACGGTAAGTAGCGACCTACCCACACTGCTTGCTTACAGGTCATTCATGATGGCTTTGTCCCACTAATGCAATAAGCAGCCTCTCATGCTATGACTTCGTTCTTCGGCCAGGTAAGCCAGCCAAACGGGATTTTTCTAAATCCCAAAATGAGAATCACGTCCCCTTCAAATCTGGCGCTGACAGGAACCACCTCCCTGTTCTTCGCTTGCCCTTGCTGTGTTGGACGCTTTTTCTTTCCCGATCTTGTTGTTTGTTTATTTCTCATGTTCTGAATATATCTTTGATTACTTGCCTTTTAAGTTTCTGTTTTTCTCTTCCTTTGCCCTTTCTGTCTGGCTCCACTTTCTGACACCCAAAATAGGGCGCCTGCCAGGCCATCGAAGACGCGACGGAGCTGGCCAGTGCGTTGGGGATGATCGATGTCAGGCCCACTGACGCGGAGACGATCCTTCAAGGCTACCGTCACAGCCGGGAGCGCCGGGGCCGCTATTTAGTCGTATTTTCGGATCGATTTGCCCTGCTCCATACCGGACGCCTGTTGGGAAGCTGGGGTCCCTTTGTTCGGCAAATGGTATACACCTGGATGCCTCTCTGGGGTTGGAAGTGGGCCTTGCAGTGGCTGTATGGCCATCAGCCGACTCTCGTGGAGCAGCGGAATGAGGCCGTGAAGAAGACTGCCTGAGAGATGCGTCTTGTCCAATGGAGTTGTATTTAGCCGAAACTGGGCAGGATTCTGCCCTGCAAGCGATGGTGGTATTGCCCATGTCTATAGAAGAGACTAGCGCACACGAGCAGACGAATCAGAATCAACATCACACACTGTGCCCTGTGTACCAGAATCCCTCTCAATACTAAGGAATAAGCAGTGGGGCGGGATAGCATCCTTTTGAATCAGAACTAACTAGTAGTGATAGAGTAATAGTACTGTAGGGTAGTCAAGGTTCCTTGCTGTGCCAGTGAGCATTAATCTCGTTTACTCAGGGATGAAGTCAGCAGGGATTACCCGCATGACGCTAGCAATCCTTTGTTGTCTCACTTCCTCAACTCCTCTCATCAGCATCATCATAGTCATCATATCGCTACTCCACCACGTGGAGTACATTTATCTCCGCCAGGTATGCTGGTTTAGTCGAGGAACGAACTCCGATATCAGCTTTTGGAGCCCCGTGTTCAACTGTAGTAAACACATGCTCTCTTTCTTTCTTTACTATGGCCAAGAAAGCTGAGTTACGGCGGAGCTGCACCTTCTGTCGCACCCGCAAGATCGCCTGCTCCGGCGAGCGCATCTGCAATGCTTGTCGTTCCCGGTCGATTGAATGTGTTTATGATCTGGAGATCGCCAAAGGTCGACCTCGCCTGAACAAGACGACATCCACCCGGGCCTCCATATCGGCCGGACCGGCCGGGCCCAGTCCCATCACGCTGGAAGACGGAGAGCCGGGAGACGGAGGTCACTCCATCACGTCGGCGGTTAACCCCAGCATCACTCCTCTCACCGGAGTGATGGCAGAGCTGGAGGTGATGTTTCGCGAAAATTTCGGTGAAGATCCCATGGCAGCCCCATCGAATCAATTCCAGGACCGAGTGGCTCGCTTCAATCGAAATTTAGCGGCCGGAAGAGCCAGCCAGGGCCCATCCACGCCGGCGGGCAGTCTCACTTACCCCGGATTTTTGGCCCTATTGATGCAGGATCTTGCTGAGACAGTCACCGGTAAATTCGGTGACCTGGGCTGTCATCCCTTCTTTGGACCTGGGGAGCGCTTCTATCGCGCCTGCATGCTTCAGGACACCACGAAGACCATGTTCGATACTGCGTGTCTCCCATCACCTTCCACTTCTACGCCATCGGGTGGTGAAGCGGACATCTTGGCCGATTACAACTCACATCTGATCACTCAGCATCTCGAGGTCTGGATGAGTAACCATCCCTTATCGATTATCATTTCTAAATCCCTGCTGCTCCGCGATCTGCGTAGCCAAACAGCCAATCGGGTACTGTTGGCGGTCATGCTGGCAGACGCTCATCACTTTGCCGATAACTCTGCCAAGGGGGATCGCCTGCTGCAGTGGGCCGTCTCCCAACTCTCGAACATTCCTGCGGGCCAGGAAGATCTTACTACCGCGCAGATTACCCTGTTATTGGGCTGGTTTCATGTCTGCCGCGGACACTCCCGCCGGGCATTGTGCTATGTGGGCTACGCCGGTCGCATCACGACCAAGCTGGCCAGCCAGCTGCATGAATCGCCTCTGACTGGTCAGACGCACATAAATGGCATCGATCGGGGCGCTGTTGAAGCAGAGATGATCCACCATATGTACTGGGTGATGTTGGCCCTTACTGTATGGTCCTTTATCCAGATGGACATGCCTCTAGCGGATCTCCTCCCCGCGCAGCTGTTGCAGGTACTCCCTGCAAGAACAACGCCCGATTCCACGCTGCTGCAACTGGATCGCGCGACGGATAATCTATCTACCCTCAAGCCCCAACTCTCTTCATTACAGTCAGTTTGGCTCTTGTCACACGTAACCGTTCTCAGCGCCCACCTGTACGCTCTGTATCCCCAACACCTTCGCAGTCCTCCGGAGCCGCAACCATGGCAAGATCTAATGCTACATCGGCTCAACCGTCTCCTGCGACAGGGACGTAGTATGACACAGATTTGCTCTGATTCTCGAAACGCTCTCCTGGACATTATCGTGGTGCTGCAGAAGGAGTCGGCCCATGGTCGCGGGGAACCTACCCTGCTCGCCTTGTACCTGGCCGTATCGATACACCTTCTCTTCCCACGCGATGAGACCGGCCATCATGTCCACAACTCTCAGACCTTTGTTCTGAGCGATACGCTCTTTCAACAATTGATCGCGTCCATACAGGATTTGAAGCAGCTCTTTCCAGCCATCAGCTCCGTCGCGCGGCATGACTCGGCCCAGCCAGCCAGCACGGGTTCTGCCGGATTGCATTTTTACCTCCTCGCCTTGGACGCCCTCGGTCGGGCTCTCATGTACGTACTCACTGTCTGGGACCGTGTTACGGCGGTAGAGCAGCGGGTCTGGCAGGATCGACTTCGCGGATTGTTGGACGGGGGCCTTGCGATGCATGACCTGTTCGAATACGATGCTCTGTTACAAGATCACCGATGGCGCTCAGTGAAAAAGCACCTGAAGACTGCATGCAAGGGAATCAAAGGAGTGCTTTCCGGCAGCCGGGACCAGGGCTCTCGCAGCTCCTCGTCTTCTGTCTCCTCTCTGGACCTGTCCTTCGCGTTACCGTCGCGGCCAACACCGGCGATGGGCATCCCCACCAGTGAGGAAGGCCGCAGCGAGATGATGTTCCCCACGATGCCCTCTGCCAGCGGCGTACCCTCATCCATCTCGTCGTCAATCTCGCACATCTCCCGCGAAGTTGGCCTTAGCTGGCCAGGGGACGGGCAAATACTCCCGACCCAAGAACAAGGACCACGAGAGAGCTCGCATCCCGCAGCGTCGGATTTGTCTGACTTCGACCTTGCCCCCTTCGTGTCTTTGGGATCGGTCGACTCAATGCAAAATGGGGACGAACGATCTCGGATCATGCAGCAATTTTCTCCCAACCCGATGTCACTGCCTTCATTCTGGCACGACCCACAATTCAGCCCGGCGCACCACTTGGTGGGCACGATGCCCCCGCCGTCATTGATCTCGCTGGCAGACCTGGGAATGGGCGAGCGGGGGCAGAAGCGCTCATCGGAGAAGTTGAGTGGTTTAAGCGAGGGGGATACGCCGGGGACGAGTGCAGATGGGGGGACAAAGAGGCGAATGAAGGGGATGTAAAACTGATAGACTATAGTAGGCTTATTTCGTATATGGTCTGACGTTGCTTGAGGGTCAAACATTCATTCTTTCTTCACCAAAAGGCGTTGATACCCGTCGATTAGACGACACGATTCATCATCTTCATACTTGAGCATCTATTCCCAGAACACAAAACTAGAAGTTTTTCACCTCAACACAAACAATGAAATCATTTAAATCACTATCTATCCCTCTATGCAACCACCAACTCCACAACCCCCGTATCCGACTCCTTATCCCGAAACACCCCATTCACTTTCCACCCCGTCCGCTGCGCAAGTTCCTCAAACATGCCCTCGCTGCGCCTCTTGCCCCCAAAGTTCAACATCCACAGATCCAGCGCTGCAACCGCCAAGCTGGGCTCCTCCTGGAGAATCTGCTCCGAGATCAAAACTCGCGAGTCCGGGGCCGCTGCATCCCTGACTCGACGAAGAATCGTCACGCAGTCCTCATCGGGCCAGTCGTTTAGGACTCGTCGGATGTGGTAAACTGCTGCACCCTTGACGGGTTGCTCGGAGAAAAAGCTGCCGGGAATTTTGCGGACTGTGCGCCAGGTCTCGTTATCGTCCCTTTCTGCCTCTGCAACAGCCTCACGGATAACGTCCTCCACGTCGAACAGCACACACTGTTCCGGACGAATCCCCGGATACGCTCCCAGAATCTCCTTCAACGCCTGGCCCTTTCCACCACCCACGTCCACTATCGCCATGCGCTCCTCATCAGCGAGCTTCTCAATCCAAGAGAAATCATACATTCCCAACACCGGCATTGGCTGAAACGACGCCGCCATCGTAGCATTGAACTGAGCTGCCCGCTTCGGCATCGTCTCCAATATCTCATAAAGCGTCTTATCGGGATACCCCGCCGCATAGCCGAAGGGTGTCCGGCTGGCGCTGGTCGGCTCGTTCAAGCCATGTTCCGCCATGTAACCGGGCCATTTCACGGCGGGGACCAGGAAGAAATCGAAGATGTGTGCGAAAAAAAGTGCTTGGTAGCTGGTTGGATCGGTGAATTGGAGGGATTTCGGGGTGTGAGCAATGTGGCCGGGTTGAGGGGAGGACAGGACGCCGGAGGCGATGAGGAAGTTGGTTAGGCGGGTGAGGAGGGATGGAGAGGCGTTAAGGGTGGTTGTTAGGGTGGTTACGGGGATGGAGGCCCCTGGCGTGGTGGGGATTAGAGTGAAGATTTTGTGGTCGAGGAAGAGTTTCATTATGCTCATTTCGACCATGGAAAAGTAGTAGGTGTGGAGGGGGGAGGACTCGGGGTTGGTGGTGGACGGGGACATCTTGGTTGTGGTTGTTGTTGTGGTGGTGGTGTTGATTGATTGATTGAGAGATTGTGTGGGACAGGACATTGTGTGATATGGGTTGTGTTTTATATAGTTGGTGTGCTTGGTGTGAGATTATATTCGGTTGAGTTGAGCGTATACAACACTTGGACTGTACAATGGGGGCTGCATATACCGGGGGCGAGGAAAACCTCCGTCTCCCGACGGAGAGAGGCATTCACTCTGATTTGTGGAGACCTTTGGGTGGCATTGCCGGGTTCAATGCAAGGGAGACATCATTTTCCATATTGTTGACTGGACTAGGCTTCTTTTTGATAGAATCGCCCTTTGGGAGAGATTACTATTTCAGTAGATGTTTGGGAGTTATTGCGTAACTACTTCCATCGCTACGATATACTTGATCTAATGGACACGAATTCACGAATTGAATTTGACCGTCTACTACCAACTACTTACGTACCAGATGCAACGCGACGACATAAAAAAGGTCTCACTATTATTGTTCACACATATTCGCGTTGCGAGATTTAGTTATCCTGCTGGGAGCCAAAGTTGGTGTCTACTGTAGTACATTTTCCGTAGACATTGAATGTTGTGGCATAGCTGAACCCAATGTGTATTGTAGTATTTATGCCCTTGTCTACCCGTCTTTTAGTCTTAAGGCACTGTACTGTATACCGTGATCCAGCTGTGGGCCCATGTAGCCAAACTCTCGCTAGCGAAGGGAGCCTGCTATCTTCGGCGAGCCAGGTGCAAGAACAACAACTCTTCCGCCCGTGTTCTGTTTACTTCTCTCGCTACCAACACTATCAAAGGCAGAAGAGGTGGCGGAGGATCAGGTAATATCTGGGATGAATGAATGTCCCAACATTTCCTGTGCGTCACAACTACAAGGAACGCCACCTGCAATGCTTCTATCAAAACAATTGTCGCTGCCATTTAGTTCTACTCATACTGCAAAGCAGACGTGAGCCTTATTTGTACATGTACATTGAGAGTCATGCTTCCTCCATTCCCAGGTTATCTCGCTTGACAGTCACCCTCGCATCCCCCTTCAACCACGCACTACCGACCCTAGAAAAATCCAGTTGCTCAAAGTCTTCAGGCGGCCCAGTGCTCGACCAACGAACGTCATATGTCTTCACCATGTGAGCCACCATCTCCCGCGCAATCATCCCCGCCATCTGCTCCCCAGGGCATCGATGACATCCCGCCCCGAACGGGAAATAAGTCACCTCTGATCGATTGCTCTTCTGCGTCTCGCTCAGCCTACCGCCCTCCATCCACCTTGTCGGATCCCAGATATGCGGATCAGCATACGTCTCTGGGTCATGATGGGTCAGATAGGGTGAAATCGACACAATGCAGTTTTCGGGGACCACAATGTTTCCCTTTCCGGGAGCAGCAGCATCGGCGGGTAGTTGGTGTGGTTGCCGGGCCCAGCGGATCATGTTCACTCCAGAATACCGTCGGCTCGTCTCTTTAAGCGTGGCAATCAATGTAGGAGACCGGTGAATGTCCGCACCAGTTGCCAAGGCTGATTTCAGCGCTTCAAGATGCGTAGGATTGCGGAGCAGCTATTGCAGCAGTGTTAGCTGCCCAGCCATTCCTTACAGGATTAAAGCGACTACTCACCTCTAGCACTGTCCATGCAATACTCGCTACAGTACTAGTATGAGCAGCAAACATGAGCAAGGTATGGTGCGCAGCAAAATACTGACGCAGGTGCGCTGTGCGGCTATCCTTGAGGGTGTAGGCGATGTAATCGAGCGAGTCCTGCCACTTTTCTGGATTCTGCTCGCGCGCCTGCAGCCGCTCGTTAAAAATAGCCGCCATCCGATCGCGGGCATGATGGAGACGACGAGCTGGGCCGTGAGGAACCCAGTTGGGCAGCAGGAAGTGAAAGGGATGACCGATATCTGCTTCCATACGGTGGAGGAGATCAAGCAGCTCGTCGAGGTGGTGATCGTAAAAGTCCTGCCCCATCAAGCACCGCACGATCACCCGGTGCGTATAGCGAGACATCTGTTCGAAGACCTCGATGTCCGGTTTCTCGGCCCAGTTAGTTGCAATCTTGCGTGCTTCTTCCCCGGCGATGCGCGTATAATGTTCCAAGGCAATTGAGCGATTTACGCCTCGATTGAGCGAGCTCACCATCTCCTTGAGGTGGGATAGGTATCCGGGAACAACGACTTTCTCTAGGAAAAGACCCTATTTCATCCTTATTAGAACAATGTTAGAAAACTTGATGGTGTATGGCTACCATGCCATCCCCAAACGACCAGACCTCCTCACGCGTGTCCAGATAGAACCGATTTAGCTGGGCGCCACGGAGCATAACAATCTTGGTCAAAAGGAGATTGATTTGAAATACAGGCCCACATCGTGCCGTCGCTTGTCGGATGTATGATATCGGCGACTTTCCAAAGGCTTGTGCATCACCAACAACCGGCAGGCCGATCCGGGGCTGGGGGATCTTGCGACTGGGCTGGGAAGCCTGCTTCCGTACCCAGTACAGCAACCCGGCGACCAACGCCACGATAACGGGAATACGCCACATCGCGAGAACAAAAAAGTTTTAATTTGACTTAGTGCCCTTTCAAAAAATGAACTGGGCGTGATTGGTATATATGCAGCTGATTTGACCAGTGAGTGGCTTGGGCTTCACCACCAGCCCGACCTTCCGTGGAGGAACGGACATTTTCCAGTCGCACCACGTCTGATGTCCGCAACACAGAGGAGCTTTCCTTATAAAGTCCGCATATTCTCGCAAAGGATACTACACGACCTTTCCACCCTGTAAGCGCCAGAATTCATTCATCATGTCGCACGACCAGCGTTCGCCCTCCGAGGAGGTCTCTAGGACCGCCCTGTCCAAACCTGCTTCGGAGTCGACTATCGTGGGCGATGGGCACCACCCACTGCCAGCCAAAGACACCAGTACACGGGCATGGCTAGTCGTGGTGGGCGGTTTACTGATCTACTTTCCGACTTTTGGTATGTCTTTATGACAGTGGATTCTACCTGTCACTTACACATTCTCTCACTGCAGGATTCCTCAATGCTTTCGGTACCTTCCAAACGTTTTACGTACAGGATCTCCTTGCCGGAACCTCCAGCTCCAAGATTGCTTGGATTGGCTCTTTGCAGGTGTCTGAATTGCCCCTGGATTTGACTTGAACCTAGCTGACCTGTTTAGATCTTCCTCCTCTTCATTGGTGGTCTAGTGGTTGGCCCTCTGTATGACAAGGTGGGAGCTACCAAGCTCTTGGTGCCGGGGTCGGTCGTCTATGTCGTCGCCCTGATGCTCACCAGTGTGTGCAAGAAGTACTACCAGCTCATCCTGGCTCAAGGAATCTTGTTTGGCTGTGCCAATGCGCTGCTGTGAGTTCACATCATGCATATTCCGATGTCAGCTACTAATGATGGGCAGCTTCTATCCAACTATCGCAGCCATCAACCAATGGTTTGATCGGCGTCGAGGGATAGCACTCGGACTTGCTGTGTCGGGGTCCTCACTGGGCGGAATCTTCTGGACAGAAATCATTCAGCTCATGCTTGACCACATTGGATTCGGATGGACCGTCCGTGCCTGCGGGTTCATCAGTCTGGCTTTCCTTGTTCCAAGCTGTGTGTTGATCATCACTCGGCCTCCAGAGCCCGGGGAGAGCAAGGACATGCAGCTCGACTTCAAAGCCATCTTTACCGATACCAAGTATCTGCTCTTTAGCGTGGGAATGCTGCTCGTGCTCTGGGGAATGTTCATTCCCTTTTTCTACCTGCCATCTTACGGAGAGACGTACGGAATGAGTGTGACGGGAGCAAACAATCTCCTCGCCTACATGAACGCAGGGTCCTTCGTCGGTCGAGTTCTAACGGGCCTGATGGCCGATCGCCTGGGACGGTTCGTTTCCTTGCCTCATTATTCTTAATCGCGTTCACTAATTCTCTTTACAGATTCAACGTTATCTCACTGGCTGCACTAAGCTGTGGTATCCTGCTCTTTTGTCTTCACAAAATCACCACATCCGGCGCCATCATTGCCTTCTCGACCCTGTACGGCATCTGCTCGGGCGGGTTGATCTCGCTACAATCGGCATGTATTGGCCAGATCACTCCTGACCACAGTATTATTGGTGTCAAGATTGGGCTTATGATGGGTTTCTGTTCGGTTGGGTATGTTCTTCCCTCGGTGAAATTTTTCCAGACATAGAGAGAGCTTTGCTAACCAAATGGCTTCCTCTTGGCAGAGGCTTGACCGGTAGTCCAATCGCGGGGGCTCTTCTCAGCGCCGACCACCAGAAGTGGTATGGATTCATCGACTTTTGTGGTTCGATCCTCATGGGCGGAGCTGTGGTGACAATCCTCTCTCGCTACGTGGCAGCTCCGCGGGAATGGAAGTTTTAGATTGCTCTTTTGGTCATGCACCACCCCAGCGCAGCTAGGTGTCATGAAGCTGTTGTTCTGCTTTTAGTATATGTCGGGCAGGTCTAAAGACCATATATATGGGAGATCTAATTGGGAATTCGTAAGACGAGTGGTCAGACATAGGAGATTAATGAAGATGAGGAAGCTACGACAGTATTTACCTAGCACTGGATGTCCTCTCCACAACGAACATTTGTAGATTTCCCTCGATGTTTAGCTAAAGTCCTTACTCATTAGAGCACAGGCTCTATCTGTAATTCTGTGTAAGGAAGAACATCACAGGTACCTCGTCGTGGATAATGCTGCTTACGAGATAGCCACTTCACGATTAAGACAAATCTCAGTCAGGTGTCATCCCTGAGTTGACAATAGCTCTACGCTAAATTTAGGCATGAGAAAAAGGTCGATAAAGTATACCTTTGCTTTTCTCCTTGGGCTTTTATTTTTTTTTTAATTTATTTTATTTTTTTATTTTTTTTCAACCTTGGTTGTGTCTGTGAAGATGGTGAATTGGATGAAGTCCTAAAAGAAACGGCTAGTACTAAGGTTATAGATATATAAATTATCCATGGCTCAATGCCGGAAACACCATCTATTTAGGTGAGGGAACTAAATGAATCTTAAAAGCCGCCGCAACGTGGGGCAAAGCTTCCATAAGGAAAGACAGAGGACTCTGACAGCGATCTTACCAATTGGAATTGATAGTGAGTGTTTCTTCGGACAAACCCCCATGCTTGTCGCCGCGATGGAACGGGGACAAGCATGAGCGGGTGTTGTGTGCATAAAGCTCCGTGCGCGGGCGGGATTTTCTCCCTTGTTCCTCTCCACTCGCCCACTGATCCTCAAGCCATCCGCCGCTTCCTCCCGCTGTCGCCCGTCTCGCGCTTCTCCCACTGCCTCACCATTCTGCCCCGATTCTGCCCCCATCCTCAGCTTACTATCGCCATCTCATCGCGAAGCTGATCAATGCGACAGAGATTACTGAGGATCTCATCGAGGGCTGACTAGATTGTAATCAGTATGGCCACCACTAGGGAGGATTGCTCTTCGCGAAGGGCAACGTGTCAGCCATATAAACACACCTGGCCGACCATGGTGAATAGAAGATCATGCGATAGATTCAACTTTCTATAGACTTACTGTATTTCATTCTATTCGACCCTTCAACGTCGTCCCCGAAACCATCACAATGGACACACCACTCTCATCGTCTGAGACCTCTCCCCGCTTCTCCAATGCCGTCCCCTCATCGGTCTCTTCCATGACACCCAACGCGGACCCCTCAGTTATTGTGGGGCTTGCTTGTCGTGTCCCAGGAGCTACCAACCCAAGTCAGTTATGGGAAAACATCGTCGCGCAGAAGGACTTGCAGCGGAAGATGCCCGCGGATCGGTTCAATGTGGACGCTTTCTATCACCCAGATGGGACCAACAAAGGCACTGTACGTGCAAGAAGCCCATGATAAGGTTAGAACGGTGCTGACTGCTGCAGACCAACGCCAAATTTGGCTACTTCCTTGACCAGGATATTGGCATGTTTGACGCCGGGTTCTTTCGGATTTCCGGTAAGGAAGCCGAAGCGATGGACCCTCAGCAGCGGTTGTTGCTGGAGGTTGTCTATGAAGCGCTTGAGGATGCTGGCATCACTCTGGACGAGGTCAATGGATCTAATACTGCTGTCTTCTGCGGCTCCTTCACCAACGACTACAATGCCATGGTCACTAAAGATCTTGAGTATTACCCCAAGTACACCGTCACCGGCACAGGAAACGCCATTCTTTCCAACCGGATATCCTATTTTTACAACCTTCATGGCCCCAGCGTGACGATCGATACTGCATGCTCGTCGTCTTTGGTATGTTTCCATCTTGGCAACCAATCGTTGTCTCAGAACGAATCGGATATTGCTATTGTGGTCGGCTCAGCCCTTCACTTTGACCCGAATGTATTCATTACAATGACCGACTTGGGCATGCTGTCAAGTGACGGTCGCTGCCGGACGTTCGACTCCATGGGCAGTGGCTATGTCCGGGGCGAGGGTATCTGCGCCGCAGTCCTGAAACGTCGGCGCGACGCGGTATATAACGGTGACAACATCCGCGCCGTGGTACGTGCTTCAGGTGTGAACCACGATGGTATCAAACAGGGAATTACTCTGCCAAATACCGATGCCCAGGAGAAGCTTATCCGTCGGACGTACGATCTAGCCGGTCTAGATCCAAACGACACGCAGTACTTCGAGGCACACGGTACAGGTACAGCCCGAGGAGACCCGATCGAGGCGCGGGCCATCGGTGCTGTTTTCGGCTCAACACGATCTGAGCCACTCTACGTAGGATCGGTTAAGAGTAACATCGGCCATCTGGAGGGTGCCTCGGGTTTGGCCGGTATCATAAAAGCGACTTTGGCCTTAGAGAAAAGCCAGATCCCACCCAACATGCACTTCAAACGGCCCAACCCGGAAATCAATTTCGACGAATGGAAAATCCAGGTGCCGCAGGATATTATTAATTGGCCAGCGAGCGCGAACGGTATACGCCGTGCCAGTATCAATTCTTTCGGTTATGGAGGCACTAACGCACACGTCATTCTGGACGCCTACAAGCCCGAAGATAGCGAAGCCAAATTGCAAGCCATCCCAGCCATCTCCAGCAGCATACCCGTTGATCGTCCGTACCTGATTCCGCTGAGTGCGCATTCGACGAAAGCCGGAGATCTGTGGGAGGACAAACTGACTAAGTATCTGTCAAACGAGCCCATCGGTAGGCCCGCGGTCAGCGACCTCGCAGTTAGCTTGTCTACACGCCGCACAATGCATGGCAACCGCTCGTTCATTATCGGGAAAGACATGCCTACTGTTCTCCAGGGGCTCGAGCAGCCACCTAGCCCTGCTGCTGCCTGGACGCGCCCGTTGAAGGAGACCCCCCGGATCGGATTTGTCTTCACTGGTCAAGGTGCTCAGTGGTTTGCAATGGGCCGGAAACTCATCCAGCAATCGCATTTGTACCGGCAGACCCTGGAGCGATGCGATGCGATCTTGCAGAGCTTGCCAGATGGACCTGACTGGACAGTCCTGGAAGAACTGCTGCGCACAGAGGAAGCCAGTCGCCTGAAGGAAACCCGGCTATCACAGCCCATCTGCACTGCCATGCAGCTTGCCACGGTATGCCTATTGAAACAATGGGGCATTGAACCTTCCGCAGTAGTGGGGCACTCATCTGGCGAAGTAGCAGCAGCCTATGCGGCAGGGATTCTTACGTTTGAAAATGCTATGATTGCTGCATATTACCGAGGGCTTTACATGTCGAGCGGTGTCGATGGCTCTACGACCACGGATGGCGCCATGATGGCGGTTGGATTGACCGAAGCGGAAGCAAAGAAGGAACTTGAAACCTACACTGGCCAGATCTGCGTGGCTGCCGTCAATAGTGCTTCTAGTTTAACACTGTCTGGTGATAAAGATGCCATCGTCCGCTTGAGAGACAGCCTCGTGGAGCGAAAGATATTCGCCCGACTGCTTCAGGTTGCGCAGGCCTTTCACTCACACCACATGCTTCCCTTGGCGCCGAAGTATGAAGAGGCACTGAAGAACTGTGCTGGGTTCGGTACAAGTCCTGCACGTGTCCGCATGTTTTCCAGTGTCACTGCTCGATTAGCTCGACCAGGGGAAATGGGTGCCGGATACTGGACGGCCAACATGACGGGTACTGTTCGATTCTCCGACGCCCTTACCGGCATTCTTCTGAACGAGGAGGATGAACAGAATGTTGATATTCTTGTTGAGATCGGTCCCCATCCCGCGCTGAAGGGTCCTTCGCGCCAGGTCATGAATGCTCTCAAGCTCAACCTTCCTTACCTGGCATCCCTGACTCGCGGAGTGGATGATTACGAAAGCCTGTTGACACTGGCAGGTCAGCTCTTCCAGTATGGGTTCCCGGTTGACTTGATTGCCGTGAATAGCGACCATTTTCTTCGAAGGGAGACAGGTATCATTCAATCTGAGCTGCACGGGAAGCGACTTCGGGACCTGCCGACCTATGCCTGGGATCACAAGCGGTATTGGTCTGAAACTCGACCTATCCGCGAGCATCGGCTGCGCAAGCAGCAGCACTCAATCCTCGGGGCCCGAATGCCTGGAATGCCGGAGAGGACTCCACACTGGAGGAATTATCTTCGCCTCAAGGAGATTCCGTGGCTCGCGGATCATGTCATAGACGGTAACGCCGTCTTCCCAGCTGCCGGCTACTTCAGCATGGCTATCGAGGCAGCGGTCAGCATGTGTGCAGAGGACTCTGTTATCAAGGAGATTGCTCTGCGGGATCTCAATGTCCAATCGGCCCTACTATTGAGCGACTCAGAGGAAGGGACAGAGGTCATCATGGAGCTCCGACCGGCAACACAGTCCGGCAAATCAAAGTCGGCACTATGGTACGAATTTACAATATACTCCTACGGAGAGACCAAAATCCTCAACGAGCATTGTTCCGGTTTGGTTTCAGTTGAGACCAACGCTCTGACTTTGCCGATGCGATGGGAATCTTCAAAAACTTTCGATGACCTGGCAAAAGAGTCACAGGAATCGATACCCGCGGAGACTCTGTATGACCACCTGACGGCGCTGGGCCTACAATATGGTCCCAGTTTCCAGTTACTGACTGGCGATGTCCAGACTGGACCAGGATTTGCATTGGCTGGTCTCGACTTCCAGCCAAGCCAGTTCTCCGTCCAGGCGGCCGACCTCACAATTGCACATCCCACATTGCTGGATGCGTCCTTCCATGCGATATTTCCTGCTATTGAGTCTGCTCTTGGACGCTCTCTCGATGAGCCCTTAGTGCCCACCTTTGTTCGTTCTTTCAAAGTATCGGGTGATTTCCTTGCCTGCTGTAGGGAATCTCGGGAACAGAAATTCCAGGTCACTTGCTTCACTCGCCTGCCTGGACCACGTGTTGCCCTAAGTGATCTGACGGTTTGTTCAAAGGAGAGCAACAAGCCGCTTCTGCAATTCAAAGGTCTTGAAGTCACTGCACTCGGATCTGACAAGACTGACAACTCCGCTGGTCGTTCTCTGTTCTTCCGTACCCGCTGGCAGCCCGCATTCACGTTCTTGGGTCCCGATCATCCGGCCGTGGCCCAAAAGAATGTCTCAGAAATATTGGATATCTTCGTGCATCAATTCCCTGATACCAGGATCCTGCATATTTCCGATACGGTCGATGGCACGCGAGATGTATTGAAGCATCTGGGAGGTCGATCGAACGAGAGACGTCGTTTCCACTCGATTACTCCGGTGTTCCAAACTCAAATCGCACCTGAAGAGATCGATGCCCTGAGCCAGGAATGGCCAGGCTTGGTTGAAATTTCGGAACCTGAACCGAATGCGTACGGCCTGGTTGTTCTCAGTAGTGATGTCGCGGATCATGATTCCAGACAATTTGTGAAAGAAGGCGGGTTTGTCCTTGCTCTCGGACCGCACCCACAACCCGAAGGACTTCATGATGTCTTCTTCACCAAAGACTTGGCCGTCTGGCAAAAATCGACGGACAATGCGCAGAAGCCGAAACAGCTGTCGCTGATTCTCCCTTCATGTCCTAGTCAGCGAACTTTGGACATTGCAGATGGGATGGAGATGCAGCATGGGAGCAGTGTCTTTGTCACCCGTACCTCCTTAGCAGCCCTTTCCAATGAAGCGCTCCAAGCAGAAGACATTGTGGTTCTGGCGAACTTGGATGAAGATGTGCTCTTTGAACATAGCTCGTCTGATCAAAGCACCTTTTTTGGGATTAAGAGACTACTCACGGCTGGTGGCAAAAATATAGTCTGGGTGCTTGAGGGCGGCTCGATGGATGCCCCTAAGCCGGAGCATGCAATGATAATTGGTCTCGCTCGTGTTGCTCGCAGTGAGAATGACCAGTTGCGCTTTGTTACCCTTGACCTTCCTCGCGTCTCTACACAGGAAACCGTCGTCAGGCACGTCTGGAGACTACTAGACCGCTCGATCACCGAAGACGAGGTGGCTGTAAGGGATAACTGCATCTTCATCCCCCGAGTTGAAGCTGATGACCAGCTTAACTCCAAGCTCCGCAACGGCACCAACTCCCAACCCCGTGAGGAACCACTTGGCGCAGGTCGCCCACTGGCTCTGAAAATCGGCCGCGTGGGTCTTCTCGAGACACTTGTTTTCGAAGACGACGAGCAGATCTTGGATACGCAGCTCGCTGATGACGAAATCGAAATCGAAGTTAAGGCGTCCGCCATCAACTTCAGAGACATCGCTGCCTCGATGGGTATCATCGATGACTACAAGCTCGGCGATGAATGTGCGGGTATCGTCACGCGTATTGGAGCACAGGTCAACCCCCGGGATTTTCAGGTCGGTGATCGTGTCGCAGCATGGAGGCCAGGTCAAGGAGCTCACAAGACAATTGTGCGCAATCCAGCCTCCCTTTCCTACAAGCTTGGCGATATGTCGTTTGTGGATGCAGCATCCCTGCCTTGTATCCTGACCACGGCATATTACTCCCTTGTTCATGTCGCTCACCTCCAGCCCGGAGAAACAGTCCTGATCCACTCTGCGGCGGGTGGTGTTGGCCAGATGGCTATTCAGGTTGCCCAATATGTTGGTGCACGTGTGATTGCCACTGTGGGTTCACAGGCGAAGAGATCTCTGTTGAAATCTCGCTACGGACTTGCTGATGATATGATATACAATTCTCGCGATGACAGCTTTGTCCGAGATGTGCTCAATACAACTGGTGGTCGGGGAGTGGATGTTATCCTCAATAGCTTGGCTGGAAAGCTTTTGCATGCTACTTGGAGCTGTGTTGCCCCGTTCGGTCGCTTTATTGAGATTGGAAAGCGCGATATCCATGAAAACTCAAAGATCGATATGGATCCTTTCCGTCGCAATGTTGCCTTTGCTTCGGTCGATTTGATTACCATCTTCGAGAAGAACAAGCCCTTGGGCGCGCGTTTACTCAAGGAATGTGGTATCCTCGTTCATAAGGGACACATTACTCCCCCGGAAACCGTCACAGAGCTCCCCTACTCCGATGCTGTAAAGGCTTTCCGTCTTCTACAGATGGGAAAGCATACCGGTAAGGTGGTTCTCGTGCCTCATGCCGGAGATAGGGTTCCTATCCGCCCGTCAACATATCGCAATCAGCCACTCTTCAAGCATGAAAAGACCTACCTGCTCGTTGGAGGCCTAGGTGGCCTTGGTCGAACCCTTGCTGAATGGATGGTCAGGAAGAACGCCAGACGCCTAGCATTCCTCTCTCGCTCTGGTGCAGACAAGGAGGAGGCGAAGCGTACAGTGGAGTGGCTCCGAGAGCGAGGCGTTTCCGTTACTGTCTTCAAGGGAGACGTTTCCAGATATGAAGACGTCGAATGCGCAGTCAAAGCCATCGATAATCTTGGCGGTATCTTCCAAGCTGCAATGGTCCTGCAAGATGCTCCACTTGAAAATATGTCCTATCAGCAGTGGCAAATCTGTGTCGAACCCAAGGTCAAGGGTACCTACAATTTGCATCAGGCAACTCTAGGTACGCAGTTGGATTTCTTCATTTGCTTTTCATCCGCGTCGGGCAGCATCGGCTCGAAAGGACAAGCCAACTACTCATCCGCCAACTGCTACCTTGACGCATTGATGCGACACCGCCGAGAAATGGGACTCGCTGGCACTACAATGAATTGCGGTATGATCGTCGGCATTGGTGCTGTAGCCGCGAACCAGGCCCTTCTCAAGGTCATGATGCGCAGTGGTTACGACGGAGTAAACAAGGAAGAGCTACTCTACCAGATTGAGGAAGCAGTCTTGTCCGATAACAGCAAGAAGGTCTCTCGTCGTGGAGTTGACCTTCATCAAACCATTACCGGAATCAACATGACCAAAGCAGACTTCTACTGGTGTCAGAAGCCCTTGTATCGGAACCTGTACAACAACCACGAGTTTCTGGGCCAAACAGCCATCAAGCAGGGAACCAAGAGTCTAGCTTCTCAGCTTCAAGTTACCAAGTCCATCGAAGAAAGAACTACACTAGTTCTCTCAGCCTTCATTGAGAAGGTCGCGGACGTACTATCCGTTTCTGTGGACTCGATCGAACCTGCGAACCCTCTGTCAGCCTACGGACTAGACTCCATCATTGCGGTGGAGTTCCGTAAGTGGTTCTCTAGAAGCGTGGGTGTTGAGATTGCTCTTTTCGACGTACTCGGAGCTCCTTCCATCCTCGCTTTAGTGACCAAAGCCAGCGGACTGATCACGATCACCACAAGCCACGACCACAAGGCTGAGAATGTCGACAACGAGGGGGCCAAGGGGAATGAAGACCAAGAGGTAGAAACCCAGCAGCGCCAGCTGAACCAACCCATCCCCCCAGCAGCGGCTGTTGGCCCTGTACCCATGTCTAGCTTTCAGCAGCGACTGTGGTTCATTCATAACTTTGGCGATGACAAGACCTTCCTTAATCTGTCCATCACTTCACATCTCGAAGGCAATCCGGACGCCACAATCCTGGAGAAGGCCTTGAACGAATTAGTGAATCGGAACGCTATTCTCAGAACTGGCTATACCGAGGGAGATGAGTTTGCTGAACAGACCGTCCTAGACATGCCCAGTATCAGCTTGGAACGCATTGACGTATCGTCAAAACCAAACCCCACCGTTTCACTCCAGGATATAATCCAACGCCGCAGAGCGATAGAGCTGGACATCGAGGAGGGTGAAGTTGTTAGACCCATATTGGTCCGGTTGAGTGATGATCAGCACGCTCTGGTTTTGATCTGCCACCATATCGCCATTGATCGTGGTAGTGCAAAATCGTCGCTGAACCAACTGACCGGTATCTATGATGCTATCCGCCAAGGTAGAGATCTAGATATGGTTCCCCGACCGGGAGTGAGCTATGCGGACTTTGCCGTCTGGCATAACCGATTGCTCAGCTCACCTTCTCTGCAGGCTGATCTGACCTTCTGGAAAGAGAATCTGTCTGGAATGCCGAAAACATGCAAGCTCCTCCCCTTTGCCAAGTCTGAAAGGCCTTTGCACGATGACCTTCAGCGGACAGTTGTTTCTGGCATCCTGAAGAAGAGCCTTCTAAATAGGATGAAACGAATTTGCTCACAATCGGGGGCGACCCCATTTCAATTCCTGCTGGCTGCTTTCCGCGCCTTTATCTTCCGCTATACTGAGGACAGCGACTTGGGGATTTTGATGATCGACGGTGACCGACCTCACCCGGATCTTGAGGACGTGCTGGGATTCTTCGTCAATATGACCCCCATCCGGTGTCAGGACAGCTGTGAGGGTGCATTCGACCAATTGCTTGAGGCAACCAAGACCCGAACCTTGGAAGCCATGTCTCATAATAAAGCGCCCTTTGACAGCATTGTAGATGTTGTCAAGGCGGAGAAAACAACCAGCCACTTCCCTTTGGCCCAGATTGCCTTGAATTATCAAATTCATGGCACATTCCCAGTCTACCGCACCCAAGATTTCAACGTTCATGATGTGCAATCCGTGGATGTACCAACCGCCTGCGATATGCAGCTTGAAGCGCTTGAGCACCCTGAAAGAGGCCTGGACCTCCGCCTTGAATACTCTTCAACGCTTTACGGCTCAGGCGACATGAACCGCTTCTTTGACAATTTTGTCACATTCATGTCCAGCCTGATCAGGGACCACCGACAGCCGATCGCCGAAGTCAATTTGTGTGGCGCGCTGGAGATTGCCCATCTTGAGAAGAACTTCTGGAACACCCAATTTACTCAGAACCCCTGGGGCAGTGTGGGAGTGTGCCAAAGGATCATGGAAAATGCCGCCAAGCAGCCAGAGGCCGTGGCGATCGCTGCATCGGACGGAGCCGCTATAACATACTCCGAATTGGTGGAGCGCGCTCAGAGGGTTGCTGCATCCCTCAAAGCATCTGGTGTCACTGAAAGACAAAAGATTTGTGTACTGGTGGATCCAGGGGTCGATGCTGTCATCGCGCTTCTGGCTGTTTTACTCACCAGATCCTGCTATGTGGCCCTGGATAGCAGTTTTGCCGTGGATCGGTTGGCATTTATGGCGTCTGACTGCGGCGCAGGAGTCTTGCTTTTCGGACCAGAACTTCAGGGACTGGCGGAAACGGTTGCTTCCAAGTCTAAGTCAGGCCTCAGGCTACTGGATACGAAGAAGGCAGCGCTGTGTGAGGATAGGTTTGTTGGAGATTTGCCTTCTGTCAATGAAGATCCTTTCTTCATTATTTATACATCTGTAAGTCGTTGATCTTAGGTTAGATAAATTCCACTGATTTTTTTTGTTTTGTTACTAGGGGAGTACTGGAAAGCCTAAGGGTGTAGTTTTGTCCCACGCGAACACTCAGCAGATGCTGGCGTCCGTTGGCGAGTATTTCAGATTTACATCAGATGATCGATTTTTGCAACAGTCCTCGCTGTGCTTCGATCTTTCCGTCGTTCAAATCTTTTCTGCGTTAACTGCTGGCGCCCGCGTCTGTGTAGCAAAGCATGATATCCGGAAGGACCCAGCTGCCCTGGCTGCCTTCATGCATGAAACGGGTGTGACCATAACCTACTTCACGCCTACCCACTTTGCTTTGCTCCTAGAGCATAGCTGGGAGACTCTTCATCAGTGCTCGCAGTACCGCGCCGCTTTGTTCGCTGGAGAACGGCTTCCAGTCCGCATTGCCAGGGCATTCTACGACCTACAGACACCAGCCGTCGTCTACAACACCTGGAGTCCGAGCGAATTGGTTGTTCAGACAACAATTCACAAGGTCGATAAGCCAGATGACGACGTCTTTGACATCCCGATCGGTCGGCCACTTCCTAACTGCCGCCATTATATAGTTGATGCGGTACTCAATCCGCTCCCGGCGGGATTCGTCGGCGAGATCTGCGTTGGAGGCGCCCAAGTGGGCTTGGAATATCTAAATCGGCCGTTGGCCAATGCAACCTCTTTTGTGAGAGATCTCAATCCCACCCCAGAAGATCAAGCACGAGGTTGGAAGAAGATGTTCAGGACAGGTGACAAGGGATCGTTTCTGCCAAATGGGCTGCTCACTTTCAAGGGTCGAATTGCTGGGGACAAGCAGATCAAGCTTCGCGGATTCCGGATCGACTTAGGGGAGGTGGAGCAGGTACTCTACAAGAATGCATCAACACCAGATGGCCAGGGTATCGTGGATATCTCAGTCATCGCTCGAGATTCCGAGAAGAGCGATGCGACGTCTCCCCTGACTGACGAGCGGCGACTTATCGCTTTTGTCATCACCAAGAAACCGCTTCAGTCATCCCAGGAACGGGATGAGTATGCTAACTACCTCCACCGTATGGCACAGGCCTCTTTGAATCAGTACATGTGTCCAAACGGCTACCAGTTTCTCGAGAGGTTGCCCATGACTATCGGCGGAAAGGTGGACCGTCGCAGTTTACTGACTATGAAACTGGACTTAGCGCAACACACGACCACTCACACTGACAGTAGGCCAGTGACAGAGGTTGCTGGCGATTATGCAGAAATCCTGCAGGACGTCACCGGACAGGTGTGTAGCCTGTTGGGCATTGACAGGTCAATTGCTCCGAATGACAACTTTTTCGAACTGGGTGGCCAAAGCATTTTACTTCTGCGACTGCAGTCGCGGCTCAAGAAGAAGTTCAAAGTCACACTGAAGTTGCAGGAGCTCATACATGCTCCCACGCCTTTAGCTATTGCTGGAATGATTCAAAAGCAGCTTAAGGGGCCCGCGGGTGTTCAGAATGAAAGTGCTTCGAAGAGCATCGATTGGTCGGAAGAAATTTCGTTACCTGCTTCACTCATGAACACCGACTACAGCCAGCTTTCTCGCTTCCCGCGTACCGATGTGAGCAGTATACTGCTTACTGGTATAGACACCTTCATTGGCCTTCACATGTTGGCCACTATCCTTTCGAACAACCACAATGCGACAGTTTACGTCATTGGAATCCACGATGAATTGACTGCGGACCATCTGGTCGAAGGGTTGACTAAGTACAAGTTGCTGGATGCTCACCTTTCCACTGAAGATGTTCTTTCGCGGACTCGCGCCGTTCCGGGGAAGATGACTTCACCTCGTTTTGGACTCGCAGAAGAGGCCTTCAGAAACCTGGCGGACACGGTTCGAGTGATTTTTAACATTGCAGCGGATGTTTCGCTCCTCAAGACATATGTCAACCTGAAACCCGTGAATACCAGCGCCATTCTGACACTCATCGAGCTGGCTACGAGCAGCCATGGCCACCTACTAGAAATCCACCATCTATCAACATGGAGTGTGCCCCATCTGCAAACCTGGAAGAAAACCTCCCGGACACGAGCATTCGCCAGCAACAGGGAAGAGGACCCCAGCCATTTCACACCGCCTACAGCCGACGAATACGGATATTTCAAATCTCGCTGGGCTGCGGAAATGTACCTCACCCAAGCTGCCGCTCGTGGTGTACCCGTGTCCATTTACCGTGCTTCCTCCGTCTCTGGCAGCCGAGCCACCAACGTCCCAGTCCCTGAAATGGACTTTATCAGCAACATGATCATGCACATGATCCAGCACCGGGCTATTCCTGAAATCAACTCCAGCAGCCTCATTGACGAGGCTGGTGATTTTGTCGTGGATTTTCTTCCTGTTGACGCCTTGACATCTTCGATGTACACTCTGGCGTCTGAAGAGAGTGCCGCAGCCCCTGGGTTGCAGGTGTACCATTTGGGCAGCTCACAGCCTCTCCCTCTTCAGGCCTTAGTCGATGTGATACCATCGTTGGATCAGTCGGGCGAGGCTGGCAAATGTCGTGTCGTCCCGATGCAGGAATGGCTGCGACTTGTGTCTGAGGGAGCTAGCGAAGAGGAACAATTGCATTGGATGGTCATCAAGAAGTATTTCCAACATGGTCATTCCATGTTCGCGTTGGATAAGTCGCATACTGTGGCTGCTTTGAAAAAGGCGGGCAAGGAGGTGGAGTTCCCTGCTATTGATGTGGACTACTTAAAGAGGCTGCTGGACGAGCGGGGTCCGGGATTGCAGCAGTAATCTTGCTGTCAAACACAGACCCTGCTGGAGTAGCACGATACCTAGGATCTAGCTTGTTAAACTGATGGATAGAAATTGACATTTGAATCCTCTAATAATCCAGATCCAGCATATCAACACCATACCGTAAATATATTTACCCATAACGATTCACATTTCTAACCCAATGCAATCCCAAATATGAAAGCTTCATAAACTCATAAATCGGATATTCTAGTATGCTACCAACTGAATGGCTCCACCACGAATTGGCCTTGTATGGGCATATGGCTAATCTAGACCCCTGAGGGTAATTTGTTTTCCTCTTTGGGCCAAATTGCGAACCGGTTGGTCTGGTCGGATCTGTGAGGTGCGGACAAGGTCCGCGCTTCGGTGTAAGCGGGTCTATACGACGTGGGCCGGCTACTCTTCTTTACAAAGTGGAGAAGGCGACTCACGCTCATTCCTCTGAACCCACAGTTTTCTTGAGTTGGGACTTATATAAGATCATATTCCCAGAGCTCGAAATTCTCTATCTTGATAGAAGTTTTCAAACCGGCCCTATTCTAACAATTCTTTTTCTATACCGATTGGACATTCTTTTCCAGACGTCTCTTGTCTTTCAAACCATGGCCTTCAACCGTATTGCTGTCTATGGTCACCGTGGATTCGTTGGCTCTCGAGTTGTTCCTGCTCTGATTGCCTCGGGAGCTCCAATTACTGTTTTGCATCGCTCTACCTCGGATACCTCCAACCTCCCCGAACATGTCAGAAAGATTGAAGTTGACGTTTTTGATGAAGACGCTTTGGTTGATGCCTTGCAAGATATAGACATTGTGCTGTCAGTTAAAGTTACTGCGCATCTATATCTTTTGGATTCTATGCTAATGGAGTTCTCTCAGTTCTCTGGTTGGAGACGAGGGTACCGACAGACAGTATGGTTTTGTGAAAGCCATCCCTAGGACTAATGTCCGGCTTTTCGTCCCTTCGGATTTCTGCCTGCGATATTGCGAGCAGGGAATGCGCATGCCCTGTATGACGGCAAAAGCGAAACTCGAAAAGGCTTCTAAGGATGCTGGGATCCCAGAGACTCCTTCTTCATCTCAATAATCACTTTGGTCTGATTACACTAACTCCTTGTTATAGCACCAAGGACTACGTAGCGGCTGCGTACGTCGATATATTTACCACCAGACCTATACACACTATACAGAACCGGACCATTACCTTGTCAGAGCTTGCACCAACAGGCATGGAAATTGCTGCGATCATGAAAAAGAAGAACGGCAGCGACCCGTCTATTGCGACACGAAGCTTAGAGGAAGTCGATCGAATGATTGAGGATTGTATCAGCAGGGAGAGTAATCTCGCCGTCCCGTCCTATTGCCGCAAAATCTGGGGAACGGGACAAATGATGAAGATGCTTCCCAATGATCTATGGGAAGTTAAGGACTACAGGAAAGCAAGTTTAGAGGACCTCGTCCTCGGAGGAAAATTGGAAAGCTATAGAGCCCTACCCGATCATGTGTGGGAGTATCTTAGAAAGATGCTTTGAGACGTGTATATAGCCATCTTCTACTAGTCTTGCCCATGATCCCACCAGTCTCAAATGAGATGGGGCATGGGATATAGCTATTGGACCCCAGAAGTGGGCTCTGGGGCCCCTATTGGGGTTACATATTAGTACTTGTCCAACAAGCCAAGTCCCTGGGACTGCGTAAAATAATACATCCTCGCCTGTGATCTAGAAGTATTTCTTTCACACTCCTCTAATTCCATCAACTAAGTAGGTTTCCTTTCCTCGAAAATAATCATGATGGGTGAAACAAGCCCGTGGACGGTTCTCTTGGATTGGTTTGAGGGTGGGGCAAACCCGTTCCGATTCGGATGCTAATCCGATGGGTGGGACGAAACCCTCGCGATCTGTCCCGAAACGGAAAGTATATAGTGGACCTAGGAGTTCCAAGATTCCCCATGCACACAGCCACTAGCGAACGGGATATGCTTTCCATCCCATCACTTAGTAACTATGCTACGTTGTTGTTGTCGTCATTATCGTGCCTAGGTTGCCGATGCTGAAACGATACCTTTATACAACATGTTGACCCCCTAATCTACCTCCCCGACCATACCGCAAAACCCATCTTCCGCCCCCTCATTAAATATGCCAAACAGTCAGTCATCTGTCGAAGACCGCTTGCGGCGTCTCATCCCGAGCCTCTCGGTATATAGCGAAGGCACGCACTATCAAGACTGTCTCGAACTATACAACCATGCGCTGAGAAAGAAACCACTGGTCTGCACTCGGCCGCGGACAGAAGAAGAGGTCTCCCGCTTGGTTCAATTTTGCGCCGAACAAAAGACCCCCTTTGCTGTTCGTTCAGGTGGTCACGACTTCTTCGGCCGCTCCGTGATTCACAACGGCATTCTTATCGACATGCGTGACATGGACACGGTTAGTGTTGCGTCGGACCGAGCTAGCGCACGCGTTGGTGGCGGAGTGATTGCCGGCCACCTGCAGGAAACCCTCCATTCTCACGGCTTGTTCACTCCTACTGGACAGGCAAAGTCTGTCGGCTATGTCTCTTGGGCATGTGGCGGAGGGTACGGCTTCTATGTTGGAACATACGGGTTTGGGGTGGATCAAATACTGGGAGCTCGAGTGGTTTTGGCCGGCGGCGGTGTGGTTGACACCAACGAAGATTCAGAATTACTATGGGCACTCCGCGGCGCTGGGGCTGCCACGTTCGGCATTGTCGTGGAGCTTCGCGTGAAGGTCTACCCAGTGCCTAAACTATACGCGGGCTTCCTGGCCTTCCCCTTGGCCGATGCCGCAACGGTCATGGGCAGGATTGAGAGGCTCTTAGATGATGACTTTCCTGATGAGTTCAGCGGAGATGCCATCGTTGTAAATCCTGAAATGGCTCCAACCCCGGTAGCCGAGCCTTGTTTTGTTATGTTTTGGTGTTGGACTTCGCCCAGCGGGGACCTCGGGCCTGCGAAAAGCTTCCTTGAGCAGATGATGCAGGCCGGCAGGGTTCTGGGGAACACGGTCACGGAGAGTAAGTTCTATGCTTCCATTATGATATGGACTTCCAGTAAACTGACCTGTATCAAGCTACACCAGCCGCCTATGGCTTGGGTGATTCGTCGTCAGAAACATTCTTCCGCAGTCGAAACGTCGATCGGATACATCAGAAGGTTGGCACCATTCTCGCACGGCACCCTCCACCGTACCCGCTGTCCGCTGTCATCTTTCACAATAATCACGGTAAGGGTGTTCGGCACCAAGTCGCCGATCCTGTCGGGGCGGCCTTTCCGAATCGATACCAACATGTCATTCTCGGCCTTCATGGGGGCACCAGGCCAGGCGGAGTTGACGAACAGGAGCTTGCAACAGCAGCCAGCTGGGTCATACAATTGGAGGAAGCGATTGATCAGAACGGTCTTTCCTTGCGAGGAGGGTTCCCTGCCTTTTGGCCCCCTGACCAAGTAGACATCGAACGATTCTTCGGCGAAGAGAAGGCCTTAAGACTGCGGCAGTTGAAGGCACGACTAGATCCGAACAATCTGTTTCACCGTGCTCTGCCCGGTCTATATGGATGCTGATATTAAGTTATATTTTATAATTATATTCAGCTTGGAAGAACTTATATATTATATATTCAAACTTAGTATCTTCCTGCAATATAGCTTGCTATAATCTAATATAACTCCAATTTTACATACTCGCAGTTTAATTTACCAACCCGCCTGAGTCGTCGTGCCCATGTCTCGCCGCTTTTGCCTGTCGCCGGCTGCCTGATGCCTCGAGCGCGATCTAGGGCACGTCGTTATTGACGTACAAGTAAAGCCGACACACAGTCAATCGCTCGGTACTCATGGAGGAGATGCTGTCGGAGAAGCCATTGCCAAAGTTATCTGCGCATGTATGGAGTGTGATTGACCATTGGGAGGATATCCTTGGGCGGGGCTGTGTAGATGACGAATATTACGTATTCCCCCTCGATGATACGACTCCTAGCTGATTACTCGATAAATGGGGTCAGATTGACTATTGGGAGGGTATCGTGAAGCCCATAGCGAATTGGGCTGTGATTTTAATCGGTGGTTTTATTAAAGTGAGGGAAGAATCGCCCGCAAGCGCTCGACTCAGAGTTGTTGGACTGTCGTACAGTCTGGGAGGTTATCTCTAGTCAGGCATTATGGCGTGTGCAGAAACAGACATCACAGGGTGCTTTCAGATTCTGGACCGGCCTGGAGATAAAGACAACTAGTAATGATAAAGTCCAACACTGCTCGTCCTAGTACTTGCTACACATCATGTATATTTGAAGGTGCGAGGCTCATAAGACTCCTGTGAGTCTACTGTTATTTAAGAAATTAATATTGATCTAAGCTTATATAAAACACAGCGCAAGCTTATAACAGGCCAATTTCTACTTACTCCTCCAGAACCTGCCCGGCTCAAGGAATCGCCATGTCAAAGCTAGGAAATAAAAATCCCAATTACCCGGCTGAAATCAAAGCATGTACTTGCCTAGATTTGGAGAGGCACAGAGATATCACATACTGGTTGACAACCGAGCCATCCATTGAAATTCAGTCTATCAACACCATGTTATAAATATGTAACCCTATAACTATGCACAGCTCTATTGTATTGCAATGAAATATACCAACAATTCTCATAACCTCATTAACCTCGTCTTGTCCAAGTAGTGATCTACCAACTAAACGACTCCTCGACATACCGTACCCGGCGATACCCTCTTCTCATAGCCAAATGCACCGCCGCACGCGCCTCATCCGCCAACGCGGAAGGCCCACATACCAGTACCACGGCAGATGATTCACTCAGCTGGGCTTCATGCGCGTGGTCCAGAACGAGCGATTCTAGATCGGGCCGACCGGGAAGGATATCTATATTCCCAGTGTCTCCCTTCCAGAGATGATCTCGGCTGCTTCGTCTATCGGTATCTGTGTCACTTCCGTCGTCATCACCGGACCTGGCGGGAGTAGGAGTTGAAGAAGAAGAAGAAGTGCAATAAAACGACCCTCGGAAATCATCCCTCGCTAACGCAGGAGCTAATTCTCTCTCCGCGACTTGCTGTGCGAACGCCTCTTGGCGGGTTACCCAGACGAGGTGCATATCCTTCGTTTGGGTCGTGGTGCTGTTGCTCTTCGAGGAAATTGTGTCTGACTCGATAGATGACCTTGCAATATGGTCCTGGATATACGGGACCGCGGCTGCTATGCCTGTTCCTCCTGCTATCAGTAGGACAGATTCGTAGCTCCATAGCGGAAAGTGGTTGCCGTAGGGCCCTTCGAGAAGGATGGTTGTGGTGGTAGTTAGATCGGGGGAGTTGGTGCATTGCTGGCGCAGGGAGCGGGTCCAGCCGTCGTAGGGACGAATCCAGAAGATGAATTTGGGAATTTGCTGCTGACTATGGCGGCTGTGTTGGTGTGGTTGTGGGTGTTTGAGTTGGGTCTCGTCGGGGGTGGTTGTGCCTGGTGAGGATGGGTCGGAAAGAAGGGGCACCTGGGTGACATCTATGTCTAGTCCGTTGTCTTTTGATGAGGAGGTCCCGCGGTGCTGAGTGTCGTAGGACCATGCGCCGAGTGTAAATGGGTGACTTTCCCAGCCGGTTAGTCGGAAGGGCTGATACAGGTAGTAGAAGTCTCCCGGGGAGGGGCGAATGTGTGCTGATCCCGGGGTCACTTCAAGACGGATGACGTCGGATGATGGGTCGTAGGTTGCTGTGCTGCGCGTATACTGAACGCCCTTTCCGGCGTTGGCTCGCACGTGGATGTTGCAGTAGATGAGGCGGATTAGGCGTAAAGAACGGTCGGCGATCCAAATGGCTACTGCTGGCCAAAGGTAGTTCCAGTATTCGTGGCCTTCGAAGATAATTGTGTGGCTGGGTAGAGAGTGGTTAGTTAGCTTGCATGAAAATAGGAGAGAGGGACTGACTAGAAGCATCCGAACAGAAGAGCAATGGAGAAGAGGATGTGCAGGAGAAGAAATGTCTCATATAACCGGTGGCGAAACCACTGCACGGCAAATGGAAGAATGACGACCATCACAACAGTTGCCTGTGGAGTGTTAGTGTGGACCCAAACGTATTCGTAAGCTACAGCCATACCAGTGTTCCCCAGATCAGATACGGCTTGTGAAGCTTTCTGATGACATTGCCTTCTGTAAGGTTGTTAGTAATATGCTTATGGGTATGTCGATGCGAGAAGCATACTTTGGTACATGATGACAAGGTAAATGAGGGTATGTGCGACAGCCTGGAAAGTAGCGATCCAGGCAATATGCCGATGGAACAAGTTAAACGTCCCAAAGCTCCATCCTGTTGCCCAGATGAAGATATTGTTGCGCCCGGCAAAGAGCCATACTAGCGGGAGATTGGCGAAAGATAAGACACCGGTTCGGTCAGCGGCGTAGCGCATGATTTGGTCCGGAATAGAAGGCCAACTGTATTTTCATCAGTTGTGCTGCATCGAGCCTATAGACTGAGGAACGTACTAGAGATTCCCCTCGACTGGCCGGTACTCCAACGTGCAAAAGACGACGCTCAACACCCAGAACAACAAAACGGTCACCGCTTCAACACGTGTGGGAAACGTCCACCAAAGCAGCTTCCGCCGTGGCGATGACAACGGAGCCGGTACCACCAGATGAGTCTGCAACCAGTGATATATCCCATCCAACGGTATCCACAGCCACTGTAGGCGTGAACGCGCCCATTGTCCTGCTCGAATGTCTAGCGCGTGGAAGATGTGTCGCACGAGGCGGTGGGAGATGCCAACAGCGATGACGAGGGCCCAGAATGCATATCCTAATAAGCTATTCCGGTCAGTATGACTGTTACAAAATATAGAGCTTTTCTGTCTTACCCGAATGCGTTATGTGACCATACCTCGAACTGCCAAGTATCCTGCGGAGGGAACAGATTAGATGGGTAGTCGCAGCGATAGACGTCATTGGGAGCATACTATTGTGTCGAATGTCCGACGATAAAAGGTCGGAGAGATTAGAACCGCAGTGGGGATGCGCTGGGACTTTGGTATCTGCCCATATTCGACGACCGGCATGCGACTGAGCGCATCGTGGGTGAGATTCTCGGCCAACTGCTCGCGGGGGATCAAGTCGACCTTGCCGTATTCAAGGCAGTAGCCTTGCAACTGAGCGAATCCCGCGATGTGCTCCTCCTCCGTACAGTAAACATCCGCCGAGGCATACGTCGAGGTCACCTTCAGCCGGTTCTGACAGCGCGCCTCCCAGGCTCCTTGGGCCGGGTCGCCGGAAAAAGAGAGATAACCCAGGGCGGTGTACACCGCCGTCACGCATCCCTCGTCGGTTGGCGGCCGGCCGGCAAAGGCCAGCCCCAAGTATACCAGGAGGAAAAGCCAGCTGGTGGACAGCATGGCATCGAGGATACAGAGGGAGTGAGTGATGATTGAAGAGGGGAAAGAAGGCAGAGTCACGACGCTCGGAGATGGCAGAGTGCGAGTGGGGCGTGACCGAGTCGCCCGCACCCTCCGACCGAGTCCGGCCTGGGGCGAAGTCTGAGGCCCACGTGGTCCTGAGAGTTGGAATGTATGGTACAGGTGCACGCCGGGTGCTCTGACTAGCGTAGCATAATCTCAATGTTTAATCGTGACAATAAATATCTTTACACTAAAACTGGAATTGAACTCGGAGGAATACTCCCGAATGGGACATTCGGACATACAGCACAATTGAAGCCAGGAACCTCGTGATCATCGGGATGGGTCCTATCTAATCTGATCGCGCCATCTGATAGCGCCCGTGCTGTGATTCGCTACATTACATCCAGGCAACATCCCTTGTGCCTCAGGCTAAGAACGCGAGTCAACTGGAAATTCTATGCGTTGTCTGTTCACACCTAAAGGCAAGAATTGAAGGACTGTACCCTACTACTCATGTATGCAATGATACACCTACACAACCTATCAAGCTTGGAAAGAGGAACATTAAAAAAGGATGTCCACCGTGTACTGCCCCCTCTTCTTTGAGTAGCAGCGATATATGTTTCTGATATACTTGGCACATTTTTGACAGTATATACGAAGCGTTAAAGTCTGTCCTGATTGATGGGCATTGGAGGCCGTGCAATATGGAAAAAGCAGAGATCTTGGTTGATAATGGTATCTTATATGCCAACCGATGGCAGTCAAGATAAGGTGCTTCATCAAAAAAAAAAAAAAAAAAAAAAAAAAAAA
>NW_020798700.1:925078-1102680 GCF_003344945.1 Aspergillus welwitschiae
AAAAAAAAAAAAAAAAAAAAAAAAAAAAAAAAAAAGCCACCTACCGAGATGGATAGTTCGATACTAAGTTGGGAATGTTCATACCCACAAAATGTTACTATCTCCCCCTAGGAGGTCGCAAAGCCCATAATGCTATGTGACAAATAACCACCCCCCAACTCACTACTAATCCCCATTTATCTCCAGCTCTGCAACACCAACACAACAACTGCTGTCCTACTGCATCACAACCTTAAACCCCTCAAAACTCGGCAACACCCTCCTAATCTCCCCCTTGTACCCCGGAATCCCACCCGTATAATTCAACTGCTCAAACGGCTTCCCCGGGAACGTACCCCCCATATACGTTGACCGCGTCGTGGGCAACAACGTCAGGTTCGACAACTCCTCAATCCGATGCTTCCAACCATGCATAGCTGACAAGGTCGGCTCAACAGATCTAATCCCCCTCCGCTCCATCGCGCGAATCGCATCGACGATCCATCGTCCTTGAACCTCGATCGTAGTCGGTCCATTAGACAGCGCGGTCGGTGCCTGTGGTCCATATGTGAAGAAGAGGTTGGGGTAGCCGTGGATAGTAAGTCCCAGGTACGTGTGTACTGTCGCGGCCCATTCATCCTTAAGATAGGTGCCCTGTGTACTGCGCAGGCCCAAATTGGTGAGTCCACCCGTGGACACGTCGAACCCGGTCGCGACGCAGATTACGTCGAACTCGTGCTCCGTGCCGTCGGCCATACGGATGCCCTTTTCTGTGAACGAGTCGATGGGGTTGTTGCGCACGTCAACGATGTCCACATTCGGACGATTGAATTGGTCGAAGTAGCTGAGTTCTAAACTCGGCCGCTTAACTCCCCATGGATGTGGTGGCTCTAACGGGGCCAACAGGTCGCGTTTCACAGGGTCGTCGATACGAGCGCGCACCTTGCGTGCCCAGAAATCGTAAATCACCCTGTTGGCTTTGGCCACAAAGAAATAGTCACTGTACGAGCCGACCCAGTATCGGAACCCGCCTTTCTCCCAGAGCTGCTCGAGGAACGCTTCGCGCTCTTTCTCATCCTCGTCGAATACCCCTCGCTCGATAAAGTCGTAGGTGAACCCTCCGAAGGATGTTTCTCGCAGTCGGAATAACTCCGGGTACAATTGCTTGAGGCGCTCTTGCTCTTCAACTGTGAGAGGTCGCTTGCGCATCGGAATGGCCAGATTGGGTGTACGCTGGAAGACCTTGAGAGAGCTTGCAACAGGTCCCAGGGCTTGAGTGAGTTGGACGCCGGACGCGCCGGTGCCGATCACGGCGCAGCGCTTGCCTTGCACGTCGACGCCGTCTTCGGGCCAGGAGGCAGAGTGGTGGACTTCTCCACGGAAGGTGTCCATACCAGGCCATTCAGGGACGTGTCGCTTAGCGGCGAATCCGGTCGAGACGATGAAGTATTTCGCGGATGCGTGACGACCATCGGCTGTGCCAACTTGCCATCTTCCAGCAGTAGGGTCGTATTCGGCTGATACTACAACCGTATTAAAGAAGCAATCCTTCTTGACGTCAAGTACACTCTCGACATGCTCGAAATACCGCCGAATCTCGTCGTAGGCTGGATAGTTGGTGGACCAATTCCAGTTGGCCCATGTTTCTGGGATGGAATATTGGTACTCAGGCACTTCAGAGTCCACGCGAGCCCCGGGGTAGCGATTCCATTGCCATGTTCCTCCCAAGTCCGAAGCAGCGTCGAAGATGATTGCTTTAAGACCTAGCTTTCTCAATTCATGCAGACAGTAGATTCCGCTGAATCCGGCTCCTACAATGAGGACATCTAAATACAGGTCGTTGCCATTGGGGGCTTCGGTGCCGGTGGTGGTTGGTTCTGGAGGTGCGTCAGAAGCCATTTTGGGATATATCGCAGAGATATCTCAGCATGGTCTCCGAGAAAGAGGGGAAAGGGTATTTATAAATAGGGTCAGCAGGGCAACCATGAACCTCCGGGCAGAAACCCCGCAGCAGTCGGCGTGAAGACTCTCAACCATTCGTATTTAGGCCGTGGCTGACCCTGGCTAGTCGCTGCACTCTTTACTGGTGATAACCCCGCTCCGAGATGCGCGCCACGTTACATCTGCGGCAGGGGGGTATTTGTGGCGGTTATCGGGGCACCAAAAGGGCAGTTGGACGACATCCCTTGGTTCAGTGTTCGTGGTACGCTGAGATAATGTGCAATGGATGAATGACCCGGGACCTACGCTTGATCAATTAAGGTGAACTTCGCCCGAGACGGAAAACACACAAGCAGCAGTATATTGGATTGCCAATTGAACTTCTCGAAATTATGCTATAATCCATAATGACCCTGGCTTAACTTAGATAGAAAACTCCCCCGTCAAGGGTAAGTCCCGACTCGACCGTCCCACATAGACTTGGTACGTCCCCGATTGCAGCTGCCACTGCTGCGCTTCCACATTCCAGGTACTCAGGTCGCGCCGATTCAGCGAGAAACTCACCTGGGCTGTCTCGCCCGCGGAGAGAAGCACCTTGTCGAAACCACGCAGCTGACGGACAGGTCCGTTGGGGATCCCCACATACAGCTGGGCCACCTCCGCCCCGTCGACCGATCCACTGTTCTGCACCTCGGCCGTCACTGTCACCAGATCATCCCACAGCCGAGGGTTTCCTCCTTCTTGGATCGCAGCTGACGGAGGATATTCGGACGTTGTCTCGTTGGTCTTTTCGATGCTCAGCCCTGAGTAGGCAAAAGTGGTGTATGAAAGGCCAAACCCAAACTCAAATTGCGGGGTGATGTTATCCTTGTCAAATGCGCGGTAGTCGATATAAACTCCCTCGGAAAAGTCCGACTGGGGAAATAGGCCATACGGGGTCTGTGGCTCCGACGGATGCAACAAGGAGCCATAATCCGATGCCTGCTTAGCGATCGTGTATGGAAGCTTGCCCGAGGGATTGGCCCGCCCGTAGAGAATGTCTACCAAGGCATGCCCGGTGTCCTGACCTGGCAGGTGTGCCAGGACGACGGCCGTGACATTCTCATGATCAATCCAATTGTACACCAATCGGATGCCAGCGTTGTGAACGACGACAATGGTGTTGTTACACTTGCTTGCCACATTTGTGACCAGGGTGTCACTGTAGTCGTCCGTCAATGCGGAGCGATCATAGCCTTCCGTGGCATAGCTGTTGATGAAAACGAGGCACGCCTCAGACGTGGGGTCCACCTCCGGGTCTTGAGCACTGACGTCCCACAGCACGGATGTACCGTCCTCGTAGGCCTGCTGTTGAATGGCATTCAGAGGCGCGATGACATATGCCGGTGAGTTCGATCCCGAGCCACCGCCCACCCAGAGAGTGTAGTTTTGAAAGAGGGCACTGGTGCCCAAAACAGTAGAAGCAAGATCAAAAGAATCAATGACCTTGGCATCATATCCAAAGACAGACACTAGCTGGGGTGTTTGAAGAGGAAGCGCATTATTGGTGTTCTTCACCAAGACGTGGCCCTCAATTGCGCTCTCCAGAAGCGTGCTCCTCTCGTCGGGCGCGGTTCCAACAACAACCTGGTGCTCCGACTGGGCACTAGCTGGCATACCAACGCCAGGGGTGGGAAAGTCCGTATCCTGGTTCAACTGGTACCACGTTGCAATGATTCTGATCCGATTAGCTTGGTTGTACCGGGAACATTAGCCACGAAGCTCACCTAGTCGCCATATCGTCCAATCTTGATGCCTCCATCGTGCCATTAGCAATGGCGGTGGTGAGGTTGGAGCCCCAGAGCGTCGTTTCAGGCATCACCATGTCCAAACCAGCATTGGCCGAGGCGATTCCACCATGCTGCGCTCCCCAGTCGGTAATTACGTAGCCTAGCATATTCAGCAAAGATTACAGATTGGCCAAGTCAACAAATCTTACTTTGGAATCCCAGCTCGGTCTTCAATAGACCGTTGAGGGTCTTGCTATTCTGGCAAGCATACGAGTTGTTGATCCGCTCATATGAGCACATGATGGCAACACTTCCCGCCAGGACTGCATCCTGGAAAGGCCACAAGTAAAGCTCGTGAATTGTCTTGTCATCGATGTTGGACGAAACGGAAGCAACGTCAACACCATTAACCGTTTCCGGATTTCGGTTTGTCTCTTGCTCATTGCCGATGTAGTGCTATTGAACCATAAGCCATGCTGCGCCTTGCCTGAATCACTAATACTAACCTTGGTCGAGACACCAACACCAGACGACTGTACCCCTTGCACCGTTTCGTATACAAGTGCTCCAGTGAGGTAGGGGTCATTCGAGAACCCTTCCCAGTTGCGGCCACCCTCTGCCACCCGCCCCAGAGGGCCGACAACAGGACCGAGAAGAAGGTTCACTCCTTTCCGGTGAAACTCCTGCCCCATGTACTTGGCCCTCTCTCGAGCAAGTGTCCGATTCCAACTATGTTGTTATGTTAGCTCTAGGAACAATAGAGACGTTCATTGAGATTTTTCATTACCTGGCACCGACGTGAATGCCGCTAGACCAACCGTTGACATAGTCTGTTCCCCTCTGCGGACATTAGACACATCCAGTGATTCATGAGGGCCATACGTACCAGTCCATTGCTTGCATCACTGACACAAAGACCGGTAAAGTTGAGGCGCGGGATCTCGGCAATGAAGCCGGAGCAGCCAGTCTTGGAGCTCACTCCTGCTGTGAGGTTGACCTTTTCGTCGTCCGTCAACTGGGCGACAAAGGCCTTAGCCTTCTCATATGCGGAAGCCCATGACCCAGTACCCGTTCCCTCGGCTATGGTCAGGCGTTAGTGAAGGCAGTGCCTAGAAAGGGGGCACACCACGTACGAGACGGATAGACTGCGGGAGACTGTCCATAGAAGTAAGCATCACTAGTGATGTTCTGTGTCGGAGCAGCGCTGGAGAGCGCGAGGCCACCAAGCAAGCTGAGAAGCGCACTAATGCTGTGCATGTTGCCGATGCTGTCTTGAATGCTGCCAGGTCATGGTGAACACTGGCCCCATGGTGGTATTTAAATGTCACTTTCCCCTCACATCTGCACGGATTACAGTGGATGTGTAGTTGCGAAGGTATAGTTGCGGTGCCCGTGTTTGCGGAATTTCCTGACTAGCGGATAAACATCGGGCAACGGACACAAATGGTGAGTGATTAGACCCTGTCAGGCGAGGTGCAATGGAGCAGAGCAGGACTATAGAGGCCTTGTCGGGGTAACATTAGGCGAGCCGTCGCTTCTCCTCCACTTTCGGCAGCGTGGAGGCATAGAAATGCCGCAGTAGAAATCCCACATTTCCTATCGAGTCTCCACCTGCAGTGGAGAAAATCCGGGGAAATGCAGGGTGTAGGTCGTCATATAGGCCAAAGCATGACTCGGCTGGGGTACGGGGCGAGAGATAGGGTGTACCATGCAGAGCTGCGCGTGGGAGAGAGGCGAATCAAGATTTGACTTCTCCATCCAACATCCGGCTTGGCTTAGGCACTTAGGCTATTATACTCTCCGGTCGTCTGACCGCAGGAATATGGCATGGCGTCACCCATGAGGCCTTGTAGGTCCGAGTGTGTGCTTGGTCTCCTGTTGTTCCCACCAGGAGCCAATCAGCTGCTGGATATCACCATTTAAGTTCAACGCTTATTGTATGGCATCGGGCCTCGGAAGATAGTAGACGAGCCCTATCCATCGGGTCGCTGGCCTAGAGATGACGGCTCGTACCGCGCGAAAAGTTGGAAACCGCTCCCACTCCCTCATCGGACCAGAGAATCGGCACTTGTGTAGACAGAAACTAGCGCTGAGTGGATGAAGCACCCCGAGACGAGGGCGTGGCATCGGATGGTGTGTGATGGAATCAAGTCCGTTCAAGGCATCACCCGCCTGGGCCGGGTTGGAAGTTGACCGAGCGGGGTCACCATGAAGAGCTCATCGGAAGAAGCGACAACGCAATCATAACACTTCTGCAGTCCATCTGACACGTAGTTCCAGGATGGCGAGAAGGATATGCGTAGAGTACCGGAGGAGGGAGATGAGGCAGAGGGAATGAATGCCAGTGAGGCTGTTCCAGCCCGTGCGAGTCCCAAAATGGAATAGTGGCAGTCGCGGCCAAACAAAAAACACGACACTTTCTTGTTCTGCCTCTTCCCTTTCTCTTCTCTCTCCCTCTCTCTGTCCTTCTTTCAATCTCCATCTTCACTTGCTTAGAAATGCTACCAAGTATGTCCCCAAGTCTGGTACCCCAAAGTTTCCTGATAACCATGTGGGACGACTTCGGCATCCCTCCTGCCGTCATCGAAGTCCGGGTATGCCCCGGACCCACCAACGCTGCCCAATCTACTGCAAACATGCTCGTAGTAGAAGATTGACCATGCCCTGCAGTGTGCTGGGGGAAAACATATTGCGGGGATGCGGGGGACGGGATGATGTTACTCATGCATCCATAATCAGTGGGTCCCCATGTTTTTTCTCCATGTCCCTCTCCAAAAATTGCAGGGATGGGAAATCCTGGTCGGATGCCCGCGGTGCTTTCACCCCTTCTTAGTTCTTATTCACCTCTCAACAATCATATTGTGCTCTTATGCGCAGAAGGCGGGAATAATACGTTGCAGGGATTAAAATGAACAATATCCCGCGGATCGTAAACGTGGTGCCCCGTTCGCTGGGATGAATCCCTCTCTCAAAAATTGGCCCCGACCACCAGCCAGCGCGGTAACGCAACCCCGCTCATACCCGCGCTTCCTTCTCCGCATGACTGCTGCCATGCCACACCTCGGGAGCAATGCGGCTTTGCAGGTTCCGCTCCTCGTCAACAAATCCATCACCGAACACCGCAGCAACTTGCTCTAGTGACTTATTTGTTGTCCCTGGAACGAAGAGGAAGGAAAACTCCGTGGCTGCCACGCAGAAAAGTCCGCAGAAGAGATACGTCCCCAGCCCGAGTTTAAGGAGCATCTCCGGCACGACAACGCCGATAATGAAGTTAGCCAACCAAATCCTTCCCGTAGCTGCGCCAACCCCCTTGGCACGTTTGGAACTGGAAAACACCTCTGCGGGAAGGACCAAGGCCAATGGCCCATACGAGACGCTGTAGGAGAGCACATATAGTCTGTCAGCCATGTCAGTGGTATCTGCGAAGAAACGTTCGAGAGTGAGTGCTTACAAATCGGTGCCACACAGAACCACCCAACTGCCTGATGTGTAGCCCACTCGCGACTGAACCAGTTTATTGTCTCCACCATCACCAGATGCGGGATTGCCATGACTATCCCGCCGTAGATGGTCAGTGTACGCCGTCAACCCGATCGAGATCCAACATAACTGGAATTCCTCCAACGACCTGACAGACATTGACCATCCCTGACAGGATTAGTGAATTATTGTCGCTCTGTCCCAAGGCTTCGAAGAATGTGGGCGCATAATACACGAAAGCGTTGATCCCCGAAAGCTATCTCGGTTAGGAGCTGAAGGCATGGGGAAGGATTTTTGCTGCAGTCAGCAGGCTACATATCTGCTGAAGGAACGGAATGGCCAAGGCAAGGGGTGTCCTCCTGAGGGATCTTGGGTGAAAGAGATTGACCCACTGTTTAATGCCGACCAGGAGCGGATGGCGAGCGTAGTCATGATACTCCCTTTTGAGGAGCGCCTGCTGGAATCGATACCTTTCCATTCCAATTGCTCCGGTGACGATGCTGATTGCCTCCAGAACCCAGAATGATCCACGCCATGCGGGCGGGGAGATCTCGGATATATAGAATGGGGCACCCATTGCCAAGGTGCCGACACCGATCCCTCCGATAGATCGGCTTGCCACGATTGTAGCATAACTTTGGGCGGCTGTCTGAGTGGTGGCAGCCGAGTAGGACAGAGAACCGACCATAGCCAAATGGAAACCGCCGAATGACGCCAGTAAAGCTGCACCGAATGCGTAGGGATCGTGGAAGCGGTTTTTGAACTCCCCGGCGTCATATTTCACTTCCAAGGTTAGAAGAGCAAGCGCATTGGTATCGGAAAGTTCATCATGGACTGCCGAACTCTTAACGAGATCTTCGGGTTGTTCTCTCTTCGCCGTTGCAGGTTCTGTGTGCTATTGAAGCCGCCTCTACTGGCAAGGTGGAATAGATGCGTGCTGCATAGCAGAAGGGTGCCTTCTCACAGTTTATATAAGTAACCGGTTCAGGGAGCAATTATGGGCATACTTAATCTTCGTGAACCACGTTCTCAATCGGCAATTGAGACGCCGCCCCGCACCTGGGGTGTCGATCCGGAGGATCAATCATTGGAGCTCGGTGGAGGTTTGCATTGGCAGTACTTCATAATTGGCAAACTGGCTGCGACGGGCCATCTTGCCTCGTTCGCTGTCGCCAAATGCAGGAATACGTCCTCGTGAGGTAAGGCTGCCAAACATCGTATCGGCGAATCAACAGCGCGGTTTGCACTGTAATAGAGCCCGACTTGGCATCATGATGGATGCCATCATCTCTTCCCAACTAGCCTATCATCTTTTCCAGGCCATCTGAGTCACCACCTTGCGTGAATTGTATTAATGTTCCCCAAGGTCGCCCCTAATGAGTTATCTGGGTCCGAGCTTAGAGTCATCAGTACTTCGATCTCTCGGCTGCCTGGTCCCGACCTCCGCATATCCCCAGTTTGCCGTATATCATCTCGACGCCAGAGTCTGCTTCAACAAAGTAATCCACATATGCTCGCTTCCTGGTCGATGAGTGGTCGGGCCCGGTATATTGGGCTCACTTATGGAATGAGCAGTATATCTATAAACAAAAACGCTGCAATCTGTTAATTAAAACAACTTTGTCGCAATTGACTAACAAACTAAGAAGAGTACTTCGTCCTTGTCGTTGCCTGCCCTTCCAATAACACTCCAATCCGATGAGACAACTCCTTCCCGGGCCATACTCTCAACGCGTACGAAGACGCCCACGGACACATTATATTCGACCTCGGCATCAGTAAGCAGAATGTATTTTTCTGGGGGCCAGACAACCAGGGTTCAGCACCAGAGGCAAGAACCAGTTTTCATTCCAAAAGCAGGGTCTCATTGAAGGGGATTGATACCTCATGGCTCTGGTCTATAATTACGAGTCGATGACAAGCGAGCTCCATCTTTTGGATTTGACCGATTTCAGCAAGGCCAGGGCCGTTATTCATCTGCCGGTTCGGCTTCGGCCTGGTCTGCATGGGAATTGGGTGGACAGTCCCATATGCAATCTGTATAAGCTGTAGATCATCTCCTCCACATGGGAGATGACGGGATGAAGAAGGTTTATTACCTGCGCCCGAGTGGCGGTATATGCCGTGAGGTGCAACTGTTACACACTTACTCTGCTACCCTATCGGCACACTATGAAGGTAAATAAATTCGGATGAATCAATAATACGTTCAATACAAAGCAGAAGAGATTCTATCGCAACTGCAAACTCATACCGTTGCAGTCGCGTGGCTGTCTGATGGTACACGATAATATGCTATGACTCGACCTTGCGCTACATGTCTCGCTATTTGGGAATGAGCTTAGACAGTCGCTAAGTGCCGGATAGTGCTTGTAATCCCAGATGAACACCGCTTGACAGATTGCTGTGTAGCTCTGTGCCTCACAGTATCATGCCGGGTAGAGCGTGCCATCTGGCTGTTGTGCAGTCACGACATTTGTCCCCTTCTCCAGCAGTCCCAGGAAAGAGAGTAGCGCAATATTGTTGATAGCCTTAATAGTAAACAGATAGACCCATTTGTTGAAATCAAAGTTGACATCGACTGAGTTTAGGTTGGCTTACTGCGAGAGAGGTGGCGAGGTGTAATGTGCGTCTATTGTCTTGAGAGATCTCTGCTCAGACTGAGCCACCTTAAACTCCCATCGCTCAAGGTGCCTGATGGCAAAAGCAGCGGCGATTGTCTGGCGCTTGCGATCACGCTCCCTCTTATCCACCACATCGAGAAGATGCGCGTGAGTCCCCCCAGGAATGACATAATTGAGGTCCTTGACAGACATCGTGCCATGTTCGTATATGTCAGGAATCGCCTTGATGTTGCCGAATGAGAGAGAATTAAATAAAGATGTGTACCTCACATTGTGCCATTTGGCCCGGTGAGGAAATATCTGAAGTGAATGTGGACTGAAGCCGACCCTCCATGTTGGCGGCTGGAGACGAATCTAGCAGATACAGCCAGTAACACATTTTCATAACCAGGCCTATTGTCCCCTTTTCGCTCTTCGCGCTTCAGTCCCCTTCTTCTCTGGCCCGAGCAGTCAATGATTCTAGCAGTCGCTCTGGTAGCAGTGCGATTCATATCTAAGTCTATCCCGCAACACAACACTGGTTACCGAAGATCTCATATCCTACCACTCAGATACTCCTCTTCTTTCATCAGTCCATCCTCCCCTACAGTCTCAAGCTCTCTGATTTACTCCTCACCACTTTACCTGCCACCAGATACTTCCAGGCCATTCTCTCACAACCTACAACTGCTGCAATAGGAAAATGATCTGGTCCTCGGAAGCAGACGCCAAGGTAAGCCAGTTACTCTCACATGAATGCCACGGTTATGCATGACGCTGACCTTTCAAGCTCTTCGTGGGTGTCTTGAATCAGTTGCGCGGAAAATTGAAGCTCGACTATCAAGAACTTGCAATGCACATGGGCGGAGGTACTCTCTACCCTTTCATACTCTCCAGAGTGAAGTATACATACTGACACACCTAGACTGCACCTCCTGCGCCGTTGAGCAGCGTATGGTGAGGCTCAGGAGGATGGCAACTGCCGCATCCGTGGCATCATCTAGTGCGACCGGTGGCGGAAGTAGTACCAACACAACCCCTAATACTACCCCACGGAAGCGCAAGGGAGATAGTCTGGCAACCGCTCCTGCGAAGAAGGCCAAGACAGGGGGTGTCGCTTCTGCCAGATCTGAGAAGAAGGAGGCAGATACAGCTCTTGTCGAGGAAAATGGAAAGGCCGAAATGAAGGTCAAGTCTGAGATTAAGAATGACCCTGTGGAATAATGGTGTGCCGGGGCTGTGTTGTTATCTACGTTTCCCTGTGGTTTTCTGGGTGACAGCGTTTTAAATTGCCTTACACACACAAGCAGTAGAATGCTGGTGAGGCAGACCTCAATTGATGGATGGAATGAATAGTAGCTAGAAAAGCATAAGCGCTGTGTCATACGATCGAATGATCCCGCAATCAAGTAGCACCCGTCGCCATGTAGATACATCCAAGGCAACCTGCAATAAACGAAATCTGTCTTAGACCATCATCACATAGCCAAGATCGGATTGAGCCAAGGGCACAACACCCTATTCCTCATCCTTCCCACCAGTCGGGATGCTATCGTCAATATCAGACTCCTCCGACACCTCCTCATATTTGATCTTCTTCCTAGTTGAGCGTTTCTTCCTTGGGCTTAGTGCAGCAGACCCATTGTCTGACATTTCCTCGCCCTTGGCCTTCTGCTTTGTCGCAGCGCGTCTCTTCTTGGGGCTCGGTGTGGCAGAACTGTCATCCGCAGAGCGCTTCACGTTCATACTGAACGTTATGCCAGACTTGATCCCCTTGCGATATTTTCCGAGATGCTCCTTGAGAGCCTTTGCGGTGGGCTTGTCATCGCCGGCTATCGAGGTTAGAGTCTGATCTTTTGCGGTTTGTTCGCATAACGGCCTAGGAATGATGAACTCACGCCAGCCTTCGGCAATCTTATCCAGATCCAGGTTCAGTGTCTGGGTCTCGAAAATGGTCCGCCACAGCTGAAGTGTATTACGTTAGATAGTTGATAATTTGGGTTTCTATGCAAGGGTATAGTTACCAGATCTTCGTTTTCCGGTGTCCAGCGCATGGTTGATGCCGGTTGAGTCAGAAGTGATGGAAGAGATGATCTTGAGGTGAAGAGCGTCAGATGTTAAAGGTAACGAGATAGTTTATTCGTTGCCGTAGCACCGGTAAAACTTGGGATAGTTTGGGAGCTTTCTGCGATCTGGTTGAGATACACTAAAGGAGAAGAAGCTTTTGCTAAAGGTAGGCTGATCGGAGCAGTATGGTGGTTAGGTGTTGCCTGCCTAACGAGATAAATAATCTGTCACAGCAACACAAGAAATACAGGTCATTTAAGTTGAATGTGAGCCGTAGTAGTATTCACTCGTTAGCAGTCACTGTTTTGTTTCCTGGGAAAGGTGCCGAAGTAGACAGGCTATCAGTCTCTGCGAAAGATGGCGTCTGCTGCCTCGAAAATGACCAGCTATATAGGCTCAGAGGGTATCTTACCCATTAAGAGCTTGGTATTACACTTTACTACATAAGAATTAAGGTGGAGCGTTTTACAGATGCGCGTCGGGTGAAAGCGAGGGTAAGGGTGAGCATTGGCCTTTCGAGGTGATCACGAATATTAGGTTGTCCAGACATGCTGCATGGTCGGATAAGTGTTGTGAGCATTTGTGCATCCACATATTCTAGCACCAAGCTTGAGCACATGGCAGGCATGGAGCTACACTACTCATTCAAAGCAGGGCGACTAGATGAGCGACAAGATACTAACTCTGTCGTGGCCGTCGTTGCTGTCATTGGTTGCCAGCAAGATGACACTCAGACTAGTGAGTTCCTCGGCATGAAGTAGAGTCTAGCTTGGCGACGAACTGGGTTTTTGCCAGGTTCTGAGAAGAATAGGCTATAATAGCCTGGCGTTATTGACCACGGTTGAAGATTCAGATCAATCGGGAATCAACCCGAGATCTTGATCGGCCCCCGCGGACTCAAAAGGGAAAAGCGCGCTGCAAGTGCCAGGCATGCAGGCATCCATGGTTTCCTGCGGGCCTCGCGAAGGGCCCAAAATGTATATTCCCGCTCGTCTCACCACTATCCTACATCTATCATCCCCCATTCGATAGTCCTTGCTAGATTCTAGGCATCATATTCCATTCTCGCATGGTCTGACTAAGCTTCCTTTCATCAGGATCAGTCCAACAAGTTAGTTTCATCCTCTGTGGGAATCGTGGGACTAGTGCGTGGATAGCCCCCAATAACGACCGCGATGCTAGTGGCATGAGGTGGAGAGACAAGTCGGGATCACCCAGCCATTCAACACTCGTAATTTGGGTCATAATGGCTGGGGTCTTGACTACCCCGCTATGCCTGTCTGCTCCCAAATTCACTTCTTCTCTCCCCCCTTCCATTTCAACTAGTCCAGTCTCCATTATGGCCTCTTCCAATGTCGTCCTTGTCCCTGGTGCCTGGCATCAGCCGTCCTGCATGCGCCAGCTGCAGGATGAACTGACCAGCCGGGGGATAAACGCCACCACAGTCGCTCACCCGTCCATTGGCAACACCTCTCCGCCACTGAAGACCATGGTGGATGACAGGGCGAGTCTGCACGCCGTCATCGAGGAACTCGCGGATAAGGGCCACTACGTGACTGTGGTAGCTCATTCATATGGCGGTGCGGTTGCGTCGGGCGCAGCTGAAGGGTTGGGTGTCGCCGAGCGACGTGCGGCTGGAAAGGCAGGTGGGATTGTTATGATCGTATACCTTGTAGCCTTTGTCGTCCCCAAGGGCCAAACCCTTCTTGGGTATTTTGGTGGAGTCGCCCCTTCCTTCTGGGAATTCAAGGTTGGTTCTGTCAAGTCAATATAGCCATGATACGCGCACGATACTGAATGGATGGTTGGACCAGGGTGACCTTATCTATGCCAACAATCCCGCCATCAGCGATCCGGCCAACCTCTTCTACAATGACCTCCCCCGCGACGTACAAGATTACTGGATCTCTCAGCTTCTTCCCATGGCCGCGGCGTGTTCCCAAGTGCCCAACACTTATGAGCCGTGGAATTATATCCCATGTACTTATATCCAAGCGAAGCAGGACCAAGCTCTGCCACTGGAGATGCAGGAGAAAATGATCGCCACTATGGGGTCCGTTACGAACCTGACCCTGGACTCTTCACATTCGCCCTTCTTAAGCATGCCCCGTGATGTTGCCGTGCTGGTCCAACAAGCAGTCAAGGAGGGGTTGGAAAAGGCGCCTGGTGTTAGTATTCTTACCGCATGATTTTTGCTTGAGTCCGTCTTGCAGCACACAGTTTATGGACAATTTTAAGAAGATTATCATGAACTTGAACCATGTTAAACTTGCAATAACAGCAGGCACACAAGTATTGAAACACAACGCCGTCTTCAAAAGGTTCTGCGGCACTTCAGAGCACAGCAGTACCTAGAATCATAGTAACGAATCGCGTCAAGGTCCTCAGATCAGCTATCTCACAATCAGCGTGGGAAGTATTGAAGGGTCGTCTCAAGCACCTGGCAGCAGAAAAACCTGGCAGCTGCCATCATGCGGTCTAGTAATCAGAGGAAATGGGGGGATAGTGATAGCTGTACAATGCCCCTGTCTTGTTGGCATCAACGTGATCTGACAAGAGCACCGAAGTGTACAAAGCTAGTAAAGATCAAAATAAGTAGGAAAGAATGAATACTAGGAAAGATGCAACTAGACCTCGCTAGTAAGAAGGCCGCCTCTTCGAGACCCTCCGCAGGCGGTGAGATGACGATCTGAATCTGCCTCCCCGGCGCTGCCTCAAATCTTTCTCCACTCCTCCACCCTCTGCCTCTAGCGGTAACCCATTATTTGTTCATCCATCCGTCCCATGGCTGCAGATTCCGGGCAGCGCTCCAGTGAGGGTCCTCGTTTACGACCGCATCATATGGGGAACAAGACCGTCGTGGCTTGTGACCAGTGCCACCGCCATAAGCTCAAATGCTCGCCGCGATCCCAAGGATGCGCCCGCTGTCACCGTACGCCTCCACTTCCCGCTGCCTCAGCCGGCCATCTCTGAACAACCCCAGGATTAGGGATACAGTGCACATCCAGCCGCCCGATCAAGAAACGGGGAAGGCGACCAACTAGGGAATCTCTCCCACAAATACCTCTTCCACTATCGGAACATCACTTGTCGGTGCGGCCCGTGACACCCACCCCGGCTTGTGCGCGGATGTGCTGAACCCCATTGCAGTATGCACCTGATTATCCTGTACTGGACTGCCTTTGCGATCTGCAGGTTTTGACATCGGAACAGGCCACGCCCAGGTAAAGCTCTAACCTCCATCGATTTTTAAGCCTGTCACACTCACCATATGCAATAGCGCTTCCCCGCTTCAACTCTCGCGTTTTGAGGCCTGTCGTCTGTTAGAGCACTTCTATGCTTCACCCAACAGAGAATTCCATGCCTTACTCATCCGAAAAGGCAGACTCTTAGATCAGCGTGCTCCTAGGCCCATATTGCCAACCCTGCTGCTTTCAATCTTATGTACGCCTACGGACTTCTCCCGAGCAATAATCCTCCAGCCATCTCACATGATTTAGGCGTCGCTTGTTTCATGCCACCAGCAGAGCAGTCACTTTATGCATCCGAACGAAGCGTCAATGAGCGCATGGCCCAGGGACGCTATCTCCTCGACAGGCTAATTCAGCATTTTCACCCCAGGACATTACCCGATACTAACCACGTGCTCGATGATGCCTTAACAGCATTCATCATGACAAGTATCGCCCCGAGCGAAAGATCGGTCGAGTCAAGCTTGCAATACTGGCTTATATTCCTCAAATTCGTTGTTCAGAAGTTGGAGCTACACAAAGATGTACCTGATCTCAGTGAAGACGACAAAGAGGAAAGGAGAAGGTTTGTCTCAATTCCTATTACAAACACTAGATCTAACGTCGTTTATATTGAGTCCGTGACAGGCTATGGTGGGCAACTTATATTATTGATCGACATGCGGCCTTGTCATTCAATGGACGACCGCGGATAACCGACAATGAATGTCTATCTCTCCCGACTCCGCGCCCCGATCCAATATGGAATCAGCCCGGCCCGTTACCTCCCGGGTTTCAAGGGCGAAGCGCACATGAAACAGTGCTCAGCTATCATGTAGGGAACCTGGACATGCTAGGCCTCTTTCTGCCTCTGTCAAGGTAGGTCTCCTGAGAGTCCCTAAGCTCAAGCCGTGGTATCTGAAGCTAGTGCAGGATACTGGGCGAGATCTTGGAATATCGCTTCCTTAGCGATCATTCAACATTTAACACATGTCATGGTCTTTGGAACACAGTGCAAAAGAATATCCTACAGAATCTCGAGATATGGTATCATTCATTTGAGGCTCTTGTGGGCTCGGAGTTCTGCGCAATTGCTGAACCAGATTGCGATTCATTTCCGGCAGCAGACATCCCAACAGTGGCCTACTATGGTTTTCACATGTACCACTGCATGTTTGTATTACTACATGGTCCTATGGACGTGGTGCGAATGTATCAAGACCTTACATGGCAGTCATCTTCCGACTTTCTGACGGCTGGCGAGCATGCTGTGGCTTGTGCGAATGTGAGTCACCCCAAATCGCATTGTAATATTTTGATAAACAGAAAGCTTCTATCGTTCCAAATACACCGTTGCTCACATAAGCGGATAAAGATTGCGCGACACATATTGCGAATCGATCCACAACTGTCTCTAATGTATAGGTTTTTCGGAACCTACTTTTTACAATCGTCTTTCATCTTCCTCATTCTGGCACAAAAATTGGGGAAGCGATCCGACGACCTGATTCTACGCAATTGTTCGATTAATCTACAAGTTTTGGACATGTTTGTGGCAGCGACGAATATGGACTACCAACGCACGTTTGCCAAGCTCTTGCGCCGAGCGCTGTCATTCAATATGGCTGAATCTACTGGGGATAGTGTACCCGGACAAGATCAGCCGACGCCGGAACTCACGGGCGCACCTCAATTACCCTTGGATCCAGAAATGTTTCGTTATCGCTGGGCCCCTGGATATACTGGATTGTGGGTTGGCCCAATGGGCTGAGAACAGATCAAACAGGTCATCGTCCGTTCATTACTCCATCGATGTCTACGCGGCTATCAGGCCTACCTGAGCAGTTACGAACGGTCTAATAATTACCATTAGGCTATTAGAGCTCTATAGAATATGGCTCGGACCCGTTATCGCTTGCATGGCCTGCTGGGCAGAACGCCAATCTCTGCCCAGGATATGGAATCTATGCATTCTGTCCGCCCAAGTCCGATCCGAGTCCATGTGGATCTTCGAGGTGGTTCTGTCACTGCCATAGACAGTTGCGTTGCCGGCCTGGCTATCGAGAGATGGGGCTGTGATAAACCGGATCCAATCTTCCTGAACACGGAAGACTAAGGCAGCGTTTGTCGGCGCTTTGGCTGGCAGGGCCTCGTCTGCAGCACGTAATGCATCTGCGAAGCAATCATAGATATATATCAAATCGACACAGTGCTGGGCAATCCCTTGCCGGGGCCCCGGAAATGGGTTGCCCACGCTCATGCGATACGAGTGCACCGCAGTAGGACGCGTTATAGTAGGGCGTTCTGTAAGCTTATCCCTTGGTACTTCCCAATCCCTCAGTTCTTGTCTTGCACACTGCACAGGATACCCGAACTGTATATCCGTCAACATCTGAAGCACCCGTTTTCTAAGCTCTGTTGGGGGAGTGTCTGGCTCAAAGCCATACGCCTGGTATAGATCTTCTAAGAACTCCTTTGACTCCACCCCAGCAGATAGTTGTTCGCTCAGATGCTCATAATTTCTGATTCCATTTACCTCGTTTAAGTGTAGAAGACCCTGTTCGTTATCAGCATATGATCACAGTTCGGTATAATAGACTGGCTGACCTCGACGTCTGTGTCACCAATCAAAACCGGAATGACTCCGGCACCAGAGACCGATGTTTCCGCACTAGGCTCACTGTGGAGGCCATCGAGGTGAATGTTCCAGCGACCATTTGGCCTTTTTGAGATGGTTAGGCCATCTTCCACTAGGGGACAGACGATGGAACCCAACTTCCCAGCCGCTTGAAGGATCTCCGCTGGCGGAAGGTTGACCATGAAAGCCATGCGGGAGATAGCATCGCCTGCGGGAGCTCCTGCATGCTGACAGAAAGCGTTCCAGCGCGCGTTGGATACGTCCATCGAAATGGGACCGAGCACACCAAGGGTCCCCGATTGAATGATCCCTCGCTGGATCAAGGGCTCGCCTTTGCCAAGAACAGCCTCCAGGACGTGGGCATGCGACGAGCTTCCGCCAGCGGACTGACCTCCAACAGTGATCTGGGTGGCATCACCGCCGAATGCCCCAATGTTCTGACGTACCCAGCGAATGGCGGTTCGCTGATCGCTTAGTCCGAAATTGCACCCTTTTCTCTGACCTTCCGGTTCAGCTTGAATAATCTCGGACGAAGCCGCGAATCCAAACATGTTGAGTCGGTAGTTGATGGTGGCCACGATCATGGGAGAGCCTAGCTCAACTGATTTTTTGACGAGGCGAGCCGGATCTATTGGGGTTGATGTTGATCAGTGGTACTGTGACCGGCTACGCCAGTTTCTCAAGCAAAGCACTCACCCCAGATCGGATCTGTTCCCGCACCGAAGCTATATGCTCCACCATGGATATACACATAGACCGGCAATTTCACTTCCTGCGCGTCGAAACCAGCTGCAGCAAGGGCCGCAACACTGGGTCTTGTGATGAACAGATTGAGACAGTCGAACTCAGACTCCGTCACGTCGGCCGGGAACTCAAGATACGATTGATACTCGTCGGTGTTGTTGGGTTCCTGCGGCTGAGGGCAGCGAGGACTGATGCACAAGCCTGGATGTTAGCGTTCTGTAGTCCTCCACACTCAGAAGCAGAGATGGCGACCTACCCGTTCCGTGTTGCATCAAATTCATCCTGGGGTAAGCGATCACGGAGCACTGCATGCTGCCATCTCGCCGGTACAGTCCCGTACGGGATCCCCCGAAACTCTTCGATTCCGGAGATGGATGATTTCCTCCCGATCACCCGCTGAGGATGTGAGGGTGACGTCTGCGTTGGGACAATGACGACTACCTGGTCGGACATGGGGCTGGACGGGACGGGAGCCTGGTCAGAATTCTCGGGCACCCGAAGCTGACGCACTGCAGCAGCCATACTGTCGGTTTAAAGCAGGAAACAGCAATGAAAAGGCGTTGGCAATTCCGAAAGTCATGGTCGGCGCGGCTAATGATTTATACCTGTCGGGGTCGACCATCGTGGAGTTGCATCCCGGCGGTGGATCCCCCTTGATTCCACTTGCTGTTCGCGGCTGTCCGCATCCCAAGCTAATCTGTTCCAGACCCAATCAGCGTCGGCATTCGGACCGCGCCGGTGAACTTTAGTCGGTGAATTACGCTGCCAGCATTCGGCCAATTTCCTTCTGCGCGGCTGGATCTCATCTATTTGGTCGGCTGACAGAGCTTCTCCGCAACCCCGGCTTTGGGGACCAAGAAAAATCTGGGGAGAAAAGGATAAACTCATCCCCAAGTTGCCTCAATATAAAAAGCCCATCCTGACAGCGCTCACTGCACAATGTCTGGCTCTCTGCTTGTGCTCTCAAGTTTGCTACCTGTCTGGCTTTCTCAACCTTCTCTACACTATGACGGCTCCAATGTCGGCCACCGCTGCCGCCCGAGCTGACTGGCGTGCCATTGCAATTTGCCTGTTCATCACCATTGCAGCCTTCCAGTTTGGCTTTGACTCATCCTATTACTCTGGTAGGTTCAGAGCCATACCCCTTTCCCCAAAGAGCGACCAGCTTGAGTTTGCGAATACCGAACGCTTGGGCATGTTCTGATTGCAGTATGTTAACTCACATTCCCTCAGGTATACTGGTGATGGAGCCCTTCATCAAAGCCTACGGACACTATGACAATGCAACTGGGGGCTATGTTCTCAGCTCCAGCGTTCAGTCTCTCACGACCAGTATCATCAATGTCGGTGAGCTCGTCGGAGCCGTATCATCATACCTTGTCGATGACAGACTTGGTCGCCGTGGTGGTCTGTTTGTTTCAAGCACATTTGTCGTCTTAGGGGTGATCTTCCAGGTTTCTGCCGACAAGCTTGCTCTGTTGATTGTTGGACGGCTACTCCTTGGTTAGTACTCATCGACGGACGCTTTACCACAGCTATCACGTTCAATAATCGGTTGTAACCGTTACTAACCGACGCGCAGGGTATGCCGTGGGTCTTATATCATGTCTAGTTCCGCTGTATGTAGCCGACTGTGCCCCGGCCAGGTTCCGTGGAGCTCTGGTTTCTCTCTACCAATTCGATGTTGGCCTTGGACTGCTACTGGGTGTGATCGTCGATAATGCGACCAAGAATCGGAACGACAGCGGCGCTTATCGGATCCCCATGGCGGTGCAGCTGGTCTTCCCAGTCATACTGGTTCCGGGGCTTATCTTGTTCGCCCCTGAATCACCTCGGTGGCTCTTGAAGAAGGGGAAGACGGAGCAGGCCCGTGCAGCCCTCCGTCGCTTGCACGGAAATCGACCGGACGTGATTGAAAGCGAGGTTCTCTACATATCTGGGACTATTGAAGAGGAACGCCGCGCTGAAGGTTCATGGAGGGAGCTACTCCACTGGCATCAGGACGGTCGCAAAGCATACCTGGGGATGGCACTCCAAGGTAAGATGAAAAGCCCCCTTGCCTTCCATCGTCCTCCAATACTAAGTGTCTTCTCCGCATCAGCATGGCAACAAGCGTCTGGAATAAACTTTATAACCAGCTACGGAATCGTGTTTTTCTCTGCCATAGGGATGACCAATTCATTCCTGATCCAAATGGGCCTATACCTGGTCCCCATGCCCGCGGTATGGCTGAATCAATATTGCGTCGAACGCTTTGGTCGTCGTCCCATGCTCCTGCTCTCGTGCGTCCTCGTCGCCATTGTCCTTTTGATTGTCGGCGGGGCCGGAACAGCATCTCATAAAACCACGACTCTCGACCGATTGATCGTCGCCATGGTATACATCTACATGATCGTGTATAATCTCTCCTTGGGACCAGCTGTTTGGGTGGTAACCTCGGAAATATCTGCCGGACCAAACCGCAGCAAGTTGATGGCTACGTCGACCGGAGTCAATTGGTTCTGCAGCTGGATGGTGACCTTTACGTTCCCCTATCTCTTCGATAGTGATGCCGCCAATCTCAGTGCCCGAGTCGGCTTCATCTACGGTAGCTTGATGGTTGCGGCTGCGGTTTGGATCTACTTCCTACTTCCGGAGACCTCTGGACGCACGTTGGAGGAAATTCAGATCCTCTTCAAGAATGGCGTATCCGCCTGGAATTTCAAATGTATGACAAACAAACACACAAACCCCTCCCCCCCTTGCTTGGTGTTAGGCAACACGTTGACTAACTCGTCTTCCTGCAGCTTATGAGATCCCCGAAATGCCAGGTGACTCTGTCATTGACGAGAAAAAGGAAGCACATGCTACTGAGGTAGAGGAGGTATAGAGCGGGGGTGAGTGGACTTGACTCACTGTTCTTGTATTCTAAGTACCGATGAGCGTATGTGTCAGACTAGTATATATGAGGCCATTCAGTGATCAGTTCAGATCTAGTTCAGTGTCTTGCTTACGACCCAGCGTTCCGCGGCTCGCAAATTATATATTTAATTCCTTTGCATGTTCCCAAGCACTGAATTAGCTTTGCTTTAAAGCCATAATAAGGTTTGAAGTCCTATTTCTAGTTACTGATACATTTCCATATCTGTTGACCGCATCACAAAGGTACATCTAGTGCTCCATCGCCATCATTACTAATATCTCCGTCTGGAGACTGGCTTTATTTGGGCTCGGCTGGACTTCGGATAAACGGGGTTTCTGTCCGCTACATGAATACGCGCGAACTGACGCGAACCATCATCATGGGATCAAGATAGAGTTGATATTAATTCTCAAGAATCTGCAAGTCGGCAAACTCCGACAGTGGGCAATTAGATCAAACAAGAGCGCTAGGGTGATTATCGTGATAACTGGACTTTTCAGCGTCTATGAAGAGAAATCAACCGTCGCCGACCATGGAACGATCCTTGGAAATGACATCAGCGTATAAGTTCGCTAAGACGATATTTACCCGTCCCTGAATCCCGAAGTTCATTATGCGAAAGGAAACGTTAATAGCATTAGGCTCACATTTCTCCATGTTCTGCTACGACCCTGACTCGTCCACCGAGACGAGGGCGTGTTCGGATCGGCCGGTTGATCGACGGTGGCTGATTTTTGGGTCTGAGGGACATTGTTTACATGAAACCACTCATCGTCGGGAAAAGACTGCATTTATTGCTTGGCAATCGTACTTGACGAGTTTTCTCGAAGACAACACGGCGATTTTAACCTCGGGATCAGGGCATTTTAAGTAGGCGACCCAAAAACATGGTCGGGATGTGAAACACGCCGTTGGTGCGCCGACACAGGACCCCTGATTCAGGGTCCTCGGCATGCCACAATGCCAACCTTCAGCCCACGGTTCGTTCCCTTTCCTTGGCCCGTGGTAGGCCCAAAATGGTCCCTTCGCCCTGAGCCTCTGCTCTATATCAACACTTCTGCCTGAAACAATGAAACCAGCCTATTTCTCTGGGCATCGGCGCACAAATGGGTTCGCCATGTGATATTCTGAACACGTGGGAAAAGACTGGAAGGATAAATTCCAGCATGACTGCCCAGGCGGCCGCATTGATGAGTGAGGATTTTTCTTCCCATAACGTCAGGTGAATTTACCACAATGAAGCTTCCTTACTTTCTGCTCGGGCTGGCAGGTCTCGCTGCTGCGAGTCCCATGGGACTTGCTGAACGTCAACGTAAGGAGAGACCGTCCTTTTATCCTAGCGGCCACGGCTAATCGTTTAGTTTCCGATGGCAACGAACTGCGCGAAGGCTCTTGTAAGCCTATTATTTTCATCTTTGCCCGAGCATCTACTGAGCCTGGCCTGCTCGTAAGTAATATGGTCTTTCGCACCCGATCAAACACTCAAAATACTCACGAGAATCCAAGGGTATCTCCACTGGTCCTGCTGTGTGCAACGACCTCAAGATGGCCAAAGCCGGCCAAGTTCTCTGCCAGGGTGTGGGGCCTGCATACACGGCAGATCTCATGTCGAACGCACTCCCTGACAATACCTCTCCGGCTGCCATCAGCGAGTCGGAGAGTCTCTTCAAGCTGGCCGCGTCGAAGTGCCCCAACAGCCAGATCCTGGCTGGCGGGTATAGGTTAGTGGCTCTTTACTAACATGATTCTCTCGTTACGCACCTGCTGACGTCCATACAGTCAAGGAACAGCCGTGATGGACGACTCCATCAAGCAGCTTCCTGACGACGTCAAAGACAAGATCAAGGGTGTTGTGCTGTTCGGCTACACCCGCAATGCCCAGGAGGGAGGTCAAATTGGCAACTTCCCCAAGGACAAAGTCAAGATCTACTGTGCCATGGGTGATCTGGTCTGCGATGGTACCCTCATCGTCACCGCCGCACATTTCACCTACGTCATGAACACAGGTGAAGCTTCTCAGTGGCTGGAATCTAAGCTCAGCGACACCACCACTTCTTCGCTGACTGGTTCCTCTTCATCTGATACCTCTTCGAGCACCTCAACCGGTGATTCCTCTTCGGAGTCCTCATCCACAGCGGGACTGGGTGGGCTGAGTGGGCTTACTGGCTTGGGCTCGTCCACATCTGGTGGCTTCCCTTCTCTGGCATCACTTTTCTAATCAGCTAAAGCAAGATAAGCTAGAGTGGCCATGGTAATCATGTGGATTATGGTCACTCCTAACGACGCTCCGGACTTGGCATACGAGTTTATGAACGATGTTATGCTCCAAGTTTTACATGTTCGTACATTGACAAGCATGTCCAGAATGAGTGGAGCAGGATATATTTCGAGTTTACCAAGCAAGCTGTTCAGTATCTGTTACTTTTCCTCTCATGCTGTGTCATTCTACTTTATATTGTTTCACGGGTCCCGGAATGGACTTAAAAACGCTTGCTTGATGATAATGAGCTTACTTGAGATTTTACTCCCCTGTCTTGTGTTCGTTTGATCGGTTGATATTGCCTGCCGTGGGATCAGTCACGGCAAGGAAGCCAAGTAAATGTTCGAAAGTCTAGTTTTATTACTTTGACCGTGCAAGTCCATTTGATGCTACCACGGACCATCTTTTATATTTCAATTAGCCAAAGAAAGCACAATAACCCAAAGGCCGTTGAAGAAGTTCGAGTATTTGAATACTCACTTGGGTGCGACACTCCTTCTCCGTACACTAATGATACCTTCCGGCAAGATTTACGGGGGAGGAAAAAGTGAGGGGTTATCTTGACCGTAAAGGTATTTCTTGATTGTTTTCAGTGGGAGTGCAGATTGAAGATTTATTTTTGGTGAAGGGCTGTCCGCAATAGTGGGGGAATCAAAGATAATTGACTGAATCAAGACTGGAGACTGAAGGGCTGGGTTCAGGAGTGATATGAATGTGTGCTGCCTGAGGCATACGAGGAGATATCTCTGTGCCCAGGGAAGGGGAGAGATAGGCGCCCTACTATTTTCATTGTCACCTTGTATGCCGCCTTAACCATAACTCCCGGGAGGTCTCCTTTCAATGTGGTAGTTCCTTTTGTTGAGTCTCATCTAATCCTGAGAGACGCCGTGCTGAACAGAGGGCAGACCAAATTAAAGAATTTGTTACAGTGGCCAGATGCTCAGTCCCTAGGACCGGTAATCACTTCCAGCAGTAATCCGATGATAACCCCTATAGATCTCATATGCTGGACAAACATTTTCTTTATCGGGGTGGGGGCATTATTTCTGATTCTATTTTTGTGGCTATCGCGGGTGGTACTCGGTGAGCCACGTGGGCTACGTTGGAGTTGCTTTCCGCAAGGTTTGTTGACTCCTTCGGTTGATATTTCAGGATTTGTAGAGGGACTGAATCGTGCCGCATCCTTCTTTGATTCCAGAGCCAGGTCGATGGGGCGGAATTAATAGAATCTCCCTTGTGCAAGTCGCGAGATATGGTTTCGAATCCCGCTAGGGCCGGTGTGACGTCTAATTCTGATCTAGTAGGATCATGTAGACTTCTCATCCCCAATGAATCGTGTTGTGATGGCTGCGTTTTCCACCGCTCGCGGATTCGCCTCCAAAGTATAAATCAGTGGCTGCCCTCGTCTCGTTGCATTGTTTTCGGAGGATACCGGATTGGGTAGACTCCACGAGTAGCGCGGACCCTCTCCCTTTTTACTCTGTCCACCCTTTAGCCATAGCGAGTAGACCGGTCGATGAAAGTATAGTTCGATAACCCCGTGGAAGTATTTGTCAACATCATGATTTTTCCGAAAAGCTTATTGGGGGATAGGGATATTGTTGTGGATGTCGAGTGTCGATAACCGAACCACATGGCAATGGGACAAACAGCCGGTTCTTTGGGAAGTGGAGATTCCGAAGACTGGGTTCACTATGACTGATTGGTGTATGCCGGCAGATCTCCCAGAAAACGCTCTGCATGAAGAGAGGAAGCACAACAAGAGCTGTCGCGCGCTCCATCGTATAGGATTATTCTAGTAATCGGAGTGAAAAGAGAGAGAGACAGAGAGAGATAGAAAGCAGCACGTGGCCGAATTCATGATTCCATCACGTGTGTGGCCGTTCCAACTGGTACCAACTTCCACCTTCCACTTTCCATCTTCCAACGTCACATTCCACTTCAGCTGCTTCTTCATCAACTCCAACTCTCCCTCTCAACGGATTCTACTTGGCCATTCTTGACTCGAGTACCACCAATGACACTTCCTGGTTTTCCGCCCCTCTGATATCGCTTCTAGGAGCTTCTGAACCCTGCAGGAGAACGTGCTGCATATCTCTGCACGGCCCATTCCCAACAATATCTGTTAGTCACTGTCTTCCTGCCCTGTTATCACTCCATTGGATCTAGGCAGCAGCGTGGCCTGATATGAAGTCTCTGACTGACTCGAGAATCGATAGTTTTGCGCCTCCCACGCCAAGCTCTGTCCACCACGTGGGAGAGACCCCCGACGACAGAAATACACAGCATTCTGGAATGGCACCATGGACTAAACTCCACTGAATCGGCTGGTTCTGACTGGCCTCGTCTCGCATCAATCGACTCGCCGTACCAATCAAGCTAGACCTGGTCTCGTACCGGTGGAGTGGTGGCAGTTAGCGGAACGGCGGCGCGGGTGGAGAACCGTGGAATCTCTCCTTCGGAGCAAATTCCACGCCTTCCGGGCGCGGCTTTTCCCTTCCTCACCCGCGTCCCGTTTAAATAGCGACCCCCTGCTGCGTGGCCATCACCATGCTGGCTCTTGTTCTTGCACGCCTCGTCTTCTGTCCCTATACTGCCCTTCTCCATTATGGGCGTGATGCGCAAGACTGCTGACCAGGCCTTGGGCCTGACCGCCACCGCCCTGGCTCTGGTCAGTGCCGCCCAGGCCACCTCCCCGTCCGTCACCGTCTCCCAGGGTCTCATCCGCGGCTTTGAGCACAACGACACGAATGTCTTCCTGGGTATTCCGTTTGCCGAGACGACCGCTGGTGAGAACCGCTGGAAGGCCCCCAAGGCTCTGTCGTCCTTTGCCGGAGGCGAGTTCAATGCCACCACCTATGGCCCCTCGTGCGCCCAGGCCATGTCTGGCACCGCCATCACGGCCCAGAGCGAAGACTGCCTCAGCATGAACATCTGGACTCCACTGAGCGGCAGTGACCTGCCCGTCTTCGTGTATGTCTACGGTGGAGTTATGGTTACTGGTGGCAGCAGCAATGCTCAATGGCAGGGCTACAACTTTGCCCGCAAGGATGTCATCTATGTCAACTTCAACTACCGCGAGAGCATCTACGCTTCGCCTAATGCCCCGGAACTGGAAGGCCAGTCGCAGAACTTTGGCATCATGGATGTGGATTTGGCCGTGCAATGGGTCTATGACAACATCGAAGGTATGCTTTCTATTTCCGCTGCTATTGGCTCACTTAATCACTAACAAACGTCGCAGCTTTCGGAGGAAACAAATCGAACATTGTGCTGGGTGGTCACTCCTCTGGCGGTGTGCACGTCGACCACTACCTCTGGAACCACCCCGAGACCTTCCTTGCCGGCGCCGTCGAGATGTCGGCCAATGCCGAGTCCGGTCCGGCCTATGCCCCTACCGGCGTGGCCTTGGCTCAGGTCGTCGAGGACATGTTGGCTGCCGGCGTGACACTCGGCTGCGATGCCAGCAACTACACGTTGGACTGCTTGCGCGAGGCTGATACATATGCCTTCCAGACCAGCTACTTTAATTCCACCTCCAACACCTGGTTCTCCCCCATTGTCGACAACATCACTCGCTTCTCCAACTACACCGACCGTTTTGCCCAGGGCTACTACCCCAAGTCCCTACCTCTGATGGTTGGTAACTCTGACCAGGAGGGCCGTCTGTTTGCCTATGCCTATGCCTCCGAAAATACCAAATTCAACAAGTGGATCCACACCTTCGACGCGGATGTCGCCTGGGTGCCGTCCGCGGAGCTCTTGGCTGCGTACAACAGCGCTGATTACTCGTCTGTCTCCTTTGAGAGTGGCGCCTGCTACGGCGATGCCCGTTTCCTCTGCGCGACCGACTACCTTGTCGACGTGCGCTCGAGCGAACAGCCCACTTGGATCTACCGCTGGTTTGGTAACTACTCAAACGTGTTGGGCATCGCCGACATTGGCCCTTCCCACGGCAGTGAGGTACCCTTCTTCCACGGTGGCAACGAGTGCTTCTCCAAGTTAAGCGACGTCACCACCGCGGAACAGGAGCTAGCGGACTACATGAACGACTGGTTTGTGGCCTGGATCAAGGCGCCCAGTGCCGGCCCCGGATGGGACAAAGCTCAACCCGTCAACGGTCCTCTGGCTCGCCTGGGAGTTCCGGGCAACGAGCTGGCAATCGAGATGAGCACGACCGGTGCGTACAATGGACGCTGCCAGGCCGTATACAAGCCCAACTTTCCCAAGTATCCGGTGGTGCAGAACCCCGTGCTGCTGGATTCGTAAAAGATGAAGACTGTACGAGGATGTGACGAGCTACGCCGCCGTGGGGTGTGCACATTGTTGTAAATCTATTTTATTTATCAGACATAATTTCATTTAAGGATTTTATTTCCGTCTGTGTGTGTTATGACTCTTGGTCCTCATTGCATGACCTAATGTAAAAGCGAACCTAGCTCGTTTGAGATTGGCTCCGATCTTGGCTGGCTCCAGGCTTGCGCCATCAGCTGCCAGGCTTCAATGTGAGTGTACCAGCTGGCTGCCGGCGGAATCCGATTCCTCTCACTGCTACTGCGGTCATTCCGAAAACTTGGAACGTGCTTGTTGGCACTTGGGACTGGATCGATAGTGTCCCTCCACGTCCCTGGCCCTGAACGGATCGTGACTCGCGCTCGACGATCTCCTGCAGGCCTGCAGGAACACACCACCCACCACTGCGCTACGTGGTGCGATGCGGAAGATGGCCGAGGGCAACCCTAAATTGCGGGGACTTCATCCGCCGAAGTTCACCCATCGCCGCAATCAGCATCGATTCGGTGGATCAGAGCGGAACCACTATCGAAGTTAATTATCTTGGGACCCAAGGAAATTAAATGGAATGTCTTACTTGGGCCCAGACACATCGCTTCGGATGACTGGCCCGCCAGATGCAAGACAGAACGACATGGTTCTACCCTTACAGTTTGGGTTTTCAAGGCCCTGGTTCGGGTCGGACTAAACCTAATACTCAGCAACAAAGCAGCAATCACCACCGAGTGGCCGCAGGATTTTACCTTGTCAGAGCGACCTCTTGCCCCTGGTCCGATAGTTATTAATCCTGGGTTGGCAGGAATGCCCCCGGATAAGAACCACAATATGCCTCCTCGTCCTTGCACGTCTCTGCTGTCGTTGTGACTGTCCGAGGTATCGCACGTCCATCGCCATGGCTCGTCCGGACGTTGGCCAAGTGGTATGAGCAGCCGCAGCGTAACCCGTCAAAAAAGGTCGATCTTTTGTGCTGTTCGCTAACTTCTGGTGGTGGCTTATTAGGTGGCATGGTATATCTGCACGGTCGCCGCATGCATCTTCCTCGTATTTCGGCTGATCATCCGATGGCGACTCCTCAAGAAGCTCTACCTCGATGACTTCTTCGTGGTTGCCGCCGCGCTGTGTCTCATCGGTGATTTGGGCATTCAACACTACATGTTCACTCAGGGTTCGTCGTTTCTCTTGCCTACTAGTGATCCGTGCGACGTCTGACCTCCCGTTTTCTCCCCACCCACAGGCATGTCAGAGATAGCCAAGACAACCACGGCCGAAAAGATCAACATGCAGAAAGTCAGTAGGAGCATAGGGATCTGCACTCCCAAGCATCCACACCTCCGCCCGTTGCTGACTCTGTTCTCCTCCCACAGTTGATCATTCCTGGGTCCACCTTGTATGTTACCTCGCTCTGGCTCATCAAGGCCAGCATGGTGCTGTTCTACAAGCGCCTGGCCGATCGCACCAAGTATCAGACCATCTACAATATCACCCTGGGTGTCCTGGCCGCTGCCTGGCTGGTGCTGTTCTTCGACATCGTCTTCAAGTGCTATCCCCCGGATCGCCAATGGAAGAGTTTTGAGAACCCGGACTGTGAGTGGGGAGGGTTATCGGATGCTTTTAGCAGATGTTGACTAACTGGCTGCTAGTGACATGCTCCGAGAAGCAGTCGACGATCAATTACTGGCTGACAATCCTATGTATGGACCCTTTCGTATCTTGTACTTTATGGGACTCACAGCTAACCATGCCCCTAGTCAACATCTTTAGTGATGTTTTCAGTAAGACAAGGCCCAGCAACAAACTAATTACATGGTGAACTAACGTCACAGTCATCTGTCTTCCCATCTCCCAGGTAGCACGCCTCAAGATGCCAAGAAAGCAGAAGCTCGGTGTCATCTCTGTCTTCCTGCTGGGTGTCATCGTCGTCATCACTAGCAGTTAGTTTTGTCCTCTTGCCCTACATCACATAAAGTCAAAGCCAGGCTAACGGCACCAGTTATCCGTGCTATCTACTCGCATTTGGGCGAGCAGATGATTACTTGCACGGTCTCCATGATCGAAACGGCCATTGCCATCATTGCATCATGCCTTCCTGTCCTCCGCACTCTTGTCTTTGGCTCCCACTCACGCACCGGCACGTACAGCGGTCGCCGGGGATATGAGCTGTCCAACTCTGGGGCTGCGGGATTGGCCAGTAAGCAGCATACCACGGTGTCAGTATCACGCGGGGGGCCGGACGAGCTGTCGCGACATGACTCGGAAGACGAGCTGGTCAAGGAGAACATGTCGGCCGAGGATCCTACCGCGGGTATTTCAGTGACACGGGAGTATTTCGTACACGAGGGCGCTATGGAACGGCAAAGCATGCGGTAGATATTGAGCCGGAGGTGTCAGCACCTGCTCCTTTCTAGAACTTAATTTGATAGGGGCTTCAAAATAGTAATTTCTATATATATATATCATTCATCATGAGGAAATCTGATAGTATAATATTCGCATATCCGAAACTAGAGTTGCCGATCACAGTGGGACCAGGACCTTAGCCTAACAATGTCTTATACAAAAACACTAGTGATATTGGTAACGGCCACCGTCGTTCGCCAAGCCCCTAGAAGGTCTACAGTATTCTACGACGGAAGAATAAGCTACAACTAGTAGTGCCTAGTTTATTGACTATTTCGTCCATGTAGATAGATCACCTACTAATATATTTCTATGATATGTACTTGGACGGTCAATTCTGTTTGACTAATTTCATCGATCAAAATGATAGATCTCTACGATGTAGTATTATTTGCAGTAGCATTACTGCAACATGATGATGTGTTTGCTGGTTAAGGGCACTTAAGTAGTAGTACTAGTACTAAACTGGTCACATTAAACAAGCTGTCCATCCAACTGAAAATATATATTTGGGATCAGTTTTGAAAATTCAATCTACGGCAACATACAGAGTAACTATTCTGTTAGATTTACAAGTTGTAACTCTCACAACTGTCAAAGCTAGATATGACTACATTGCTTCAATTATTTCACACTAATTTTACTGCAACAGATCATGCTACAATTGCTCAAGTTACGGCTGCACATGTTCCTTCCAGGGTCCAATTCAAGGGTCGCTTACTCATACGGTTCTATCCGTCCCGGACTCGTGATCGGCATTCCTTGATTCGGCATCCCGGATAGTCTCCGTTTCCGGACTAGTAGTCATACATTATAACGAGAGCTTTATGCATCCATTAATAAGCACCCTTGAATTGCGTCTAAAGGCTACACTCATAGTAAATACTTCAGCTATCCAGGTCCATCTTACTCTACATCTGAAGTAGGGATGGCAGATTCAATCGCGGGTGAGTCTTACATTCTTTCTTCGTGTTTGATATGAATAAGTCATGGGGCGCTGTTGAGACAGATCTTGTTTTCCCATCATGCTGCGACTGCCTGAGCATATTGATGATCTTCCCTGTGCTTCGTAGTTGAACATTGCTTCGGGACCATTGAGATGCATAACACTGGGCTGGAAATTGGCAGATGTGCCCTCAACCATATCTCCTTGTTCTGTTCTGCTGCATGGATCACGGAGATACTCCAGCGTCCACCGCCCGCTAGTAGATACGTTTCTAGCTCGTCAGTCTTGATGCATCGGCCCCATCGAAGTGAGAATACGCGAAGGCCTTATATGCCCAGCTGATCAGCAAGTGGATGAGATGCTGATCGACCACATTACAGATGCTATCACGGGGCTGTGCAACGCCACTCAACTTAGTGTCTCCCTGTCGCACTTCTGATTGCTGCCTACGCGATCGCCCTCCGATGCCTGTGGGCCCTCACGCTGGCAATTAGTGTAGCATTTTGCTGTGATATTAGACACAACCTCGTAATTCCCATCTCAATCAAACCCAGCGAAACATGAGCCAGCGTGCTGCGGCCGCGGTAGAAGCATTAGGATCCGTATGGTCTTCTTGCTCGGGTTGAGGCATCTAGTATTCAAGTACCCGTCACTGGCCCGAGAAGATCAACGAAGGGGTCAAGATTGCCCATGTCGGCAGGCGCGCATAATGCCTCTATATCGGGCTTGAATTAGTTGTCTGGTTTGGACTGGCTCGCGATGGACACATCTCCAATAGCTCCACGGGCACTACGTCGAGTGAAACGCTCCCCCCGGGGTATTATGGGAAAAAGCCATGTGGACTATAGGCAAATCTTCACGTTTCTAGTTTTTGAGTTTTCCAGTCTTCATTGTTTTCTTTTTTCTTTTTTTATTCACTTTTGGTATTGAGCGATAGTCCATATCCTAGAGACGAGTGCAAAACTGCTTTTGACCACGATTGAAGCTGTGAATGCTTCCGCAGAATATCTGAGATGGTTATCCCAGGTTGAATCGCCCACAGCGGCCTGCACAACCATGTCAATGCATTGTGCTGATCTGATAGTACCTTGTGTAATATTACCTTAGCCTGTTCGACACGCCCCAGGATCAGCATTCTGCAGGGATTTATTGCCCGACCCCGAGGACGGATGATCAATGTTATTGTTGGAGCTTCAGGACCTGGAAAGAGCGCTGTAGCTGCGCTCCTGGACTGGTGGTAAAATCCGACAGAATCCATGGACGTCTAAGCTGAGGGCAAACGTGGACAGATCATTGTAGATGATTATGATATGATAGTTCGAACGCGAGGTGGTGGCAGGCCCAAGTCGGATATGTGTAGCAACATTGGAGCATTTGGACCCGTTGGAAGCGACAAGAGCCAGCAAGATAATTTGACGATGGAGGTATTGATTCACGCCTGCGGAAACTCGGTTGTCGAGATAGTTCATTCTTGGTGGGCTCATCCTCAGTGGATATCAATGTAACAGTCCCCTATTGCGCGCAGAATTGTGAAAAAGTGGCCAATTTTGATGAGGGCACGAGCTTGATTAATATTCCTGGCAAAAAGCTGGCTCAAGCAGCATTGAATCATGTATCAGCCAACCCTGATTACCCATGGTTAGTTATTAGTTCATCAAGCAGATCATATATTTGTCATACAGCATGGAATAGTTATCGAGGGAGGCACCTATAAACCACTTCTCGCCCGGGAACAAGGCTTATCGTAGTTTGGTTCACGCCTAGGTATCGGACCTGTGGACCGAAATCAGCGAGGAAACGGTAGAATGAGCTCATTATTTTCAAGATCCGCAAGCCAATCAACATCCAGCGAGTGAGCTTGGTGCAGGTGATAATAAGACATTCGTAAGGCGTGGTTTGGAATCCTAAGTCTTCTAATAGCGTGAAGTTGTGTGCGTAGATGTTGATCTTCTGGTAAGTCCTCTGTGCCGCGCACTTTTGCTTAGAAAAAAATGTCGATCGCTTCGATGGTGCTACGTACGGTGGCCAGCTTGGCGTCTCGCAGAATCATAACACAGTCACTTTCATTAAAGATATTGCGATCATCCAAGGGCGGTAATCTGCTGGACAAGTTTTCAGCTTCGGCCCAAACATTGCCCAGGCCATGACTTCAGAAACTGGATAAATTATCAGAGGATCGAAACGGGTGCAATGATGCAGGAGAGGGCCTGAAAGTTTAGACTATGCTGATCGCAGCTTGACGGCAGACGTAGAGTTTCAGAGCGTTGCCTTTCGGTATTTCGGGACGCCCACCCTTTTCCGCTTGAACCTGACAATCCCGAGCGGGTCGGTCATCTGTAGCCTTAGTGGGTGCTTTCTGCTGCGGTAAGTCCTTAGTTATCTTGTTGCGAAACAATTCTACGAGCCAACCAAGAGGACCATTCTCTTCGGGGGACGAGACATTGCCTGTATCAAGCCGGCATCCTGCCGTTGAGCCCCGCCTCTAGTCGCCCAAGGCCCTAGATATTTGCAGGGACCATCAGACATAACTTCATGGCTGGGCTAGAAATCCAGACACCTTCTACGGGCATCATAGTCACGAAATGGAGCAGGTATATGATGACACGAGATTCATCAATCCACCATGTGGCTGTCAGTTGGCTATGCAAGTGAGCTAGGGACTAATGCGCATACTGCACTTTGTGGGAGTCGAAAGCAGTCTTGGCGTGTTGCCCGTGCTCTAGTGCACAACCCCTTGACTGCTGCTCTTGGATAATGCCACCTAAAGTCTAGGATTACCATTGCGAAAAGGTCGATCAGAGAGCCAAGCGTCTGGCGGCCAAGCGTGATCTGACAAGGATTGCCGTAGCACAGCGATCATGAAAATCCATAAGGTAATCATATTTTCGCTTTGGGCGAGGGCTGTGCTGCACAGGTTCACATGTTCTTGATCATGACTTGGTGCATTTAAAGGGTGTCTAATGGCAGATGGTAGGAATAAGCCTTCCCAATAATCCATAGCCATATAACATGCTGAGATCGGGTTACCAGCGGGAAGCCACTGGAAGTGTCGTGCACAAGCATGATTGAACTGGCATTAACTTTAATATCAAAATATGTGGTGTCTAGTAGTAAGGCTGGTGCACTGGAACCGAATCAGACAGAGATAGGAGATGAATATACTAGTAGCAGGAGGAACTGACACTACTGATGATTGGAGGAGAGGGGAAGCTAAGAGCAGTACTGTTGTATGGATAGTAAAATCCTTCGTCAGTCATGTTGACATAGGTCAGGTCAGATATGGAAGGTTATTAATGCCCTGAAGATCACAACTTAGACTGAGCGATGGCACGCACAGCGAAATAGAAAGGCGGTGACTGGGATGAGAATAGCACTTGCGGTAGGCGGTAAGAAAAAGAACTGCTTCCTTTTGTCTCAGGTTCCTCCGCCCATGCTTCCTTTCTGGGTTCTTGTCAAATGCTTGTATAATGTCGATCTACCTTTCGGCTATGTTCCTTGCCGTAGCCCCCCAGCGGGGTTTCAGTCCACGCCAAGCATCGAAGCCCCCGAAGCCTGGAGAGGCTTCGGCAGGCGAAGCTGGTCTGTTAGTACCGGGGAGGTGATGGGAAAACCCCATCCCACTGGCTAGTAGCCTCGTGTGGGCCGGCGCACCATACCCCTATTAGTACTAAGTTTAGGAACGGGACACCAGTCCAGGCCGTATCGAGTGCAACGACCGCGAAAATCGTCTCAGGATGGGACATTGTGAGAAGAACACGGAGGTGTGTTCCTCTTCTGCGCTCCAGGCATTATGGAACTGGCCCAGATACGGTTAAGTTCAACAATAGTACTACTTGGGATTTCGCCTAGAGAGAACTCAAACATGGCGGGATTGTGCCTGCCCACCCAGATGGACATGATGTGACGATATTCGGGGTATACATTGGTGAGTCACCATGCTGGAGAACTGATAACTTATCTCACGACAAATTTCCTGACAACGAGGGCGCAGAACAATCAGCCACGATGGATTTTGCGGTCTCTTGACATCCTGCTTTAGCAATTTCCTGTACGGTTTGGGTGTCCCTGTCGGCGGCCGAAATCCGTTCTAGACCATTTGGCTTTTCTGAGTCCCGTTGTTGTTCGGGATGGGTGGGCCGTGAACCTTATTGGGCTGCTCCAACTCCAATGAGGTCGTTCAATTGTCTCCAACGGTTCCTGTGTGGGCTCCGGATCCCTTATCCAGCTGTCACCACAAATATAACTCGACCTGAACCTTTCAAGGCATGGCTGCCCTGCATGACCCTAAACCTTGCTTTATTCCTCCGTCGGCGCCTATCAATTCTATTTCTGTCTCACGGGATGCTTACGAGAAACAGATCGAAGTCTTCAGCTTGGCGCGCGAAGTGCGCATCTTGTTAAGGTGCTGCGGCTAGGCATCATTACGCGACTCTCTTCCTGGGCATGACTTCGTAATATGTAAAAGGGAATGATTCCACTGCGAAGCTGTGACAAACTCCCCCGTCACATAAGGCATGAAGAAGAATCTGTAGGACAATCCGGTAACTTGCCAGGAGATACGACCGGCGTGCCTGGATCTTGCTCATCGAAATTTCAGGTATGGATGGATTGGCAGTAGGACTTCCATAAAGAAGCAATGCAGATGTTGCAGTAGCTTACTAGGAGAGAGAAAAGCACTTGTAGGTTTGGGTTGGTAATGTGTTAGTCAAATCCAGGTGAAGGCGCGAAACACGGAGCCTTTCTTTCCTTGCACCTTCATTGCTTAGATTTGGTTTCGAACTGGTGGACCGCCCCGATCGCATCGTGTGGTTCTCTACCGCCGCCGTTTCAGCGCGGAACCACCTCAAGCTATCATGGGCCAGGGTCTGAGAGATTGATTTGCTCTGATTCGCTCTCGTCACGGTGTCACGACTAAATACCATCGTAGTGGCCCAAGTGATAAACTCTGATCTGCGCTGCTACGATTGGACCCTGTGCCCACCATAGCCTTGCCTTAGAACAGAAGCGGCCGAACATCTTGGGCGCTACTATAAGATGGTGGCAGGAGCTAGATACTTGGATAGTAGCCGACAATCAGTTTCCTTGTCTCCTAACCCTTGGACTTTCGCGAGGGCCACCACCTAGCAAGAATGCCACTGGAAGGCCGTAGCGAGGCCCTTGTGGCTGTGTCTGTAGTGGTCATGGTTATATCGCTTGTGACAGTATCCTTTCGATGCTTTGTGCGATGGCGCATACTCAAAGCATTCGGGTGGGACGATACACTGATGGTTCTTGCGATGGTACTAAACCCCTTGGATTTTCCCTTTTCCGCGGTCCAATCGGACTGGGCTGGTATTCAAGCCTAAGCTCACTACATCATGAATCACTAACATGTTTCCAGGCTCTTGATATAGTGCTTACCGCATGCGCAATCGCTGGTGCAAAGGAAGGCGTTGGCCGGCATTTCGTCGATTTCCACAGCTCCGAAGACTTACACCACGCCATGCTGGTACGTAAAATGACGTCGTCTTCAGCCCACATGAGATACTGAACGGCCTGTCTAGTGGTGGTGGCTGGGTCAGTGCCTCTATATCTGCGCGTCCGGGATCGCCAAAGTATCCATTGCGCTCGCGCTTCTCCGACTGTCGGTCCAGAAGTACCAGCGCATGATCCTGTGGACCGTTATGGGAGCGTCGATTTGTATCAGCTTGATATTCTGGTTCCTCATGCTTTTACAATGTCATCCTGTTTCGGAGTTTTGGGAGCGGACAGGGACGGGCAAGTGCTTGAACACTGATATATTGATTAATGTGGCGTACGTATACAGTGGGATCTGCGCCATCTGTGACTTTGCACTGGGGCTGCTGCCCATTGATCTCGTTCGCCAGCTGCAAATCAATCCAAAGACAAAGATGGCGCTGGGCGCGACCCTGAGTTTAGGTTGTGTGTATGTAAACTGTGCGATGCTGTTGATACAGTGGCTAATATCCGGCGTCTCCAGGGCGAGTGCAGCTGTTATCCTTCGGATTCCCTGCCTGCATTACTACAAGGACATTGATTTCTTGTGTAAGTGCCACACATCGTGACCCCCTTTTATTCTCTGCACCGGCAGCGATAGTCTGTTTGTTGTTAATCCACTCAACTCAAGCCATGGCCAAGACAGCTAACACTTTCCCGATCTATGTGTGTGTGTGTGTGTGACAGATTCGACCTTTTCCATCGACATCTGGTCCTTTATCGAGGTTGGCCTGGGAATCACGGCGGGCAGTCTGGTCACCCTCCGTCCTCTCTTCCGTGCAGTTCTTGGTGATCCACCCGATCGCAAGGCGAAGAAAAGCCGTGGAAGCATGCCACTGTCCAGCTTCACGGAATACACGCGGAACCGGCTTGATCCTGAAGATGCCGCAGTGTGGCGGCCGCCGCCTGATGCGACGCGGAACATAACCACCACGGTGATTTCGACTTTCCGAGGGAGTTTAAATAGTCCCATCACGCCAACCTTTGCGGCCGAGTTAAAGAAGGGCCGGTCCGTTCGGATTAAAAAGTCATTTCATGTTACTGAAGAACAAGTTGGCTACTGAGCGCGGAGAAGCTGATAAGTTATAGAGTATATAATGACAATGAAATCCATATTGTTTGTAATCAACATCTGAGCTGTAGTCAAGCGAAAGAGAGGAGAGATAAGAGAGAGAGAGAGAGAGAGAGAGAGAGAGCTGGAGGCTGAAGGCTGGAAGGCTGGCAGGTTGGCATTGTTTGCACTCGATGGGCACCTGACTGTCTTGCCTTTCCGGTACTGATAGGAGTAAGTAGTCGGTATAGTAACGTCTGTCGTCCATCCTCCTCTCGCCAGCTATTCGTCTAAAAGCCACAACTTAATCAACGGTTTCTTCCTCATACCGCTCAATCACGTAGTAATGCGCATTGCAAGCTAATCTACATTGGATTGGAAAAGGACGGACTAATTGCAGCTTAGCTACCAGTCATAAATGGAAACTAATGAGACCGCAATCTTCTCGTCAAAGACACAACACGAAAGCACATCCCGTCGGAAGAAGTTATTGAAACCTACAATCAGCTCTTATACTGTGCTACAGTTTACTTCAACCGAGCTTCCAGCACCACCATGGGCACACCCGGGGCCTTGTACACATTCGCCAGTCGCAGCCCTGCCAATTCGAAGAGGTGCGCAAAGTCCTTCACCGTCCGCTCGCGCCCACCAAACGTCATCATAGTCAGATCCATATACGCGTTAGTTGCGGTCGCGCCAATTTCGGGGATGATCGTCTCGGTGATAAGAATTCGCGACCGCTCTCGATCCATCGCATCCGCCTGGTGTGCGAGGATCTGACGGACCTCCTCATCGGGCCAGTCATGCAGCACGCGACGAATAAAATACACGAGGGCGCCTATTATATTACCAATGAATATGTTAGTTCGACCGATAGATGGGGCTGTGGGAATGGTGGGGGGCTGCTTACCCGGCACAGGTTGGGGGTTGAAGAAATCATGCGCCATCGGCTCAATTCCGTGCGACTCCATCTCGGGGCCATTATCAGCAATGACACTCTCGCGATCCTGCAAGATATACCGCCCAGGGATACCTGCCAAGCTCTCCTTGAGCTGACGCAGAATATGCCCGCGACCCCCGCCGACGTCCACGATCGTGGCGATGTCTGGCTGCGCAAGTGGACTCAGTGTGGACCCGAAGGGATATAGGCCAATCTCCGCAAGGAGAGAATCCTCCGCCACCATGGCATCATTCAGCCGGGTTGCGCGGGCAGGGTTCTGAGATATGTGCTCGAACATGGTCTGTCCGTCGCAGCCATGCACGAAAGTGAACGGATTGCGGCGGAGTTCGATGCGATGCTGCCAGCCCTGCTGCGAGAAATATTCATGGGCCCGTAGCATGGCGGGCGAATACTCATCGACCCTGGCCAGCAGGTGGCTCTGGTTAGCCATCGGACATGCCTGGCGATCCAGAGAGGGGGCCAGCAGCACTTACATTAGACTGAACACCGCCCGCATCTGGGGGGCCAGCAGGATTTCCGACTCGGCGGTGTGCGCATACAATTCCTCTCCTGTCTCGCGAAAGGGTCCCGTGGGCGTCAGGGCGCGCATATGGCGCACTGGAACGGGTCAGTTCAGTCAAGCACGGACAGGGAGCCCCCTTGGTAGCGCAGACCGGGTCCCCCCATGGAAGCGTGATAGCCTACCGATGAGTTCTTTATCGACCCCGGTTTTGGCCGCGATCTCCGAGGCCGAGATGCTCTGTCCCCCGGTCGGGATGGCATCCAATACCCCAGCTTCCAACAGGGTCCGAATTGCGCCTATCCGAACCATCTAGCATAGCGCACCATAGCGTATTGTTAGCTTCCATGGTCGAGGCCAGATTCACCGATCAGCTCCCTGGTGAAGCGAGAACGTACATCTTCAAAGTTGGCAAAGACGAGGTCGGCCGGGCCCCGAATAGCACGCACCAAGCGGGTAGCCTGGGTCATCAACTGGTAGCGAGCATCCTGACTGTTCTGGGTGGTCGCTTGATTGCGATACTGGTCGACAGCGGCCGTGACCTCGGCCAGGCACTGCTGAATCTGCTCAAGATTGGGGTCAAATTGGGCCATGGTATACTTGGACAAGGATAGTATGCGACCGGGGGGTCCTGGTAGGATGGAACCACTCCGTTGGGATGACCAGGGCGACCTACCTAATATACTTGTCACACTTGGCCCCGGCATCAGGGGGGACACTGGGATCTTGCCAGGATGATTGGCGGGAAGAGAGTGGATAGGCAACGCGACCTGCAGCTATAGCGCCAGACGGCGTCCAGGCAGCGCCGGTGCGCCACCAGCCGATACGTCCAGTTTCCTCAGCCAAGCCGGGGGAAACAGCCGACAGGAATACGAGGTGACCATCCTATAGACACGACAAAACCCGGATTCAAGGTAGAGACGAAGGATTATGGTCGGTGGACGGGCCCCCGTACTTTGCTGTGGATGGACCAGGCCAGGGCCTGTGCTCGCCTCACATCCCGTTCTTTCACCCACTGTTCTTCCCGTCATCCCGGATAGCAGCTCGACTATATCCCAAAGCCCACTCCTCCCTCTGCCGATCATCCGTTTCCCCCCCCTCACATTCCCTCATCAGCTCAATTCCCCTCTCGTCCGGCTCCACCAGATTATGTAGGACCGTCGGACCAGTCAGCCGGGCTTTGTGATATCTCCCCGCAGGTTCCGGGGTGCCGCAGGGTCTTCGAACCTGTCATGTTCCGCCCAGATTTCCATCAACCCCTGCATCTGACAGATGCAACTGATGCGCATCCGTGATCTTTGACAATGCCCCTGACAGGGGCACCCAGATGACTGTATCCCAGACTAACCTAGTCGTCACGCGATCTAGGCACAGAGGAAGCTTTTGATCATTTCCTTCAGCCAGACAAGGAAGTTCGATAGCCAGTGGCGTCTCCTCAATGGGATAGTGACGGCGGTATTCTGTTCCCCGGAGCTGGCAAACTATACAATGCAGGTGAGAATGGTCTCTCGGTAGTCGCTCCGGCCTGCATACGAACGAGTCCATACTTCCGCGCTCGAGCCAGAGCAAGCCGGACGGCGCCATGGACACGAAGGATAAGTAGCGAGGCTCCGACCAGCGTCCTTTGCAAATTTTGCTTTGGATCAGGACCAGCTCTCTCACGGACGCGCAAAGACAAGCTTCTCCCATCATGCCGTCGGTAGACCTCAACCAGATCCCTGCCTCCGCGCCGCCCGACGGCGTGACGCCCAACTTCGTGAACCCACCGAACCAAAATTATCAGATCTACTCCATCAATATTGCCCTCTGCCTTACAGGTACAGCGGTCTTGATCCTTCGCTTGTACACGCGTGGTAAACTCCAGAAGACCATTGGGGTCGATGATTGTGAGTGCCCAGCCTAGTCGTCCACTATAAGGGACCTTATTAATTGCCTCGCAGGGTTCTGTATCTGGGCGCAGGTCTGCGCGTGGCTATTTGCCATTTTGTGCATGCTCAGTATGTAACAACAGAATTGAAACCCGTGGAATTCCGGAACTAATGATGACTATAGATATCCGGAACGGCTATGGGGTCCACATTTGGGACTTATACCTCAGCAAGATCAAGCCCTTCAAGCAGGTACGTTTCACACCGGTGGCAAGTTGCACATAGCGGGCAACCACTAATTATTGCAGTATGATCTTGCGGCTGAGGACATTTTCGTCGTCGGAATCTGGCTGGTCAAAACGTCCATCTTGTTGTTCTACCTGCGCTTGAGCCCCGAAAAGCGGTTCCGCCAAATGACATACGGGATCATGGTCTTCGTTGCCTTGTACAATATCATCAGTCTGCTGGTGTTTACCCTCGGCTGTATACCGGTGCAGGCCAGTTGGGACGTGACTCTGATGCCGACTGCCAAATGCGTTGACCAACTCTCCTTCGTCTACGCTAATGCGGCATTCAATCTGTTTTCCGATCTGATCACCCTGGCGTTGCCTATTCGACTGTGCTGGTCTCTTCAGACCACTCTCAAGCAGCGGGTACTCTTGATGATAGTGCTAATGATGGGTTCTTTGTAAGTGTCTCACGTTTGAGAACCACTGTCCCTGGCTAAGCTAATCTCGTGCTCTGTTACACAGCGCGTGTGTCATTGCGATCATCCGCATTGTAACCATGATGCCATTTGTCTCCAGTATGGACCTGACCTGGTACAAAGTGACCTTAGCCAAGTGGGCGTATGTGTTCCTGTTTCTTCGATCTTCTGATAGCTATCAACTGACACATACACACAGCATGGTGGAGATCAACGTGGGTATCATCTGTTCGTGCCTGCCGGTGATGCGGCCTCTGCTCATCCGGTTCTTCCCCGCTGTTTTTGGCAGCCACGCCAGCAGCGGAGTCAACCCTATCCGCCGTGCCGACGGCAAGGACACATTTGGTGCAGCTCGCAAGAAGGTGATCCGCAACTGGGACTACCTCAGCACAGTTAAGGGAACCCACGCGGGCGAGACTGCGCACGATGTTGAGAGTCTGCATGAGGAGCCTAAGCATGACAATGGCAGCGCTGAGCCGGCCATCATGATGGCGACCGAGTATTCGGTGACTTGCAAGAGACGATCGGATTAGATGCTCAGGCATATGATCATGAGCTTGCGAAACAGCGTTCAAGAGGGGGGTTGGAGCCAACAGCGGGATTGAGAGAACAGGAGCCGCTATTGGACACATATGTCACAGAGAACATAATCATGAGGGCAGCAGTCTCTGTCGCCAGCTGAACTAGCCCGAATGACCAAGTCGGACTGAATATGTACACTTAATAATCAAATCATCATAATTTTTAATTTAGTAATAAGGGGTGCCTAGAGGAACACCCGGGAAACGTATTCACGCGTTCTAGTTGGAGACATGAGAAGCAGCTAATACGAGGAATCCCAAGGCAATGGTTACTACCAGCCAGGTCCTCAATAAATAGCCGCGGACCATTTGCTCAATTTTGGTTGACACATTTCCCCCCCAAACTCTAAATTCAGTCGACACCGGTTTTCGCGTGATAGACAGGGTGTCACCTTTCAGTTCCTCGTCCCTAGCATCCACAACACAAACAAAATCGTCAGGTTATCTCATTCAGGTGTTGTGTTCTTACGAGGATTGGCTGGAGGGTACGGGGTACGTATTACAGTCACACTGCCACAGAATGTCTTAAGAGCACTTCGTAGAAAAGCAAGATGAATCTTTAGAAACACTGGAATAATCCTGCACGCTCTGGTAGCTCGCACAGTCTACAGAGGCCAGCCATTCGAAGTGAAGTCTTGTTGGACCAGCAGAGTGCGGATCCCTGGCGCATAGCGGTTGTGGCTGTCAGAAAGGCAACGTTACTTCTGCGACGGCTGAAATTCAGTGCCATGTATCATGGTACTCCTACCACCACCATTACAGATGCCATTGCTGATCTAATAATTAGTAGAGATCAAAGGATACTGCATAAGATCTTTTTAGGATGTGGATCTACTGTCAAAGGAGAATACTATACATTTGGAAGAACTAGCTAGAACTTTCTGTGCGCAACCAATTATATTCTGCTTCCCGCCCTCGCCTCACCTTAGAGAAAAAGGATATAATGAGTATATGGCAAAAGCTGTGAGCGGACCAAGTACATGTCAGGAGCAATAGCCTGTTGAAGGGAGCTGAGCCAAAGGGTTTGCAATTAAATAGAGTTTACCGAACAGTTCTTGTACTACCCTAATGATGAGTTTATTCGTCGGTGACCTCACCACTCCCCAAAGGTTACCGTGGTTCCGTCCATGGAACAAACGCCTCCGAGTCATCTATTCTACCACAAAAATAAGCATAATATTGGAGCCATACATCGTTCTTTTCATATGACAATGTTATATGATATCCTGGCTCTAGACCGAAGGTCTTTACTTAGTATAGTAGTAATCCTTAGTGTTACAAGATATTTATTTGAACAATAACAACAATAATACTAATATTATGATTGTGTGTCTATCTTCCATACTACTGATATTGAGTACATAATATACTAATACTATATGAGATCAAGATTGGTACGACCATACTGGGTGGGATTCTACTGACTCGTATCGAAATGGTTGATTAGGTTTGGTTAGGCGTCGCATGGTTTTGCAGAATTGTCCGCGGAGGCACGTTTCAAGGTGTCCATCGATTCGACTCGGCCAAACGTCGCCTATCACTATCTGCCATCTAGACACAGCGGTAAAAGGCCTGTTCTGATGGATCCGTGGACCAGCATGCCGGATGCGTGAATATGCCCATTGCCTGGATACATGACAAGTCCCTGGGCAACTGTCATGACTTGGTTGGAATTAATAAATGTCTTCCAGCCCCAGCCCCGACACGTTCTAACTTGATAGTATAACTTCTAGAGATAGCCCAGTATAACCCAGAATCTCAGCCAGATTGCACAAGCTACGTATCTGTTATTGCAGCAGCGTGTTTCATACACCTGTACGACAACCAACCTCAACAATCCACCGAGGTCACCATGGAGCACAAAGAAAAAGGTAGCGGGATCTTCCCATGTCTTAATAATGGTGTCGGAATGGAGTCCTCAGTTAGGCTTCAAGATGTTCTCCCTTCGCCCGCTCAGGATATTGAGAGGTTCTGCCGAGTGCATGGAATTACAACCCTGCATTTCATTGAGACTGTCTGGTTAATCGTCCTTGGACCATTTCTGGATGCTGACCGCGTCTGCTTCGGTTACCGGGACCATCGCGATAGACCTCCAGACCCGACCTCAGGTCCGGCGAAGGTCATCGAGTCGGACTCGTTTCCCGATGCCTCAGTGGCAGAGATGCTCAAGACAGGCTTTTGTGCAGAGCCAGGGAATCCATCTGATGAGCAACCCCCAGCCCATAATACTGCCGTGGTCCTGATCAAGGAAATTGCGGGCTCCGACCGATCGTATCTCTTGGAGGAGGTGAGAATTTAAACACCGCTTAAGTGCGACATATTAAGCGTGTTGGAGCGCTGACAGGACGGTATAGGCCAAGCAATGGGACTATGGCGTTGTGTTGGTGGGTGAGATGAATGAACTCCTGGCTTTGGTGAGACTATCACTAGTCCACAAAACTTCAACCCTCTCACCATGCCTCGCGGAAAACCTCTCGTCCACGGTCTTACAGATCATCCAAGAGATTTTGGCCGATCCTAATCGGCATATCAAGGACCTGACTCTATTCAGCCCACTGAACCGAGACAATGTTCTGCGGTGGAACGGTGGTAAACAGCAGAGTCCAGCAACATCCCTGATTAAGGTTATCCAACAGCGTGCATGCGAGCGTCCACACCACCCAGCCGTGTGTGCGTGGGATGGGACCCTATCATATTCACAGCTTGACTGTCTGGCAACGCAGTGGGCCAGCCACCTGCAGCGCTTGGGTATTGGGCCAGAACACATGGTCCCTGTGATGATGAACAAGTCACAGTGGATGGTTGTGGCAGAACTCGCCATCTTGAAGGCCGGTGGCGCTTTTGTGCCCATTGATCCAAAGCAGCCAACTGACCGATTGAGGAACATAATAACCCAAGTGAACGCTACAGTTGCAATTACATCTACCGACCTGGTACCGATATTATCGAGCCTCCTCGGCACGATTGTCATCATATCTTCGGAAACAACCTCGAATTTACCGACCACCATGTCAGATGTACCAGCGCGAGACATCACCCTTGAAACCACGGCTTACGTGCTATTCACATCCGGAAGTACCGGACAACCCAAGGGTTGTGTTGCGAAACACCGCGCGCTGGCAAACCTGGCAAACCTGGCACCAAGTCTGAAAATCACAGCCGAGAGCCGAGTATTGCAGTCTGCCTCGTACGGCTTTGTAATGTCCTTGGCTGAGATATTCTGCTCCCTGACAGTAGGGGCGACAGTATGTATCCCCTCGAAGGAAGATTGTATCAACAACCTCCAAAGGGCGATGGAATCGATGCTGGTCAGCTGGGCGATACTCACCCCCTCAGCAGCACAGTCCCTGGTAAGCCCGTTGGCATTCCTAAAGACTCTGGTCCTAGCTGGCGAGCCCATACGCACCGACCTCTTTCAAATGTGGGCACACCAACTAGATCTACATTTGGTATTGGGGTGTACTGAATGGGCGGGTGCATCTGTTTCACCGCCCATCCGTTCTGAGGCAGATATCAGATGTATTGGCACCTCGCCGACAGGGCGCCTTTGGTTGGTGGATCCCACGGACCACAATTGCCTTGCTCCACTTGGTGCCGTTGCTGAACTGCTGGTGGAGAGCCCTGGGCTGGCAGATGGCTATCTCAACAATGCCTCACAAACAGCATCGGCCTTCATCAATGCCCCTGCCTGGTATCGTATGATGGGGCCGGTCAATGATACCGGGGTGACACTTTACAAAACGGGCGACTTGGTGCAGTATTACGCCGATGGCAAGATCAGGTATATCGGCCGCAAAAATACTCAGGTGAAGATCCGCGGGAAAAGACTCGAATTGGGGGAAATAGAGTATCACATCCGTCAGATTAGCCCCGCGATAGAGAAGGCCATAGCCGAAGCCGCTGCCCCGAAAGGCAGTGAGACCCCAATTGTTGTCGCCTTTTTGTACTCTTCCGACCAGGAGGCTCTACTGCTACGCTTCCAAGCACATGTCGATTCGATCAAAAAGGGCCTGGAGCAGGTACTGCCCGACCACATGTGGCCGAGCATTTACCTTCCCCTCGAATCTGTTCCGTTGACCACCACTGCCAAAACCGATCGAAAGAAGCTCCGTCACATTATTTGCACTTCTACTCGCCAGGATCTGGAGAACGATCTGACACCGGCATCTCCTATCGTGCCACCAGCGACCGAGTTGGAGTTGGAACTTCATCAACTATTTGCTGAAACCCTGCATGTCGAGCCAATCTCCTTTGGCGTCAATCATAGCTTCATCCGTCTTGGCGGCGACTCGGTGACAGCCATGCGTTTAGCCAATCGTTGTAGTCAAATGAACTACAGATTGACGATGCAAGATATTCTTCAACACCAAACGGTGGCCAACCTTGCCTCGCAGCTCGATCGGTACAGGAAGGATAACGCGCCATCCTCCACACCTGCCATTGAACACCTGACCCCTGAACGGTCTTTCCCACCAGTGAGCGAATCTGGCATCCAAGACGAATTTGTCAAAGTGCTGGAAGCAAGCATCAGTGCTACTGATGCTTTCACTGATCGTGGTGTTGATTCCGCGATGGCCACGCAGTTGGTCGACCAAATCAATGGACAATTCGGCACTAAGATTACTGGCAACGAGATCCTCCCAATAATAGCTGCTCTCGCGAAACGGCCTGTGTCCCAAGTGAATGAAAATCTGCCTATACCTAGGACACGATCTACCGAGCCAGTGGTGCAGTCATTTGCACAGCGCCGCCTATGGTTTCTGGACCAGTTGCATCCCGATTCAACACGGTATCTCCTGCCCCTTGCCACACGACTGCGCGGTCGTCTCAACCTTTCTGCGTTGGAGATAGCCCTCAATGCAGTAGTAGAACGCCATTAACCTCTCCGCACCACGTTCAACAATCAAGATGGCATTGAAGTGCAAGTAGTCCATCCCTTCAGGCCAAAGCGGCTTGAGATAATTGATATGGCGCTCAAGGAAGACCAGGACATCTGGGATGCCTTGCAGAGCGAACAACGCACCACATTCAATTTGGAGGACGAACCAGGATGGAGGCCATTGGTCTTCCGTCTGGGGCCTGATGATCATATCCTGTCAATTGTCATGCATCATATTATATCCGACGGGTGGTCGGTGGATATTCTTCGAAACGAACTCAATATCTTCTATTCGGCAGCAATTCGCTCATGTGAGCCCCTTTCACAAGTTGATCCGCTCCCAACGCATTACCGTGACTTTTCGGCTTGGCAACGGCAGCAAGAAGACAAGAGCCAGTCACGAGTAAAGGCCTGGCTTCAGGAACTTGATGGAAGCAAGCCGGCTGAACTCCTCTGTGACAAGCCACGTCCTGCTATACTCTCCGGTGATGCGGGTCGTCGGACAGTGGATATCAGTGGAGGGCTCCACCGGAACCTGCAGCGCTTTTGCAGGGCCCACCGGGTCACCGCTCACACGGTTTTGCTCGCAACCTTCAGGGCAGCGCAATATCGTCTCACAGGTGCTACAGATGCAATAATCGGCACACCGTTTGCAGGCCGCTATCAACATGAGCTGGAACCACTCATTGGGTTCTTCATCAATCTTCAGTGTATTCGCACGGAGGTTGAGCATGCGCGTACGACATTTTACCACCTCGTTCAGCAGGTTCGAGCAAAAATGCACATGGCATTTACTAACCAGGATATCCCTTTCGAGAGGATTGTGTCGGAGCTAGCTGACAGGCGCGACCTCTCCCGTAACCCCCTTGTGCAGATGGTTTTTGCTGTCCACTCCCAAACAGACTTGGGCAACTTGAGCATCGAAGGTGTGGAGGCTGAACCATTGACTCTGTCTTCAACCTCAAGGTTTGACCTGGAATTTCACATGTACCAGGGCAGAGACTGCTTTAGAGGCGAGATCCTCTTCTCCCTAGACCTGTTTCACCAGGAGACAATAGACATACTACATGCCCTCTTCATTGACGTCCTCCACCATGGATTAACTCAGCCTGCTACGCCTATTGATTTAATCCAACTCAATGATGCAAACGGAACTCTGCATCAGCATGGACTTCTTCACATCCAGGAAAAAGATTATCCTCGTGGGTTGAGTGTAGTTGATGTATTCAAGCAACAAGTCAAATGCTGTCCCGCCAAGATAGCTGTCAAAGACTCCTCCACGGAGTTGACCTATCATGAATTAGACTCTCAATCAGATCGAGTCGCCATCTTCCTGACAAATCAGTCACTGGCCCCGGAAAGCGTGATTGGGGTCTTTGCAGACCGAGGGTGCGAGACAATTGTCGCATTTTTGGGCGTTCTAAAGGCGAACATGGCCTACCTACCGCTCGATGTTAAATCCCCAATGGGCCGCCTTGAAACGATCTTGTCATCTGCCCACATGTGCAAGATCATTCTCTTGGGCAGTCGTATTGAACGCCCTGCTCTCAGTATAAGTGACTTGCAGTTGATTCCTATTCCAGACATTCTGACCAAGCGTGACCGAGATGACCCCACGATTTCCCACACATCGTTGACCATGATGCCTAGCGCCGAAAGTACTGCATATATCATATACACATCCGGCTCCACAGGAGTACCCAAGGGAGTCATGATCCAACACAGGGCAATACTTAGGTTAGCACGGTGCACCGATATTATCAGTCACCACAACAATCCTGGAGCGATAGCACATACGAGCAATATTGCGTTCGACATGTCAGTCTGGGAAATATACACGGCACTTCTGAATGGACAGACATTAGTCTGTATTGATCCTATGGCGGTATTAAACTACAAATTGCTTGGTCACATTTTCGCACACGAGGGAGTCCAGATAGCTATGTTAACCCCAGCGATGCTTAAACAGTGCCTGATTGAATCCGCATCTACCATCAGCCAGTTGGAGATTCTGTTGATTGGTGGCGACTGCCTGGATCCATCTGATGCTATTACCGCGCGGACACTGGTCAAGAGCGAGCTCATAAATGCCTATGGGCCAACCGAGAATGGTGTCGTGAGCACCCTATATAGGATTCCAGACAATGGGATCTTTCCCAACGGTGTTCCTATTGGTAGATCCATCAATGACTCCGCTGCATACGTGATGGATCCTAGCAACCGATTGGTTCCAGTTGGGGTAATGGGTGCGCTTGTTGTTACTGGCGATGGTTTGGCTAAAGGATATGTTGATTCACAACTGGATATTGGCCGTTTCGTGACAGTCCATATTCCTGGGCGATCACCGATCAGAGCCTACCAGACCGGAGACTGTGTCCGATATCGGCCAAGTGATGGCCAGCTCGAATTCTTTGGCCGCATGGATCAGCAAATCAAAATACGAGGCCACCGTATCGAACTCGGGGAAATTGATCATGTACTCCTTCAGAACAGCACAGTTAGTGACGCGGTTACGGTTGTTGATCGACGAGAGGGGCACGAACCGCAGATTGTCAGCTTTGTCACCGTCCGTTCAGACCCAGGGCAGATCCAAGCCACCCAACGGAATCTCCAGGGTTGGTTAGAAGGCAGGCTGCCATCCTACATGATTCCCCAGACTATTGAAGTGTTAAACCAAATGCCCATCAATAGTAGCGGGAAGGTTGACCGCCAAAAGCTGGCGAGAATGGCCGAGGTCCCCACTCCATGCCAGCCTACAATGGACCAATTGCCGCCAATCGATGAGGTCGAGCGAACGGTGTTGGAAGAATTGACCGCCATGCTTGGTGTCGAGATGAGAGTTACCGATAACTTCTTCAGGGTCGGGGGGCACTCACTGATGGCCACCAGAATGGCGTCCAGGATCATGAGACGGCTTGATGTGGAGATAACGGTGCGGGACATATTCGAGTACCCCACCGCTGCCAGCCTGGCGGAGAAAATTCGGAATTGTGAACCCACCAAGTACGTTCCGATATTACCCATTGAGCACAAGAAGCCGGCCGAGGAAGGGGAATCAGGGGAGCAGCGGGAAGCAGTGGAGCTGTCCTTTGCGCAAGGTCGCCTCTGGATGTTGGAGCAAATGAATCCCGGTCAATCTTGGTATCATACGCCATTCGCTGTGCGGCTGCAAGGCTCTTTAAACCTCGAAGCCCTGGGAAAGGCCTTTTTCACCCTTGCGCAGCGCCATGAGAGCCTTCGAACGACATTTGAAACCCGCCGTGATCATCCAGTACAAGTAGTCCATCCCCATCCATTCGACTCTCGACCCTTAACCGTGATTGATGTCAGCGCCCGCCCAGATGCGGACCTTGCGGCTGTTCTTCACCGGGAGCAGACAGCTCCGTTCGACCTGACTACCGATCCAGCGTGGCGAGTTGCAGCAATTCGCTTGGGACCAGAGACACACGTCCTCTCCGTGGTAATACACCATATCCTCTGCGATGGTTGGTCAGTGAGCATCATCCAGAAGGAACTAGCTCTATTTTATGCTTCCGCTGTTCGGGGTGAGGTGCCCTCATCATGTCTTGCTCCGCTCCCAATCCAGTACCGCGACTTTGCGGCCTGGCAACATGAGGTCAGTCAGGGTCATGAGCATCGCCGACAGCTGGAATATTGGGTAACCCAGCTGGAGGGGAGTCATCCTGCAGAGTTTCTGTGTGATAAGCCACGGCCAGCGTCCTTCGCGGGAGCCGCTGGTGTTTGCCAAATTCAAGTTGAAGGCACGGTATACACGCAATTGCAGCAGTTCTGCCAGACATATCAGGTTACGCCCTTTGTCGTCCTGTTAACGGCATTTCGCATCGCGCACTACAGGCTGACAGGATCAACGGATGCAACAATTGGGACGCCTGTTGCCAATCGAAATCGTCAGGAACTCGAAGACTTGGTAGGATTTTTCGTCAACCTCCAATGTATTCGGATTCCAATCGAGGAGGTGTCGTTTCTTGAGCTAGTCGAACAAGTCCGTTCAACTACATCTGCAGCATCCGCCAATCAAGATGTGCCGTTCGAGCACATTGTAAATACTACGCAAACGGACCGTGATCTATCACGAAATCCCTTGGTTCAGGTAGCTTTTGTCCTTCACTCTGAAGCAAACATGGCTGCATTCCATCTCGAGGGGATTGATACTGAACCGGTCGATCTCGTACCGACTTCGCGGTTTGATATGGAGTTCCACCTGTACCAAAAACACAATACGATTGAAGGCTATATTCTGTACGCCGAATCTTTATTCACCGCACAAACGATTGAAATTATACAGCAAACATTTGCCAAGATCCTCAAGCACTGTCTTCTGCTACCCTCTACCACGCCTGGCGCATTTCCGCTGGTGGACGACTATACCAGCCCGGACGCAGCGGCGATGGGACAGGCCTACGGCCATTGCACGGACTATCCACGGGATATGAACGTGGTTGAAGCTTTTCAGCAGCAGGTGGCGAGTTTCCCAAACCGCATAGCAGTCACAGATCGGTCAGCACGACTGACGTATTCCGAGCTGGATAGCCGGTCTGACCGGGTTGCATCCTGGCTGTCGGTGCTTTCGCTTCCCGTGGAAACGCCCGTGGCGGTGCTCGCAAATCGATCATGTGAAGCTACGGTTGCCCTTCTTGGGATTCTCAAAGCAAACTTGGCATATCTCCCACTAGATGTTCGAGCCCCCGCAGGCCGCATTGAAACTCTTCTCTCATTCGTACCCAATTGCAAACTGCTTCTGCTAGGATCTGAGATTCGGAATCCTGTAGCCAAAAGGGAAGGGATCACAACAAAGCCGATCACCGAGGCTAGCATGACATCTACATACCTTCTTTCGCGACCGTCGGCCACCAGCCTTGCCTACATCATTTTTACCTCCGGATCGACCGGACAGCCAAAGGGTGTCATGGTGGAACATCGTGGGATTATCCGATTGGTGAAGGGTAGTAATGTTGTGGGCGAGACCGAGGCGGCCTGCTCTGTCGCTCACATGTCGAACCTGGCCTTTGATGCCTCCACATGGGAAATATTTACTGCCTTGCTGAATGGCGGCACCGTGGTGTGCATCGATTCGAAGACAGTGGCAGATTATTCTGCGCTTGGTGAGGCGTTTCAGCGTGAGAGTGTCCGCATGGCACTGTTTACGCCAGCGCTACTCAAGCAATGCTTAACTGCGTCTCCGGCGACGGTCAGTATGCTAGACACCTTGGTTACAGGAGGCGACGTACTTGATCCAGACGATGTGGTCAAGGTAAAGCGACTACCGAGGCAGCCTCGCGTTATTAATGCATATGGGCCAACAGAGAACACGGTAATCAGCACAATCTACTGCATACCACCTGGGGGTGATGCATGCGTTAACGGAGTTCCAATTGGTCAACCAATCTCCAACTCTGGAGCCTGTGTAGTGGATCGCGACCTCCGGATCGTGCCTGTCGGTACCATTGGCGAGCTCATTGTTACGGGAGACGGTCTGGCCCGAGGCTATACACAGCCAAAATTGGACCAGGGGAGGTTTATAACTCTGGCGGTCGGCTCAAAAACAGTCCGCGGGTATCGCACCGGCGACATTGTTCGATATCGGCCTGGTGACGGCCAGTTGGAATACTTTGGGCGCATCGATCAACAGGTAAAGATTCGTGGCCATCGGGTGGAACTTACTGAGATCGACCAATATTTGCTCGCTTTCAGCTTCATCCAGGAGGCTGTATCAATCTACCGGAAAGAGGAAGCCCTGGGATCTGATTTGGTCAGCTTCGTTACAGCCGATGATGGTCAGGACTGGCACGCAACCATGGGAGTCAGTGGACAAGATACGAGCGGGCAAGTTCAAGTCTGGGGAGAATTTTTCGAAACAAACGTTTACCATCTCTCTGGACTACATCCCAGCGAACGTGGAAGGGATTTTAGAGGTTGGAAGTCGATGTATACTGGTGCACCGATCGAAAAGGCAGAGATGAACGAATGGCTTGACGACACTATCGGGGCACTGCTTAATGGAGGCTCGCCCGGTCATGTCTTCGAAGTCGGAACTGGCACTGGCATGATACTCTTCAATGTCGTCGAAGGGCTTCAGAGCTACGTTGGGCTTGAGCCCTCGATTGCGGCCTTTGAATTTGTCCAGGCAGCCGTCCCCAGTATTCCTGGGTTAGAAGGCAAGGTACGGTTGCAGAAAGGGACGGCCGACGATATCAGCCGACTTGACAGATCCAACCCTGTTGATGTCGCCATTATCAACTCGGTGGCGCAGTACTTCCCATCCCCTGGATATCTGCTCAGGGTCGTGGAGGACCTGGTATGTCTGCAAGGCGCCAAACGCATTTTCCTTGGTGATCTACGGTCATATGCATTGTACGAAGAATTTCAAGTGAGCAAGGCGCTATACGGTGAGACACATGGAGTACCCACCATGGCCAATATTCGATCACAGATGGCGGAAACTGTTCACCTAGAAGAGGAGCTCTTAGTAGACCCGGCCTTTTTCACTTCCCTGCCAAGCCGAGTCCCGCAGCTCATTCAGCATGTGGAAATCCTGCCCAAGCGTATGGTAGCTACCAACGAGCTAAGTTGTTACCGCTATGCCGCTGTCCTGTACGCCAAGCAGCAGCCGAACTTGGAGCTGCGCATTCACGACGTCGAAGAGAGCCAATGGATTGATTTTTCCGCAAGAAAGATGAATCGCGAGTCTCTGTTCGAATATTTGCGACAACAAACCATTGATACATCTTTGGTGGCAATCAGCAATATTCCCTACAGTAAGATTAACTTGGAACGGCTGGTAGTAGACCTGCTGAAGGATCGCTTGGTCGAAAGGATAAGAGGACCTGGCTGGCTCGCGTCACTCAGTGAAAGGGCCAAGAAACTTCCATCTCTTGCAGCCCCCGACTTGATAGAACTGGCTGAGAAGACAGGCTTTCACGTCGAGATCAGCTGGGCCCGCCAGCACTCACAACGTGGTGGGCTGGACGCCATCTTCCACCGCATTGAGCCTGCCCAGAAGGGCGCAAGGGTGCTATTCCGGTTCCCAACAGACCACCAGGGACGAGCACCTGGTCAATTGAGTAACAACCCACTACAATTGTCATCCAATCGAGACATGGAGAAATGGGTGCGGAAGGCCTTGCAAAAGTCATTGCCAACGTATATGGTCCCCAGACTGGTCAGGGTTTTAGAGCGAATGCCTATCAACAGCAATGGGAAGATCGACCGCAAGGCTCTTGCAAGCATGGTTGCTGGCACTGTATCCCAAAACACTGTGTCAGCTAGAGTCGATCCGCGTGATGATCTGGAACGAGCGTTGCTTCATCAGTTTACGAAGGCGCTCGGGCAAGATATCGGCGTTCTCGAAAGCCTGTTTGATCATGGGGGCCACTCGCTGACTGCGATAAAGCTGGTCAATGGGATCAATGAACAGCTCCATACTCGTGCCAGGGCGAGTGACGTCTTCGAGTGTCCTACTGTTGCCGGTCTCGCCGCAAGGATTCGATCCTGGCCGGGATCGATAACGAGACCTGTCGCCTCAACATTTTCCCTTGTTGGGGGCAATCTCTCACCCGCCACTTCAGGCGAGCTCGCCAAAATTGGACTGAGTCCCACTGAAGTGGCTGATATCGTTCCTGTGACAAACACACAGGCCTGGTTCCTTACCCGATGGGCCCCAGTCTCCATGCGCCTTAATCTCCACGGCAGGATCGATATCAATCAGTGGAGAACGGCTTGTCACGCTGTGGCACAAAAGCACAGTACTCTACGCACTTTGTTTACTAGACTCGAAGGGAGATTCGTCCAGGTCATCCTGCGAGCAGTCAACGTTCCATTTACCAAGTTGACCAGTGATACGGTTGCCGATGAGGCTCATTCTAGGCTTTCTCCGGTCTCCACGAAGCTATATACGAGATTTGAACTAGTTTCTCAGTCTCCGACAAGTCACTCATTCATTGTTCGGTTGTCTCATGCACAATACGACGGGTTTTCACTCCCGCTCCTCTTTTCTGATTTGGCCTCAGCTTACAATGGCAACCTGCTCTCGCCATCACTACCAGTCCCCTTCTCGGACTATGTATATGGATGTGCATACCACCGATCGGCAGATTCGCTGAGCTTCTGGAATGACTATTTGCGGGGGGCTCGCCTGACCACCTTATCGGATACGACCCTTTCTGGGGATTACAAGGCTGTAGATGTTAAACAAACCGTGACTGGTGAACTTCCCACGTCGTTGCCTGGAATCACATTCCCAACTCTTGTCAATGCAGCATTCGCTTTCACGCTGGCAGAGATGGTCTGTAGCCAAGATGTCACATTCGGGCTGGTTCTGAACACCCGTGACCTACCTATCAACGGCGTGGAGGCCATTCTTGGACCGTGTATCAACCTCAGTCCCGTGCGAGTGCAATCGCAGCAGGCGTGGACCGTCAGCGAGCTTTGTCAGAACTTACATGACAGTTACACCGCGGTTTCTCGTCACGGATACCTCGAATTGCCGGATATTGTTGCCAACTGCACCGACTGGCCAAGGGACAGTGACTTTGGCTGCTTGATAAATCATTTCCCTCCGGATCGTACCCCTTCCTTCTCATTGAAAGACGCTGATGTGGTGGACTTTTCAATGGATACTCGGATCGATCTGACCGATCAGCTGCTTGTTCGCTCAATCGTGGGTGATGGAACTTGGGAAGTACAGGCGCTGACTTCAAGCAACGTGATGAGCGACAAAAAGGCCTCCGCTTTGGCTGAGAGGCTTTTGAAAACTGCGCAGAGATTTTCGCAGTACCCAGAAGCACCCTTATCTTCACACTTATTGCGTTAAGCTTGTGTTGATGCTTTTGGAATAGCTGTATGTAGCTTTGTTGATTCTGTTCAGGACGCCGGGTTCGAGGACTTGTAGGAATTGTGATGAGCATTGCGCTCATCGCAACGATAATAACGTATCCTGACAGGATTCTTCGCGATTTCGGCATGTTATTGTGTCGCGCATGCTAGCTGTTACTGAACTAAATATATTGCTCCGTAAATCACAAATTCCTCGAAATGTATACAGCCGGCCAGATTCCTCGGTTTCGAGGCAATGGTAGCACCAATCTCCTGTGACGATTACCTTTTTAATTCCGTCCATCTCAACTTAAAGAAAACCTGACAAGTAGATGGAAGTCGAATACAACTCTGCTGGGTATGTGATAGTAAGACTCGGGAGGTATATAATAAATGCGTCGGTCTGTAGCAACTTGCAGTGCTTGCTGCAAGACTGAACCGTCTTTTGCACACATTGAAATCTTGAATTAGAGCAAAATTCTATTATATCCGTAGAGTTCGATATTAGGTACACATTTGCGACCGTAACATGTCATGAAACCCATCGTCCATCATCAGCATCTGCCATATACACACATAATTATTAGTTTCCCGAGACGGCATGGGACAGTGGCCATCCATCCATCCTCTCTATACATTAAGTCAATCATTATCCACCATCGACCTGAATCGCATCGCCATTATCGTAGAAGTATCATTAAGTCAATCCCTTAGTTGCACACCAACTTGTAGCTGACATATTCGGCATCGCCTTGGAGGCATTGTCCCAGGGTCACGTTGTGCTGGCCAGCGGAGCAGTTGTCTTCGGTGAAGATTTGCACTATTTATAGAATTAGCAAGGCACGTGAGAATATACTTTTTGCAGAAGAGATAAGCTTACCACCACAGCCGGCGACATTGTATTCGAAGCTGACAGACTCAATGGTTTGGTTGCCGGGGAAGGTTTTGCACTGGTTGAGAGCCGATCGGTAAATACCCAGTTCGCCCATGTTCTCGTTGTAGCAGCCGGGTTCGCCGAACAGGCGGAGTTGAGCGAGACGAGTATCGCCGGTGGGAAGGGCCACGACTGAGATGACCATTGCGATCAGGGCAGAGAGGAGCAGAGTGAATTGCATGGTGATGATGAAGGTGGGTTTGGGGATGAAGAGTGATTTTTTCGAGAGTGGTAGTAGGGTGGTTAGGACTGAAAGGTTTATAGGATTATAAGAATTATATGATTTAGGACAGTAAGGTTGTTGATTTACTGAGTGGAAAGTAGCAGGTACATGTCCTCTTTTATAGACAACAGACTGTCAGCCAGAGTGAATGGCGCAGTCATCAGTCTCCCCGCAACAACCGGCTGTTGGTTCTGGCCTGGACTTGATCAATTGGGGATTTCGCGCATCCGCGGGGGCAAAGATCGGCGCCTTGCCTCGACGATCCCTGCCGTGAAGGAGGAAAAGTGATGCCGTCCGTCAGCCGAGTTGGACCCTCCCATGATGCCATTGCAACCTTAAGAGCGGCGAATCCTCTCACCGTCTTTCTAAGCTCTAAATTTTTACTCTTTTTTTGGGAGGTATCTACAAGGACCATTCACTATGATTGTCTCTACTATGGAATTCACTCACTCTTCCTCTTTCTGCCGCGGTTTCTCGCCGTTGAGCAACAGTCCACTGCCGGTCCAGGTTACAATCAATCGGAGGCGGGGGCTGGACGCTTGAGGCTGGGAGTTTTGGGGGCTGAAGGGAGGCTGGGAAGACAGGAAGACGGCTCACTGCATGCATGTCTCGGATGCGCCACGTCCACCATTTGGGGTTTCCAGGCGGGTGGGGTTGGCGATCATGGAGCCACAGTGGGATTGAGTGGCCATTGTGAATCCTGTTCATCCTTCGCGGCAGGCGGACGAGCCGGATCATCGGATCGAATCGGATAATCAAGGGGCAGGCAATTCATCGACGATGAAAGCCTCCTAGCTTTTTCATTGGGAACACGAGGGAGGTTGTTGTGTTGTTGTGAATATTGCTAAGATGCGACCGGAGTGAAGTGTTGAAAAGACAGTTCGACAGTGCTTCTATTCCGAGCACCGATCAGTCGGGATGTGCTGGCTGGTGCAGCTGAACACCGCATCAGCATCTGTCACCACTTGTTGCCGATGCACTCAGCGACCTGTCAACAACATCAGCGGAATGCACTGTGCTAAGAATAGCTGGAATGCAGGATATCGATAAGAATAGAACAGTGGCAGGGCTGAGGGGCACGATGCAGGCGAAGATTATCACTGGGGTGATGAGGTGGACATGTTGGACCATCTCAAGCCCAGAAACAATCACGCCCAGCAGTCAGCAGTGCAACCTCAACAACTGGTATCTTATTCCATCACATCACATCACATCGCAGGTATTCGGTAGAAGATGGGGATGGATGGACACGGAGCAAACCGCGTCACACCGACAACGCCAAGGCAGTGGCCGGTTCACAATCGCCACACACTGCCAGGACAACCATGTCGCCTTGTGATGACTTGGATGAAAATGCCTCCCAGCCAGCTTCATTTATCGAAATGGATTGTGCACACATCTTTCATGGATCCTCAAAGAGGTCGATGGACCGTACGCCGCGCTTAACTGCGGAATAGAGGGCGAGAGAGACAACTCTCGCCGGCCATGGATTCCGACATTATAGATTGGCAGTGAATGGAGACTGGATCAGCCGCAAAGTCTTTGGTATTCGGAAAACACTTCCTACTGCAAGCTAACACTCAGAGATGACCTCGACAAGTTCGGGGACGCATGCAAAGAACTTCGGCGATATCCTCGCAGGATCCGGCATCGTCGGAGTCGCCGACCGCTTTAGAGTAATAAAGTCGCCGAGCAACCCGCGTTATCCTCCGTAGATGTCATCCGATCGCAGCGCCGACGAACCTGCTCTTCATCCCGATCATGAAGAAGGGCAAAGAGGTCGTAGAGAGACCAGTTCACCAGTTCACCGGGGAATCGGCGTAACTCCGGTATTTCCGATCGATCTCCCTGCGTTATTCTTCAGTCAACCTCCCATCAAGACCCCAAAACACGGTAACGTATGATTGATTGGTTATTAATGACTACTATTTATCCCCTTCACGGGTTGCCATAGACGAAGCGATTCTAGGCCTTGGAAGGGATGCTCTAGACCTTCTGCCTCATCGCGCAGGCTCCGACGCGGGCCGCTGGTCGGCAGGGATGCATTAGTCGTGTCAATAATAACCATGAAGGCGGGCCCATCGCTTGCCTCGCCGCGCAACCAATGCAGTGAGTTTCTGCGACTTCTGCTGCCTTCGACCGCGGCTGGTGGACTCCACCGAACATTCTTGGATTCTTTCTGGGTGTTGACGATCGCGTCTCCCCAACCAGATGCGGATCCACTCCGCCGTCATCTTCCGCTTCCCCAACACTGCATTCCACAGTGAGTATCTGGACAAAGGTGGCAACGAGGTGTATTGTTGTAGACACCGTGATTGCATTTTGTCTTTTATGTAGACTGTTAGTACTACTATGTGAATTTAAACATGACTATCAGAGGTCCAATCTGGTACTATGTCGGTCACATGATTCCGCAAGGTGTGACGGAGTGAGAATATATATAAACAGCCAAGTGAATCCCTGTCTTCCAACTTCAGTTTGGTTCTATTAGTATGACGACCAATATTCACTACATTATTCGGTTCCTCTCTGGATGCTAAGTATTACTTTCCCAAGTAAATGGAAAATTAGGATTAGCCGGAAGGAGCCATCAATCCTGGGCAGGAACGAGGTTTTGCAGCACCTCTACATTATCCCTCCGGTCATCCCGACTCAGGACAATTACTGATAGAATGACTGACTAAGGACCAGCGGGCTTCAGCTAGAGTAAGTAAGATATAAAACTCCAACCCAGACTTCACGTCACAGCATCCACGCAGTTACAGTGCTCTGGGGATGACCGCTCCCCAGAATATGCACCCAGGCAGCAACGGATCGATGCGGACATCCGCCGCACCCGGGAAGGAGGAGCGGACATCTGCCGCCACCCGCCGATAGCATTAACGATGTCCCTAACAGCGAGGTATCTGTGACTTGATGTTGTGCAGTAGCAGCTGGAAATAGGTTAAGTTGCCAAAAAGTGCAGTTGGCTGATTAGGGACTCAGCCCATATACTGGGACAGTATATCTAGTAGGGGATGTCAACGCATCAACCAGCAGACCAACCACGCTGATTTGCGCCTAACTGGAGAACAGGCAGAAGGATAGATATCCCCCCAGCAAGAAACAGTCCAGTTTGCTAATCGCACAACGCGTTGGGGATAACGATAAAGATTCCCGCAAAACCTCCGTGGGATTTAACGGGCAGCGTTGAACCCGTGATAGGTCGGTTCAGCCGATCAAGGCGCCAAGTGGGGGAAGCTAATGGAGGTCCTAACTCGGGGACGAGCTTCCCTTCTGTTGATGCAGGGGTATGATACAGCTCCTGAACGAGTGATATAGCCGCTGGAGTGCTTGTGCGAACTAGAATGAGTGACGGAGCAACACAGAATCCTGAGTGCTGCATAATGTATTCACAGCTCCTCCCTAGCATCTGCTCTCGCTTCCGCCTTCAGATCTATAAACAGCAGACATGCTGTGGAAGGATCGCAGTCGTGCCTGAATTGCTGAACCCTCACTAGCGCTGAGGCGTTCGACCGGCCGACCAGGCAGATTGACCGGATACCAATCAAGTCCCAGACACTAATGCAAGGTCGCTGTGCCGCATAAATGCTCGGTTTCAAGGGACATGGGCGGCTAAACTGGCTGGGGGATGTCCCAGAAGGTGGCATCGATTCTTATTTCTGATGTCCTGCCGCGACAGAAATAATATCCTGTCTTTGCTAAATATCCTATACATTCTGTTTCCTCTCTGGTCCAAAGCTACTACATTATGTCTACCACCCCAGAGGAAGAAGCGTTGCATCAGCTGCAACAAGAGCAGTCGAAGCTGCTGGACGCCATCGACGAGTTACGAACGATTGGCGTCGGCAGCCTCGTGGAACTTCCTCAGCTGGTGGTCTGCGGTGCCCAGTCAAGTGGGAAGAGTTCCGTCCTCGAAGCTATCTCCCGAGTGAGATTCCCAGCGAAGGACAACGTCTGTACGAGATTCGCGACCGAAGTCATCCTGCGCCGGAGTCCAACACCCAAGATCAAGATTTCCATCGAACCGGGGCGGTCGCGTAAGGACGTCCGAGAACGAGCGACCCTTCAGGCATTTGCGCAGGAGCTGTCGCCACACGACAATGATTTGCCGGCTGTCATTGAAAAAGCAAAAGACTACATGGGGGTAAATGAAACAGCCCATTCTGGATTTAGCGATGATGTTCTCAAGGTCGAGATTCTAGGACCCGATAAGCCAGAATTGACCTTGGTGGACCTGCCCGGCCTCTACTACTCCGTGAGCCAGGATCAAGGTCTGCAAGGAATCAAGGTTGTCCGAACCTTGACAGAGAAGTATATGAAGAATGCAAGAAGCATCATCCTTGCGGTCCTCGGCGCAAAAACCGAATACCATCTCCAGGAGGTTCTCAACATCGCCGAACGTTTTGATCCGAGACGCGAGCGCACGCTTGGAATTATCACTCAGCCGGATACACTCGAGCCAAATTCCGAGCAGGAGGGGACGTATCTGCAGTTTATCTCTAACCAGAAAATTCGCTTGCAGCTCGGCTGGCACGCCTTGCGCAATCGCTCCTTTGAGACACGGGATATACCGGACGACTCCCGCGACGAGAGAGAGAAGGACTTCTTCAACCAGGGCCGATGGTCCTCTCTATCCAGGGACAGTGTCGGAGTTGAGAGTCTCCGGCGACGCCTTAGCAATATCTTATTCATGCAAATCCGTCGTAATCTCCCTGGGCTGATAGCTGACATCAAGGCGAAGGCTTCCGACCGGGAGAAGGAGCTCTCGAAGCTGGGTCCTCCACGTACTACCGGGCAACAGCAACGGGGATATCTGCTCAACATCAGCAGCAGCTTTGAGCGTATCACAGGGCAAGCGTTGCACGGCCTATATGCGGACGAGTTCTTTGGTGCGTTGGAAAATATAACTGATAGCCACGACTTCCGGCGACTCAGGGCCATCATCAGGCAATTGAATGAGTATTTCGCTGACGCCATGGCCGCTCGAGGGTCTCGTCGAATAATCGTGGATCGTGTTCCGGGGTTCGTCCAGGATTCGATGCAACATGACTTGAAAAACCCTTACTTACCAGGAAGGCTTCCACATTATGTACTTCGGAAGAACCTGGAAGAGGAGGTCGCCGAACAGGCTCGGAAGAACAGAGGAATTGAGCTGCCAGGCAGCGCTAATCAGCTCCTCGTGGGTAGCCTGTTCCGCGATCAGTCACTCCCATGGGAAGGCCTCGCGAAAGAGCATGTCCTGAAGGCCTGGGAATCAGTGCGGTATTTTGCGTTACTTGTCATGCAACACACGACGGACGATCATACCTTCTCCTTGCTGGCTGGATCCATTATTGAGCCTGCACTGGACAAATTGAGGCAAAATCTGCTGGACAAGCTCGATGAACTGACTGCATACACGAAACGGGGCCACCCATTGCCCGTGGGCAAGAGCTTTCTTACACAGATACAGAAGGCGCGAAGTGAACGTCAGCTGTCTTCGTTGAAGACCAAACTCACGTACAGTCATTCTCACAAGCCTGACGGGGAAGCCCTATTCTCGATGAAAGCAATCGAAGAGGCAACTTCCAACCTGGAACTGTCCCGTGATGAATATGCGGCAGCTGAGATCATCGACCAAATGCAAGCATATTACGATGTAAGAACGAAAGAGAAGAAGAGCCAGCTAAAAAGGACTAAGCAATTTGTGCTAATCGATCGCTCACAGACTGCAATCGTGACATTCGTCGACAACGTTGCAACCCTGGGCATTGAAAACTGTCTTCTTGACCCTCTACAGCGGATCCTGACCAGCCAGGTGATTAACAATATGAATGATGATCAAGTGCGAGAATTAGCCTCTGAGCCATCCTATATCAGCGACGAGAGAGACCGTCTGGCCAGTGAGGTCGACAAATTGCAGGCTGGTCTCCGCACTCTCAAGACCTTTAACATCCAAAAGCCTTCAATGAGTGAACCACCCTCATTCGAAAGGCTAGAGATAATACGGACTGGCATCCAGCAGAAATCCATGCCATCCAAAGGTGCAAAACCGACGGCTCAGCCGTCAATTTTTTCAAGTCTGCCTGAAGCGAAGCCTCATACATCACCAGCTACGAAGCCTTCTAACGGAGCTGCAACCACGGGCTTCTTCACCTTCACAAGTAGGTTGTCATGCTCCCAAGAGAGGACTTAGCTAATCTGCCTAAAAGCCCCTGAAACACCGTCTGGGCAGGTTTTCGAAACTCCCCCGTTACGAAGCGCGATCAACTCGCCCAATGCTACTTTTGGAGGTAAAGCTACTTTTGGAGGTAATGCAACTTTTGGAGGTAAGGTTGACTCCGGGACGACGCCTGTAGTAAACTTGTCTCCCACTGCTGAGGCTTCTAAAGAGGGCAGGAAGAAAACAAAATTATCGCCAACATATCGAGCCGGTCTGCTCCGGGGAATCTCGAGCCAGGGCTTTTTGCCCGAGTAGACTCGACGAGTGAAGAGCTTACCTTCTATGATTTGGAATGTCAAGCATGCCATTGGAAGTGATGATTCTCATGAATTGTAGTACTTATCAACACGTAACCTAACATAAATGCTGTACTCCGTATAACGCTAGGCTTTTCCGATGCCAGTCATCCACCTGTTCCGTCAGCCTGAAGGAAATTGCCATTCGGAATATATGGATCACCCGTGAAAGAAAACAGATGTGTCCAGCGTCCAACCCATGTGTCTTTCTGTAAGATGGTAAACAACTCAACCTCTACCAACCCCAAGAGCGCTCTTTAGTACAATCATTTGGTTAACATGACGAGTCCGGCGAAAAAGCACTTTTCCAATTCATCCTCCGCCAACGGACACGTGAGGTGCCCCACTATCCAAGTCACCTCGCAACGGATCGATCAGCATTGGAGACGGACAAAGCCAAATGTAACGTTATTGAACAAAGGATGCATGAATGTTGATATGGACGTCGTCGCTGTTAATCAGCGAAATCGGCGTCAGCCACTGCTCAAAAGGACGGAGATAACATCGCGGAAGTTGCCGACAGACATTTACAATGAGTGCAACAATACTGTTCTTGCAACAGGCTCACCAGCCGTATTCTCGCCGGTCGCCAAATAGTCAGCTGTGGACTTCTGCTGGTGATGGCGTTGATTTTCGTAGATACTGCATACTAACACGATCCGAGAGCAACCAATAGCATCAGAAACATTTTTACCAGTGCAAAATTGTCATGTTGTGACAGTTCACCCATGGCTGATTCCGCTGCCAGCTTTGTCTCCCGTGGCTTATTTGATCACGGCATTTCCCTGACATTGTTGCTCTAACCCTCAATTATGCAGATGGTATATAAGCTTCACCCTCGATCGACAATACTGTTGGCATTTATTGCACCACACATGGTACTATAAGCAAATACTCCTGACCCATACTCATACCCTACTTCTATATCAACAGTGTCCCCAAGTAGCGACTGCGTCGCTTGCCTTCACAGATATGCAGGCCGAAATGTGCTATGACGATGTGGCATGGGAGCTGTCAGATGACATCTCGGATTCTTGGGTGGAGCAATTTCATAACATTGGGGTAAAGAAAGCCATAGGGTATTTCATTCTAAGACATGATTCCGGCGACGACCCCAGATTAAGACTTATCGGCAAGGGCTCGTTCAACATTATATTGCGGATGAAGTACACGCATAAGTCGACCAATATACACTTTTCGCAACCAGGGGCTATCCTTTTTCCAGAAGAAAAGACAAAGAATAAAATTACCGTGATGCGATATATTGCAGATCAGACATCAATCCCGGTACCCTTTGTTCTTCACTCTGGGACACGAGATGAGAGCCCGCTTAAACTCAGCCCTTTTATCATGATGAGCCATATTGATCACAAGACGAATATGTATGCTGCATTGAATGTACCAGGCTGTCCGGTGGAGAAGCGAGGGTATCTTAATCCAGACATTGATGAAGATGATCTCCGGAAGCTCTACGCCGAACTGGCAAAGGTCCTCCTCAAGCTTGCCAAGCCAGAATTTCCCTCGATAGGGTCTCTTGTCCAGGTCGACGACTTTACATGGGAGGTAGCCAGTCGCCCCTTGTCAATGAATATGAACGAGCTTGTTCGTTTAGGGACACTACCGCGATCAAAGCTTCCACCACTGGATGCCACGTTCAAGTCTACGTCTTCGTACATGGAAGCGTTAGCACAGCTCAACATCCAGCACTTGATCCATCAAAGGAACAATGCAATAGAGTCCGCAGACGATTGTCGACGAAAGTACGTTGCACGGCAACTGTTCTACAAGCTTGCCAAGGAAAAGAAACTCTTCAACTCATGCCATGAGCACGGGCCATTCAGACTCTGGTGTGATGATCTCCGACCAGGCAATGTTCTCCTCAACGACGATATGCAAGTGACCGGGGTGGTGGACTGGGAGTTTACATATGCAGCACCAGTCGAATTCTCATATGCACCGCCATGCTGGCTTCTTATTGAGAATCCAGATCAGTGGCATAATGGTATGGAGGACTGGACGCGAGTCTTTGATCGCCGACTCAAGACGTTCCTCTCGGCAATGCGACATTGTGAAGATGCGGAAGATGTGCACGGCGAGCCCCGGCTGTCAGATGAAATGGGAAAGAGTTGGGAGAGCGGCGACTTCTGGGTGGTATATGCCATTTTGCATAGTTTTGCGTTTGATGCTATCTACTGGCTGGAGATTGACAAACGGTACTTTGGACCCACGGAGACGGACGAGGCAAGTGAGGCATGGAGAGAACGGATATAACTCTTAGATGAAACCCAAAGAGATGAGATGGAACATCTTGTGACGAAGAAGCTTGCCGAGATGGAGAACAGGGTATTGGCATGGGAGCCAGATGAGTACACTGAAGAAAATCGCCTAATGCTGACGAAGAAGAGACAAGAAGAGGTGGTAGATCCAGCGCCATGTTGACTCAGAGCAATCTTTCTTCTATTTCATCGTGACTTCTCGCCAAGGACTTACATACACGAGCTGAATACTGGATATTACTGCAAGGAATAGAGACTCTATCGAGCTTATACACTCATAAGCCTTGCTCGGAACCTTGAGACATTCTTACATGGGAATCATACAACAGGATAAAAATCCGACAGTTTGCGATCGGCGTATTAAGTGGAGAATTTGTAGGTGCTATGCAGATGACATAGTCTGCTGAGTGAAGGTCCCTTGCTAGATAGTAGAATGTGGACGCGCTAAATGCTAGACCAAAACGATGTATCGTGTCTATTCGACCAGCCGACGGAGAGATGTCTCCCAACATAGGTCGTTACGGGGTCACACTTACATAGTATTTAGGTATATGCTTAGAACGAAATGGTAGTATCGCCTCTCTAGGCATCTGCGTTTAAAAGTAGTAAACAAAGAAAGCAAAGATACTTCAAGCAATACTCTATATGAAGAGTAATGGCGCTATTTGAGTATTTATGCATGTCATGTGTTACACTTCACCAGTCAAGCACGGCACTGTTCACGGCACTGTTCGGCGAATTCCTCCACCTTGCTGACCAATTGCTCAGTCCAACTCAGGTGCGGGCAGTGACCGGTAGGCGCATGGTAGATGGTAAATGCAATTCCCCTCTGAGCTTGCAATGCGATCATCCCTTCCTGGTATTGCGGAAGTAGGGTGGCATCGTTATCCGAAACCAGGTATGCACATGGCAGCGATGAGTAAACGTCATGGGTCAACACGCCTGTGTTGATGGGCGATGCTGTCAATGTTGCAGCCCATTTGGCTGCTTCCTCCGCCTCCAGGTCATTGAACATGAATCGGTGGGCTTCTACGACAGTTCCCAAACCAGCGGCTCCGTGTTTCTGAGCCCCCAAATGTTATTATAGTTGGTATATAGAAGGGTTGTGCGCTGAAGCAACTTACATGGAATCGCATGAAAGGCGGCGTGACAATTGGCCCCTCCTTGGGTTGGAAGAAGGTATGGACAGACTCTCCGACAGGTATGACAAAGGCATTCTCAAAAAAGATCCCTATCACGCCCCCCCTTTGGCCCTTCGCGTGACGAGACTTGTACTGTAGTTGGGGGACAGCAGCCTGAGAGGCAATGAGACCACCTGATGAATGGCCTAGCATGATAACATCCTTCCCTTCTTGAACGATGAGCTTTTCAAGAAGCTGGTTAACGACCTCAACATCGTCCGAGTCAGTGGGATAGCCCTCAACCGGAGGACCCGAGTCAAAGTCTGGGTGGCTAACATCCCCCACGTTGAGTAGGCTGAGATCGCATGTTGGGCGCTGGGGGCAGTAGGCCTCAAACCCTCTGCCTTCAAGGGACTGCCTAAAGGGCTCATAAGGAGCAGGCGTGTGATAGGTCCCTGTACAGATGACGACAGCTGTTTTGGCGGTCTCGTTAGCGGCCATAGTGATATGGGTTGCACGAAACAGGCCTGCTTGGCTATGCGATGCGGAGGTATAGTGAATTAGCAAGATAAGGTTGGGGGAAGAATATAACTCAAGGCACAACGACAAGGAAGAAGGAATCTTTAAATTGCGGCATGATTTGGCCCCCACGATACTAACTTCCACTGTAATAATTTGATGGGACTGATTTGATTTGCTTCCGTTAGCCTAGTGGCAGTGGTGCGGTGGAGGCGGGCCAGAGCACATACGGCTCCGTCCGATTGAATTCATTTCTTTAGCCACTTGATCCCAAGGTTACTGCTAGTAGCCAGTAGATTAGATAGTTTGCGGACGAAGCCAACCCCCACGTTTAGCTGCAGAGTCTGGTATGATCACGAAAATGGGGAACTAAGTGTCAACCTGCTGGCTCCGTCAGTCTTGAGGCAAGTAGTAACTTTATTCATTAGTAGGTATCGCATTATAGCTGGATGATGCTACACGCGGGGTAGCTGCTTTTGTCATGGCCCAGAAGTAGGAGATCGTGTTTATCAGTTTCGAACTTGGTGCTCGACTCGGTTGGTGATAATAATCGCATGAACCAACTATGTGGGTGGAGACGGAAGATAAGCCCAGATGTTAGCATAATAGTCTGGATATAGCCCCGGCGATGGTGAGAGTTGGCCGAAGCGCCTTGACCTTGACTATTCCACGCCGCCCCACTACGCGCGGCTCTATGCCTCTGTCTCCATCGTGAAGGTCATCCACATTGGCGAGGCCGTACTAGTCGCACTGCATCGCTTCGACCGGCGCCGGTAGCTATGGTCAGATGCTTACCAGTAGTAAGTAGATAATTGGGGGCAGCCGTACGAGTTCAGCTGCCCCGCTTTGGATGGAGGTGCACTGGCTTGTACTTATAGTATCTCTCACTTCGGTACGGCACAGCCACTCGCACATTCCTAAGCCACGAAACAGGCCGTGAGGAGCGAGAAACTGCGAAGCGCAGAAGTTCCTTTTATCAAGGTAACTGCATGGGCCAAGATCCTGGCGCGGGGTTCAGCCACCCGTCGAAAGAACCGTGCCACTCCGGTGATACGGTCGCTGATCTGGATGAAAATCTTGCTCCTACTGGACTAGAATTAACGGATCCATGAAGATATGCAGGAGACAACTCAGGATCATATGTGCGTGTGAGTTTGAAATCGTATGTGCTCGGGTCACAGACCAAGCCAGGATGTGTTGACTGCAGTAAGTGCAGCTTCCGCTAATTGGTGAAGCCTTGATTCGCGTCGGACGGCGGCAACACCAAGGTGGAGCCCCTGATGCCTGTCAATGTCAGATTTTAGTGCGTTTAACTTCAGCATCGTGCATCCACCATGTAAAATTAGGCGAGAGAAGGCGCCCGGGAACACACCAGGTGCTCCGGTTATTATTATTAGAGGAGGGAGACGTCGTGATACCAAATGATATCGGAAGTGGATGTCTTAGACACTCCCGTCACGGTAGTCTTTCATATCAGACACCGTTATACTCTCAGCTAGATTTTTGTGAATGACATAGCATCAGGTTCATGGTTATTATCACACTGCATTGCCACTGAGTACTTAATTTTCTTCCATATACAATGGCATGTGGGGGTACCATATCAGGATCTTTTCTCGGCGACATAAGCGAACAGCAATATATGCGGCCGGAAATGTCGGTAAGACTATTATAATACAACTATACCAACATTTCTGTAGAGACGCCTGGCACACCCGACAAGCTATTTTGCACCGTAATCTGACTTGGATTTGTCTGGTAAAAAGCACCTGGAGAAGGAAGGTGTGCCATCTGTTGGGGGTGGATGCCCTCGCCAACCCGTTCAAACTCATCGTCTAGTGAACCGAGCAGTGCGACAGTATCAACGCGTTGCTTCCGGCGTGACAAAGATCGCCCAATGGACCCGAAGGTTCGGAGCCCTCGCCGAGGCTTCTCGGGAGGCTTGACAACCTCGACGCGGGACCGGAAGAAGATCGGCCCCAGTGTCGGTGCACAGGACACCAAAATGCCACAGGCTATCTCGGCCATGCACAGGATAGACGCATCCAGTGCGCAATAGGTGATATTGGTCCCGTCGCATGTCCTGGTTTGGATGATGCGTTCAATATTCACACCCGCCGTTCTATGTTTTGCGTTAAACGGGTTCCACTAGGATGCTGGTGGCCGAAACAGAAAATACCGTAAAGAACAATGGTCGGGTACTGAAGAAAAAAGCAGCAGTACTTACATCAAACCCAGTAGAAAGGCCGCAGTAACACTGATCTTCTTCTCCTTGGGCATATTCAAACCCCACACTATGGGCATGGGTAGAGATACAATCAGCAGGTCAACCGCGAGATTGAAGCTCCCTGAGGCGAATTCCACCTTCGTTATATCCCCGCATGTCCGATTGATAGAGATATCCCAGTTGGCGTTAATAGGTCGACAAAGGAGAGCAATTGTCAACACCGATGCCATCCAGTATAGCGTAACGAGCGCCATCGTGGTGATTGTACACCAGCGAAACCAGTTGCCCCTGAATAGATCCAGGTACAGACATAGGATGGCCAGACGAAAGGCTGCTACCGCTAGACAGAAAAACCATTGCGATGAGAACAATACTTTCAAAGAAATCGTCAATTTGTCCGTGGGGACGCTGGTTATGTTCCAGCCATATGCCCCCGCCAGAACACCTATCCTATATTAGTCCAGGAATGGAGAGCAGTAAGCTTGAGGGTGTTTCTCAGAACTATCATACCCACAATATCGTCTATCACAAAGCCGGTGAGGCCAAACTACAGAAATGATATGTCAACGAATCGCAGCCATGATGGTGAGGTAGAAGCATCAAGTTGGGATGCAGGGAAGGTAAAAAGGCAGCATACCAGCGCCAGGGCGGTTAGATAGTCATGGCTCTTCCAGCCGGCTTTGCGGATCCGAATTGCAATTGCTCGTAGTAGTACAGCGATGGTACTTAAGGTCCAAAGTATGACGGACGCAACAATGAGTTTTGTGCCTTCTCCACCATTGATGGACATCGTGTTGGATAGTCCTACCAGTTAGAAGATATATATCGCCCGAGCGCACATAGGAACGTGTTACACGGGAGGGTAAAAGACTTCTTGGATTGAGCATTAAATAAGTTTCCCCTCAAGCGGATCCTGGGATGAACCCCGCACGCTGCCTTTGTGCATGATGCTGAATTGGGCTGAGACTGGCAGAACTCCTAGTTGCGATGGAGCTGCTGCATGTAACCGGACTTAACAGGGATTTCAAGCGTTAGTCTTGGTTCAATCATATGAGTTTTTAGAGAGAATTTGACAAGCCACTGGCGACCGAGGATGCATAGTGCTGGCCGACCATTCGAGGCTAATGCATCCCAAAGTAGACTACCTGAACAGTGTCAAGTATGGGGTTGAGAGCGGGGTGAACGCGATGTGGTGTTCAACTATCATCAGACGGGAAATCCAACAAAGTCTGTCTACCACTACAGATGAAATCCAAGGTGCCGAGGATTCTCCGATCGATTGGGAATATTTATCAGTCTAGCTGCGCGAGCTGAGGGTTATCCAATCCGATCCGAACAGTAACAGCTAGTTGATCCTTCCACTAACCTTCCTTTTTACCCGTCTGCTCTTAGGGCTGTGGGGCGTAAAGAGAACCCGACACTGCATCACTAGTGTTGCCAGCGCCAGCTGAATCTGTCTTATGGGCGGGGATGCCCCCGCACAGGTGGTGCTATTGCGGCAAGGCAGGAGAATACTGTTTTTGAAAGATGGTCTCATGATTATCCAATAGAAGGTCAAGCAGCCACGTGAGCAGATGGAGTAGTCGGCCACTGAATCTCAGTTTGGTAGCCTCAACCGTTTAACAATTTCTTCTGGCACTACAGCAGGAAGCACTGTATTACGATGCGATATGTAATAATCACAACCTACAACAAATGAGCATGTGGTATGAGCACAGATTATGACTACGCTAGTAGGCATGTTTGTGTGATCCGCGCCAATGACTGGCACGGCTGGAAGCGCCCACAGACAGGGCTGTTGAGGGGTCCTGCTCGGGTGGCTGGGCTTGGATAACCCCACCATATCATGCCTTACGTGCACCAGCTTTCCTTTCTGTGATTGTGATATATTGTCCAGAAATAGGAAGGTATGTGATAAGACATACATTAGTCCCACTCTCCAAGATGAAGAGAGGGGAAAAGTTGTCCCTCCGTCACATTTCTCGAACGTGACAAGTGCTGCCTCCTTCGTCTTTTGATGCGGAGTTACGCGAGGCTTTTTGTCGGCTATTGTTGCATGTAGCTATAGCAGACCCATCAGACTAGATAGATACCTTGCAATTACTTCAACAATGCTGGCATTATGATGACTCCGGAAGATGTCAGAACGGACGGATACGAGAATCACTTCGGCACAAACGTGCTAGGTCCAGCATTGTTGACCCAGCTTCTAATGCCCACTTTGCGCAAGGCAGCAGAGGCCAATTTCCAGACTCACATGGTTATGCTCTCTTCTGCTGCATATGCTGTTGCGCCCAGTGATATGTACAAATTCGATGAATTGCGTATTAATGCCGCCAACCGCCGCACCACTGAGCGTTACACCACGCTCAAGCTTGCCAATATCCATTACGCTAGAGCTTTAGCTGGGACGGAAAAGAAAGTGAAGATTGTCCCCGTTCGTCCCGGACTGATGGCAACCAATCTTCATGATTCGGAATATCCTACTTACTGCAAATGACACTCCTCTGTGGTTGGTCTTCCCTTACCCTGCAAGACTTGCCACATAATAAACACCCCGGAAATAATCATGAGAATAACTAGTGTTGCTAATCCCAGTCCCTTGCATTGTCAGGTGCGACACTCCATTTTCAACAAAGACGCATGGGTACCAGTCTCTATTTATTTTCTGAACCAGTCGCTCTGGAGACTGGCATCAATCATATTGGAAACACATAGCCGACATGTTTCTGGAGGCATTCTTCAAGACAGTCATTATAAGAGTAATTAGGACTGGCAGCATAGAACCATAAATAATTGGCTACCAGTTCTGACATTCATGACTAGACTCGTTCTTGCTGGCCTCATAATATACAACTTTGCAAGGACCATGTTACCTGATCGACCCGTTGACCACTTGAATCTAAAAAGCCCAATAAGTAATCGGTTGAAAAGAAGATTCTATTAGTAAACAAAACACTCATCACAAGAACATTGGAAAACCCGACCTTCACATTAACACTCTTTATATATACAACAACTTCCGTCTCAAGGAAGGGTCTTGCCGATGCCTATTGATTCAAACGTGGTTCGGCTGGGACTGTTGCGATTTGGGAAGCACTAAATGACAATTAGCAATTTAGGCAGCCGAGGCGCCTAGCAATATGATTGCCTAAAGATCCAGTCACTCCTAACCACAATCACTGTGACAGAGCCTATTAAGTTAATGTTGTACAGAACAAGGGTGTAAAGAGTGCCAAGATACAGTAATTATTCAGTCATTTACAAAGGCTTTCAGCATCACCGGCAATCGCCACCTCCAGGGGAAACGATAAGTTTCTCGGTCAACATATAACCAAGAATTGTCTCCTCTTAAGGATCTAAATCCAGGACCTACTCTGTTTTCAACTCAGCATTCACTGCTACTACCCCACAGAGCCTGACCAGGCGAAATACTGCCTGTCCTGAGCTAATCATTGACGCTACGTTTTCCTCTTGCGCCCCCTCTTTTCTGTGCCGCCAACAAACGCCAGGCTCTAGTCAGCCCTTCAGCCAACTCGCAATGGGAACTCGAGGGCTGGAGATAGTACGCTTCAATCGTCGTTACTACATCCGGTACAACCGCCTCGACAATTACTATGAGGGCCTCGGTGCCAAAATCGTCGCAAGAATTCCGACCGACCCCAACAGATACCAGGGTAGGTAATAGGCCATAGCCCATGCTTTCACCTAGCTAACAACTTGCAGAGTGGCTCCAGTCCATGCGAGAGAAGTATGCGACCAAAGAGAGGGCCCTTGATGCCCTCATCTACACCATCCACGACGGTGTCAAGCCTGACTACTCGCAATTCAGCGAATTTGTGTCGCTTCCTTCCGAGATACCGCGACTCCATGGTTACGACGCCGAGTACATATACGTCATCAACCTCGACCACGAGGTCCTCACAATGAATTACGGCATACATTGGAAGCTGAATAATATCCCGCGTGAGAACGACCTATGGCTTGACGCTATCGAAGAGAGCATCTATATGGACAAACCTACGATCTCTCTCCAGAAGTGTCCGGAAGAGCACATGGCCTCCCTGGCTTTGGAGTTGCGAGCTGTCCAAAGGGTTATTGAATATGATTATCGCCAAGTATATCCGAAGACAGATATTACGGAGGGACGAAAGGCATTTCTCACCCACCTTTTGGCCAATACGATTATTCAGTACAAAGATGAAATCACGAATTTTGGGAGGGAGTGGAGCCCTGACTCGTTCCCCTTCCGGGAGCTGACCTTCGCTCTTGTCTCAATTGCATCTGGCCAGGCCAAGTTTCATTATTTTCCGGCCATGCATTGTAACCCTCGAAAATGTGAGTCATGGACCTGTAATGCCGACCATTTACCCAAATCGCCTGGATGGTTGAACAAAAGGTGGGCCGGGGATAGTGCTCCGTTGCTGGAGTTTGGCTCCCTATCCCATAGACCAGGCGATCCTCCAGGGGTGTCACCCGCCGAGACAATATACTGGCTCGATGACGTCGTTGTCAGCCTTTCACTGGTTGTTGATGGCGGGGCAATTAACGAGGCCGTTGAATGGGGACTGCAGCAAGGCCAAGACAACTTTCAGATCGTTATTCTATCTCTATTCAAAGTGGCCTTTGTAGAGGTAACGACGGACGATGATGGAATACCATTCGTCAAATGCAGCGGCAAGTTAAATCTGTCGCCTCTGCACGAAGACTATTGTATGAGCACACATCCTCGGAAGCGACCAGAAGCGAAGCCTGGGATGCAAATCAAGCGTCGATGCGGTGAGCGCATTCTGAACTCAAACTGCACCGGGACTATCGACAGACTAGGCAGTCAGTTCCCCGGGCTCGCTACGATGGTGAACTTCTTCGAAGTTGCTGCGAACCGCCGGGCAGCATCCAAGTCAGAAGGCACTCTGCGGTCTGAATTATACGACCGGATTCTTGATTATGTGGACTATGATACGTGGAAGGCCTGTCTGTTGGTGTCGACGGCAGTGCGTGGCTGTTGCTTGCGCAAGTATAGGCTCGACGATCGTATGAGGATTGTTGCCGGGCCTTTCATTAGGCTGCAAAAGCATTTCAATGAGCCTTTGATGTCGTTTGACTTTGAAGACATGCAGACTGGTGAAATTCTTCCAATGAAGTGGTATCCGCGTGTCTGGAACACTTTGGAATGTAACTGGATGCCAGTTATTGGCAGCGATCGGAAAGCAGTCATAATAGATGTGTGCGTCCAGTATGAGCCGGCCGTGGATGAGCCAGTGAAAGTGGACAAGAATGACTGACACGATTGGCATAGACGAAGTTCTTTCATACCAAACTCTCTACCTCTATCGGGTCCAATTTCGGCACTCGTGTTCTTTATTCGCTCTTATTGTCCTATACAACCGGCTTATATAGAAGTCAACTAATAATTCTCGGTAGCCGCAGGTGTGTACACAGCATTGCAGGATAATCCTAATGAACATATAAAGACTCATATAACAGCCAATCATTATGAAGTCCTAGTTTCCCCTCAGAAAGTGTTAAGATCGTTGCCTATAATGGGACTCCATTCAGAGAGTTATCACGAGGTGCAGATATCTTCACTAATCATCAAATAATGCTACAGGTGATCTCAGCCATGCACAGGATAGATGTATGCAGTGTGGAATAGGTTATATTGGCCCTGTCGCATGTCGTAGTATGATTGATGAGTTCAATTTAATATTCTATGTCATAGGTGTCTACTTTTTCCTTTTCTTTTCTTATTAACTTTCACTAATCTGTTTTCTTTCTTTCAGGTCTCTCCGCTTCTTTCTACTGGTCCTATTAATAATTTCCATTTTTTAATCATATTTCTGGCTACTATTATCTTTAAGTATAGTTAGAAACATCACAAGACTTCTACGTGGGAGGGCCTAGGTCTCACACCCAGTGGGTTAGGGCTAGGTCGCCCTCCACTGTGACACTACCGGAGTCTTTCCTTACTTCTAGATCTCTTTCATTTCTCTCTCAAGATTCTGCTTTCGTACCATTATGTCATAATGAAGGACTTTACGAGCAGTTGACATATGATTAAACTACTATCATGTTCTAGCCCGCACGCTAGCCAGTCTCAAAGGCTAATTAGAGTTTCAGTCTACTAAGGTCCTTCCATCTTTATGCTTATTAGAGTTACCATCCCAAGAATGACCATCACCCATTGCTACTTTGGATACATGCTGGACATATCATCTAGTTAATTACTATATTATTTCTAAAAGTGTGCATTCTTTAAATTTATGCTTGGTGTCACAATTACGTTACATTCGCCGCAAACTGACGCAGTACTTTGTTGAAATCATATGATACTTCTATATTAAGCATAATTTAAGTTACTATCTTTTTATCGAACTTTCTTCGTTACTTGACCTGTTGTTGGACGCCCGCCTCTGCTGATCTGCGCCACAACTCCCCTCGGAGATGCGGAGAGCGCTCCAGGCATGAACAGAGTTGACATGTGAATAGAGTCTATGTCAGCTTCGCAAAGTGGCCGTCTTTCTCAACTATTTATACACGTATATGCCGCAATTCTTGTACAGAGTTTGGAACGATCTTTTGACACAGGAAAGCAACCGTTCATTACAGCAGGAGCCAGATCTTCCAAAATGGGTTCAGAACAGAGTTCAGAAGGACTTGACAATCTCAGAAATCTGGCGACGAGATTGACCAGCATTCATGATTCTAATGCTGAAGAGTTTCAAAGAGCTCCTATTGTGATGGGTAATACCAGCCCCCCCCTCCAACAAAAAAAAAAAAAATTAAAACACCGTGCTCTAACTTTGCAAGTTCCGGGATTCTCGGGATGGGGAACACCTCTTTTTGGTGCCGTCAATTACTGGGGAGGAATTGAAAACATTCCCCAGAAATTGGCGGAAGACGGTCACACAGTGATTGTAACTCCAATAGCACCCTTATCTTCTAATTGGGAACGTGCCTGTGAACTATATGCTCAACTTATATCTGGAAGGTATATGCTTAAATTGAAAGCATTTAACATGAGTATTTCTGAAACTGAGCAGATTCTCCCGGTATGACTTTAACACGGGTACATTTAATGATGATTCTGAGGGGATCGAAGTGGACTACGGCGACATATTTCCCAAAATACATGGATATCAACGGATTACAAAGAAGCGAAAACTCCCGATTATATTCACAAAAGATGACACAATGAAATCGGTGCGCTGGGTCTGGAGCGAAAATAAGCCAGTTCACTTCATTTGCCATTCGCAAGGAGGAAATACCGTCCGCTATTTGCTCCACCTTATGGAATGTGGCTCGCAAAATTTGACAGATGCCAGTCGACATGGACGTGGATCTCCGGCGCACTCGAAGTACTTCAATAAGGTTGGACGCAGTAAGTGGGCGATTTCAGTGTCGACTATTGGGACGCCGCACAGGGGCTCAACAATCATTGATGCTATTCAGGATTGTTTCAAAGTATGTCACATTTCTATATTGTTTGAAGTCTTCTAATGCGAATAGGCAGCGACTCCTGAAGAAAAGACTAAGCTAATTGGCCGCCTATTCGCAACGCTCTCCTTCAGTGATCCAGAAAACAGATTCTATGATCTGCAACTTGATCATTGGGGAATTAAGAGAGACACAACTGCAGCAGGAAGGGAATCTTTCCCGCAAATGCGAGCGAGACTGGAATCTCCGATATATAACGCTCCGGTGTACCGATGGCTTCATGAGGACCACAATGGACTCTACGATAATACCATTGCTGGGGTCAGAGATTTGAACAATTCAACTATTCCCACCTCAGACAATATATACTACTTCAGTCTGTCCTTCAGCTGCGTGAAGCCATTTCCAAAAGGCTGGCCAAAATGGACATTAAATTCGCTGAAGTATTACCCGTTGCGTATTCGTGAAGTTTCCAAGCCAATACCAATCTTCAATGGTATCGCTCGATTAACGGACAATGCCTTCACCTTTGCCGCATATTCTGCTGAGTCTATAGTAACTCCGTTCCGCGAGGTTATGTGCTGGGCTACGAACTATATTGTGAATCCCTTTATCCAGGAAGCCGGCTACAAAGTCATATTTCCTGGGCCACCGGATTATCTACCAGTACCGAGTGTCTTCCCGCCTATGCTCCCAACTGCATATGCTATGGGCTGCTACAATTTAACTGAATGCCAAGCTAACATTCTGGGAAATGATACACACAACTGGAAGATCAATGATGGCATCGTTAATACAGCTTCTATGAAAGGCCCGCTCAATCGAAATGGTGATCGACGTGGTAACAGTACCAATGAACTAATCGCAGATGCAAGCCAATTTCCTCACAGTTTAGATGAAATAAGAGCGGCCAGAGGAAAGTATTGGCACTGTGGTACCACGACTGGTCTGGACCATGCTGATCAAATTGGCATTTTCATTGAAGAAAACACAGTAAGACTCCATTCATAATCGAGAATAAGCATAAAAAAGCAGAGCTGATGTAGTGAATTAGAAACAGTATACAGAGGATATATATAAGATACTCGGGACCATTGTTTCACGCCTTCCACAATAAAGGACGCAGCCTGCTAATGCTTTAGGGGTGGACTGTTTTACACTCCAAAAAAGGGTTAAATAAAAGGGAAAACTAGATACAAAATTTATGTTTCTTGTTCTAGCATATTCTTCGCGACAGCGACGGAATATTGCTTCATGGACAACCAGAGGCTGTGAGAATTCTGAAGCTATGAGTATGGGCGTACAATACAAGCTCTGCCCTCTAATTATACAATTACCCTTAAATTCTGGTTATTTATCTAATATATATATAAACTACAGTATAGCTGGTATTGAAATAAAATATATTAACTTTCAATATGAGAACTGTAATAGAAACCTATTAATCTTATACTGAGACATTTGATTCAACCTGCTGCTTGGTGACCATGGATAAATTCTTTTGGTCTACTTGGCAGAAATCTGTTTTGACACTTCATATATATATATATATTATATTGATACAGGCATAGCTGACTATCCTGAAACTTAAGAATATATAATAATTATTATTCTTCTTATTAATCTGTTAGATTTCTAACTATTCTTATCGAAACAATATATAAGCATATGATATTCTGAAATCAATACTATTATACCTGTACTAAGAAATCAGTCTTACATAAACTAGAGCAATCCTATCAGTTACCATCACCCCCAGTAGGTTAGGATTACATTTCCCCTTTTAGCGCAAATACGTTGACAACCCATGGTAAGGAAGTGAAAATGGTGCCCATCAGCCTCCTTCCCACCACTACTCAACACTCCATTTCTCATCAATTTCGTTTAGACGGTTTTCCGTTTCCACAAATGCGAGAAAACATCATTAAGGCTGTTGGCTTGTTTGATGATTGCGAGCCTTGGAATGATATGATAGATCCCATCAGAGGTGACCGAACGCACTGGATATATATCTCTGAGGACCGAACGCTGCCCTTCACACTAACAGTCGTTGATGGAAAGCTACTCCATGAGACCTTGCCAGCTAAAAACTAGCTGTTTATCAGAGGAATTAGTTGCTGGACAGTATCTAAACGCTAATTCATCTCTCTCTCCCCCTTTCCTCTCTTGATTGAAGACTGGCCAAAAGATACCCTTTTTTTCTGCAATACGTCAAAGTGGGGCGGACCAGGAGCGGGGTAAGAACGGTACCGGGTAATGAACGAGTATTTAACGGACAGGTGGCCCTCGAGACGAAAGCCAAATTACTCAGTGAAAGAATGCATCCCCCATGAATGTCAGTGGCAACTCATCATCGCGACGCTCAACAACGGGGACCAGCGCAGCAGGGAAGCCGCGTCGGCGCATCAGACCCTCACGCTCACGCGGCTTGAGAACAAAGACAGGATGGTAGGTGGATCCCCTCTTGCTCAGTCAACTTCACAATGGCACCCAAGCGAATATCAAGCTCGCTTACACACCAGACAGCCTTACCTGCAGAGAGAGACGCGTCAAGTGCGATGACGGTAAACCGACCTGCTTGCGATGCTCCAAGTCCGCTCGCATCTGTCGGTATGCCTCGGACGCGACACAACACTCTGATCAGAGACATGCAGCTACAGCTGCAACTCCCCCGGCGGCCGACCGGGAGCCCACACAGCCGCAATCAAGTCCCAGAGGAAAGGGGCGCCAGGAGGTCCGTGCTGAGGAGAACAGGGCAAGCAACCCAGATGCTGGCGAGGAGACTTCGCCGAAGCCCCAAGAACATCTCTCGAATATTGCGGCAGCACCGACGTCTCATCCGAGCGCCTCGGTCACCCCTGAGGCCGCTGTACCACTGCATCCAGACGGCTCAATTGAGACGCCGCACTTCGACCCTTTGTCCGAACACAATGAGCAGAGATTGCCCAGCCTTGACCCTGCATTCCCGACATCCCCAGTTTCGCTCAGTCAAATCTCCCTGCTGAACATCTCCCCCTTCGAGTGGTACGACTTGCTAGCGCGGGATGCCATCAACCACATCCAACGATTGAATGATACGTCAAGCGGCGACCCCAGATGGCGGTTTCCTGAGATTGCACTCTCTCGTAGGCAGTCACCAGCTCCTGAACATTCTGGGGCTCGGTCCGAGCAGGAGGCGAGGTACTATGAGCAGCAGCGACACGCTCTGACACATGGAGACGGCCACACTGGATCACCCTTGCCAAATTATCATCAGTTGCCCCAGCCTTGGAACACCACAAGTAGGCTAGAGTTATCACCAACCGACCTTACGTTCTTTCAATACTATATCGAGGTGGTTGGGCCGATTCTGGACTTGTTTGATCCCGCTCGCCATTTCAGTAATGTCGTGCCCCATCTCGCTCTACGAAACACGGGGCTTTTGAAGTCTGTCCTTGCAGTGGGCGCTAAACACATGTCGCTGTGCCTTCGGCATAGAGGGGACGGAGATGCAGCAGATGGCCACGCGGCGGGTACCCCAGCATCATTGCCCGCAACCGTTGTCTCGACAGAATCAGACTCTGCCCCAACCCACATGGCGACTCAGTACTATTACGAAACCCTTCACTATCTCTCACAAACACTACTGTATCCGTCCTACGCCGACTCCCACGAGATCTTGGCCACAGCCACCATGATCAGCACATATGAAATGTTTGATGCGGATAGCGCTGCGAATAGCAGCGTCTGGGAGCAGCATCTACGTGGCTCGTTCTGGATACAGCGGTCTCAGGATAATGATGGCGAATCGGCCGATGGTCTGCGACAGGCCGTATGGTGGGCTTGGTTGCGACAAGACATTTGGGCAGCCTTTCAGGCAGGCCGGCCCACCATCACCTTCTGGCGCGCGCGGAAACCTCTCGAAGAACTCAGCTCGGACGAGCTAGCTACAAGGATTGTCTACCTTTGCGGGAAATGTGTGAAATATGCCGCTTCGGCTGCAATACCACCACACCAGGATCCGAGAGAGCGAATCGAGCAGGGTGACCGACTCTTGAGTGCGCTCGACGAGTGGTATCGTATCCTGCCCACCTCGTACCAGCCAGTGACAGTCGCTGAGGGTGCTGGATCAAGCGCCGTCTTTCCTTCGATATGGATCCATCCGCAAAATCATGCCGGTGCCATGCAGATGTACCATTTCGCTAAGGCGACAGTCCTGCTGAACCAGCCGACGCTGGGTGGACTAAATGCCTATCTGCTCCGCGACAAGCAGCTGACGGAAAGCATGAAAACGGTCTGTGGTATTGCCAATTCGTGCCAGGAGCATGATTGCGCAATGGCATTCATCAATGTACAGGCGTTGTTTGGAGGTAAGTCTCAGTCATCTTGTTCTGGTCCAAGACTAATATAATGGAAGTTGGCCAGTTTGTTCGGTCACCCGAGATGCGAGAGGAGCTGTTACGCATTCTAAACAACATGCTCCGGATAAGTAAGTTTCCCGCTAAAGGCCTTGTTGCGCGACTGCAGAGGGTGTGGCAGGAATGAAGTGCCGACCAAGTATAGAAGATGTATATATTACGATGTATTTCACGGAGCCCATGCTAGCACGTGTAATTTATGGAACGAGTTCAATGATTACAACAGATTCAGTTTCTTGATTGAAGAAAAATATATATATATATAAAATAAATATCTTAAGTTACAACGATTGCAAAATGCATAAATTTATTTTTCTTTTTTATTTTGTCTCTAAGAGTCCAAATTCTACCACGCTCCCACAATTCCTGCCACGGGGATGTCGATGCCCGTCGTATACGACGCACCGTCAGAAAGCAAATACACATAAGCTCCGCCCAGCTCCTTGGGATCCGCCAATCTGGGCATACCGCCATAATACTGCATCTTGAGATCCCAGTCCGGCGCTTGATCAACGAAATAAGTCATGGCCGTCTTAATGAACCCTGGTGATACCGAGTTGACGCGAATGCCATGCTTGGCCCACTCCATGGCCAGCGTGTGTGTCATATTCCGCACGGCACCCTTGGTGGCTCCATAGGGAGCGGAAGGAGCCGCCCGGTTGGGGCGATACGAAGTCATCGAAGCCGTGAAGACAATAGACCCCTTGATTCCGAGGTCGATGAAACGACGAGCGACAGTAGTAGCGCAGAAGTAAGCGCCAAAGACGTTCAAGTTGAACAATTGTTCGATCTGGGCGCGACTGAAGTCGAAAGCAGGCTGGTGCTTCGTCATGCCGGCATTGGCGATGAAGCCGTGGATCGCACCTTGTGCAGCGATGACAGCGTCGATGGCAGAATTCACGCTTTCCTCGGATGTCACATCACAGTGGACGTAGTATAGTCGCTTGGGATGGGCTTTTTGTAGGGTAGCGAATTCCTCGCCGGGCTCGAAGATGTCTAAGCTGTAGATAGCTTCTGCGTCGTTGGCGAGACACACTTGGGCGAGAGCCAGCCCGATACCCCTGTTGCCTCCGGTGATGCCAATCACTTTGCCCTTCAAGGACACTCTCCAGTCGTGGTCTGGGCCTGGGGTGGTGTCGAGAAAGGCTGGTGACGTGTTGGCTGCTGTCGCATTGCCGTTGCCGTTGCCGCTAGTGGCCGGGGTGTCATGCATACTCGGAGGCATAGTGAGGGATGTATTTATGTGATGCAAAGATTACTGGAAATTTGGTTAACTCTTGCAGGGGGCGACTTGTCTATTATAAGTCTCCCCGACTTTGTTGTTTTTTGGTCCATGAGACAGCGGCGCTTGATAGACAGGCGTTGCATGGTTCTCTGGGGACATGCTCGTGCTGCCACTGGTTGACCAATGCCTCAGTTCTCCGGGGAAGATTGTGGCCAATCGCACACAATTGCGATGATCGATGGTCTTCGAAGCGAGTCCCAGCCAATTTGCGATCTGCATTCACATCCCTTGGACGGGTGGGTCTACCAGTACCTCGCTTCGAGGCCACCCCGGATTATCAGCGGTGGTCGGGGCACATTTCGGTATCTCGGTATCTCCACACGGTATCTCGCTTGTTGCAGATTATCCTTCGCCACACTGTCGACGCTCTCTCCCGTTTTCACCTATGCTTGTGGCTAGAGACTTAGTGAGGTATATGCATTCATGACAATCTCATGCTCACGACTGTCGTGCTCCTTCACGGCTTTATCTATGCTATGCCTCATTGGCCAAAGTAGTCGTACCCTATGTTCCACTTCCCACACAACATCAATTCTGGAACACAAATAAAATGAGTTGACCATGATAAGCCGTGTTTATTCCCGTATTAGCAGCCGGTCTACGGGAAGCCACTACGCTGGGAGACAGTTCACTTTCGATGAGTCGGTGCATTGACTTCTTCTTATTGATTCTTCAGCGAGAAGAGTTCCGACTTGTATACTGGCGTGATGCATTCACAATAAGCATGGATTGTGATCTTGCCGTCCATCAACCACCCGCATACACCCCACCATCACTGGATAATCCCCGACCGTAGACGGCGACGGAACCAGATGTGCAAGACCAAAAACACAACCACGCCCACTGCCAACATCGCAGAAATGACAGAGAATCCCTTGATGTATTTCGGGCTGTCCTTGTCAGGGAAAAGATACTATTAACTCTTAGTTAGTCCTAGCACTCGGTAACACCAACGTCGGGGTTAGATACATACCGATCCGTAAATCTGTGCTAAATTGCCCAGCGCATTTACCATCGCCAAAGCAACCCCCCTGGCCTGCGGATGCATTCCAGCAAAGGCAGAGGAGGCATACGCCAGTGTACCGCCATTGGTGGACCAAAGCCCAGCGGCCATAAGAACCAGGAGTACATATCGAGCGGTGAAGTTGTACACGGCACAGACGATGACCGAACATATCAGGGAAAATGCCAACCAGCCAGCAATGATTAACCCACGCCATGTAGGGAACTTGTCACCGCAGTAGGACGTGATACCTGTGGCGACGAAGGCCACGCCGTAGATCGGGACGGTCAGGAAGTTGACTTTCTCGGTGGATGCGTCGCCGAAGAGCCCTTTGACTAGGGTAGGATAGAAGTAGGTTAAGGTGCTTGACCCAACGATGACCTAAAGGTAAGAGACAGATTCAGTAAGAGAAGTTTGTTTATCGTGGAGGTAATCTGGAAGATCAAGCCAGGCAAGAGGATCAACGAACCATATATCCAACCACAAAGGCCCAGGTGCGGAAGTCTTGGCAAGCTACTCTACAAGCCCCCAGGCTACTCAGATGCTCGGTATCTTCGGTGGTTGCTGTGACATTCTCCCGGGCCAATCGGGCCACAGCTATCTGTCGCTCGCGATCGGACAGACGTCGTGTTGTAGCAGGAAAGTCAGGCAGGACAAAAAGAGATACGAGAGCACAACCAACGGTGATAACACCTTCAATGATGAAAAGCCATCGCCAGCCTCGAATTCCATGTACGCCTTCAAGGCCATCGACAATGCCCGCAGCGATCAGTCCACCAAAGGCACCTGAGAGAACGGCTGCCGAGATGAAGACGCCGAATCTCTTCGACTGCTCGGTTTGCTTGTACCATGATGACAAAACTAGTAATACTCCGGGGGCGAAGCCAGATTCAATGCACCCAATGATAACTCTCAGGACTACCAGATGCGAGAAGTCCTTGACAACGGCCATGACACAGGTCAATGCGCCCCAGAGAATCATGATGGAAGAGAGGAAGATGGATGGACGTGACCGACCCAACGCCAGACTGTTCACAAACAACGCTTGGTTATTACAGTTTCAGTCTATTACTCGTGGGTAGAGAAGTCATACTTGCTAGGAACTTCGAACACCACATATCCGACAAAGAAGACAACCAGAGCAATAGAGTATTCGTTGGAGGTCAGATTGAGATCTACTTCCATCCCGGAGATTTTGGCATTTCCGATACTGCAAAAAGACAACGATTAGTCTCCGAGACAAGGTCAAGCCAGGATGAGGAAATAATCACACTTACTTCGTCCGGTCCAGGTAGGATAGGAGATACATGACCCAGACGGTAGGTAGAAGGGTCATGTCAATCTTCCTCACCAGCGCTTTCTCCTCCTCCGGCGTGAACGAAACCACCTCGGTCGCATCTATATCTTCGATCTCATGCGAAGAGGCATCCTTCAGCTGTCCCTCGTGAATGTCAACTGTGTCCATGATGGCTTGTAATTACAGCGAGGGCAGTAGTCAAAGGTAGAATGCGTCAAGGGCTGGGGTAGTGGGCTTCTCAGGTTTATGTTCCACCACCCTACCCGGGGATACAAAGCTATCTAACTACTTCGAGTACGTCCAAGTCTCTCGGTGTCAGACAAACCCGCGGCCATCAGGCCACCTGTCATGCCCCGGATTAAGCATGACCGTATCCACCCCCACAACTTTTCTCTGCGCCCCCTGGGGTTCCCCACAGTCCGAACAGCAATGAGCGATTAGGTCGAAGGGTTTCGCATCGAGGCCAACTGCGGGACCACTTTTTTTGCGCCGTTGACGCCATTCGCAAAGCTGTTACAATGCAGTACTCGTGGGGGTGGATAGCAGTTGACTGTAGTGGACACTGGCTAGCTAAGAGGAATCCAGCTTTGGACAAGGGAACGTATTCGATGGTACGGTCCTGGAAGGGGCATTTCTTAGTAGCAGTAGTTCCCTATATCCATATTCCTTCGCATGTGAGAGCATACTGTAAGCAGCTCGAACGGCAGGCACATATGTATTTATAGTCTCATTTGCGATCAATGGGGGCCATGGTGATGGGACAGGGGGTGATTGACACTCGTCACGAAGCCATCTATCAGTGAGCAAGATACGCTTAGCGTGTATTTCTGTGACCCGAGTCCAATTGAATGTGGTTGTCATAGATTGAAAATGTGCAGCTATCATATGATACGCTGTCGGTGGCTGCAAGATCGGCTCGGGGCGATGCTTGACTTCGATCCACTATTCGAGACCCAATACAAGAAAAGTGCCTTTTATCGTAAAGGTACCACGAAGCAATATGCGATTGTGAATTGCATATGAACAAAGGCAAAGAACAGATAACACGAGTAAACACAAACACGAGGCGGTAAGTTTGGTTTGCGGGTGCGTTGCGCTGCTGCAATGTGGGACTGCCGTCACCCCAGAATTTGGAGAAAATGTTCGAGTCTTTTCCCCCGCGGTGGATGTACCATAGCTACCCCGGCTTTTGGAGCAATCCGCCGCTTATGGAGACAGGAATCAGCGTAGTGCCAGTGTAGGGCCCACAAGCGGCGCACGGGATCTATGATGTAAAGCAAACAGGCAAAAGCATGCTCATGTGGCCTGGATGGCTTGCAAGGGGCAAGGGGCTCGCATCGAGAGCCACCGGACGGGACTGGCAACCACCGAGATAAAGCCCTCAATGACACATCGGGAAGTCTAGATTTGGAACAAGGTTAAGAACCATGTGGAGAATCCATCACCTTTGCTTCGCCAATAACGTCAACCTGCGGGGTTCAGACGCAGTCGAATGCAGCGGGAAGCTTAAGATCCTGGCTATTTGTGTGGCTCAAGGACAATTTAAGGTTTTGAACCAATTGACCAAGTCCGGGGCGGTCCCGAGACGATGTCAAAGCAGTAGCTTTAGCACACCTCAAATTTCAGCAGCGATGATCAGGGCGACCCCCTACAATGCGGGGAATCTGGAGCTACCCCAATCCTCCAAGCTGTTTATCGCCGATCCAGCAGAAAGGAATTTCATTATAACAAAACCCATACTTAGTCTCATAGAGTTCTTGGCGAGCTACATTTCTCTTCAACCTACCTGCAAGCGAGATTTGATTCCTCATTGAAACTTATTGCCAAGTCAGCTGCGAGACGAAAATGAAAACGAAACCATTCACAACGCCCTATGCGTTCCTCACCGAGCGTCTTAGAGGCCGAGGGGCTAGATCAGCATGGATCGAGTATCTAATTACTGCTACATGTGGCATTGGGTGAGTATGACCGCCAGCTTTACAAGCGAGACGGAGTCTAACGCACGCCTGTGCGCCATGTAGGAACATGCTCTTCGGCTACGATCAAGGTGTCATGGGTAGTCTTCTCACGGGCCCATCATTCGAAGCAACATTTCCTTCCATTTCGAATGGCAACTCTACACTCCAAGGCTTCGCGGTACGTGAAGATGGCGCTCGGGCTGTTTACAGCAATCCCTCACCAGGGGACGTGCTTCTAACGTTAACAGGTGGCCGTCTATGAACTAGGATGTGCAGCCGGCGCTTTGACCGTTATCATCAGTGGTGACAAGTTCGGCCGAAGGCTGACCGTCATGGTGGGAGAGCTGATTATTATCATCGGTGCCATCCTTCAGGCTTCCTCTTTTGATCTAGCCCAATTAATAGTAGGCCGTATTGTCGGTGTGTTCTACTTCGCTTCTGAGTGCCTAACATCGAGGAATACTGACATATTCTGCCTGCAGCCGGGTTTGGCAATGGTATGGCAGCTGCTATATTGCCAACTTGGAATGGCGAGTGCTCTCGTTCCAAGAACAGAGGTCGAGCCGTCATGTGGCAACTTAATATTAACCTGGTATGCCAGCGTGCATTTGCAGCAACCTACCAGAAATCATCAGCTAATCTCTGCAGTTCGGGATTGCCCTAGCATACTGGGTCGACTATGGCCTGGCAGCCTCCTCTAGTACCAGTAACAATGGTTGGGCATGGAGGCTACCACTGGGGCTACAGTCCGCTTTCTCGGCTGTGACGATTATTATGGCCCTCTTTCTTCCGGGTAAGTGGCAATACACTGATATCGAAAACAGTGTACCGGAAGACTGATGTGCAATTTATTTGATATATCAGAATCCCCTCGAGTTCTGATGCGCAACGGAAAAGTTGATGAGGCACGCGACGTTGTTGATATGTTGTCGTTGGAAGACGATCCTGCTACACGCGCTGCTGAAGTTGTTCGTATACCACATGAGGTGATAAGATCCTTTGCTAAACACAGTCGCTAATATCACGGGATTGATCCAGTGCACCGTTGTGTCTCTGATCGAGAACGCACTCCAAGAAGATTCCCAAAGTGATTCTAAATGGCAAGCTATCTTCACTCAGGGAAGGCCCCGGTTCTTCCAGCGACTCGTCTTGTCTGCATTTGTGATGTGCATGTACCAGCTTACAGGTGTCAATCTTATTACATATTATGTGTAAGTCCAGCTATCGATCTTTTGTCTGGAAACCCTCAATCTCTTGAAATATATTGTGACAATCACCCGCTTACCACATCACGTTTGAATACTACAGTCCCGTTATTTTTCAAAACACACTGAAGTTTTCCCGACATCTCAGTTTGCTGATGTCCGGCTTCGTCGGCCTGGAATTCTGGATTGCGAGCTTCATTCCAATCCCCCTCATCGACAGACTTGGGCGTCGACCTTTGCTGCTTTTCGGGGCGGTTGGGCAGTGTGTCAGCATGGCTCTTCTCGCCGCCACGGTTGCGTATCCAGGCAATAAAGCATGCGGATACGTGTCCGTAGTTTGTGTCTTGTGAGTCATTCTGTCTGTAGATATTTATTTGTTTACATCGCTGACGTCTGAATGTCTAGCATCTTCAACACTGTCTGTGCCATCGGCACCAACGGGTTGGCCTTCTTGCTACCCGTCGAGTTAACACCGCTGCAAACGCGTGGAACATCCGTCGCCATCTCCACCGGCTTCTTCTGGCTCTGTAATTTCTTTGTTGTTATGATATCCCCTGTCCTTATTTCTCGCATTCAGTATGGTACTTATATCCTGTGGGCATGTACGAACCTGTCTTTCATCCCAGTGATATACTTTTTCAGTAAGTATTCCTGCATCGTACGCTACGGATTGGATTTCTCGAGTTTGAACCCTATCTTAACATTTTGACACCACAGTTCCCGAAACCCGCAAGGCGTCTCTTGAAGATATTGATGTCTTGTTTGAGACCAATCCTAAATGGCTCATTGGCCCACAGTCCAAGAAGAAGATGGCGAAAATCACCCAAGATGCTTCGGTGCTTACTGACGCTGTTCTACATGGGCGGAAGGAAAGTGCTCCTACGGTGGACATGGTTGAAAACGCCTCCTCCAAATGATATCATCCACGTCGCTTATTAAATAATGGCCAGGCTCGGGTGTTTTATGACCGAAAAGGGCGGGAACCTTGGGCCTCGTAAACTTCAATGCAACTTTATATTAGGCATGTACAATGTACATAGATCGTATTGTTCGACAATAAAGCAAGTGGATTCATACTATAAAGTACTGTGGGTCTTTTTGAACTCACCTCTTTTCCAAACGTGTACGCCAAGTCCATGTCTCTTGTGCCTGTAGGAGTACAACATGTTGTTAGAAGGGGAATCCGCGACCCTTTTCTGATGACATTAAACTCATCAGTAGTAAGTTAGTCAAAGATATGTCAATATGACTAATTATGCTTGTTAGGCAAGTATCATCATTGTGGGGGCAGTGCATTTCTCACGGGAACGTAGCCGAGGAGTCATCGAGGCGAGGGTCACTGGTCTCGAAGCGAGGCACTATTCCGACCATGGCCAACAACCAGAACCCTATGGAAATACTAGTACTGCGTTTAACATCTGGCTACACTATGGTTAGTCGCCTCACTGACAGTTGATTGACTTCGTCTCGATCCAGAATCGACATGACCCATTACTTGGTCAGTGCCTCAAATCTGGGGCATATGGCATATCGGGATGAATGGCATGAGGTATAAGAATACTGCCATCTCGATGTCTTTGGCCTGACAATCTCAAATTCACTATCATAGCCTTTTTGTTAAGAGCAAGAGATTCTTGATTTCGCTGTTAGCCTTAACATACTGGCTATGGCGCCCGCACTAGAACTTACAGAGAAGCCCATCCAGAGTCTGCCCACCAAAGCAGTCTCCGGTATTCGCAATGGAGCTTCAGCCGGTGTCGGTATCGGTCTCGAAAGCCCAGAGAAGCACCAGCGTGTGATGAATGTTTTTCGGGCCTTCATTGCTGATCTTGCCCAGCAGTATGGAGAAGGTCACGCTGGGTGAGTCAGCTCCATATCCTGTATATCCTAGTTGACAACATGGGAATGGCGCTAACCAAGCTCAACAGAGCCCCGATGGGTATGGCTGCCATTGGTATCGCCTTGTATAAATATGTCATGAAGTATTCCCCAAAGAACTGCAACTACTTCAATCGCGACCGTTTTGTCCTCTCAAATGGTAAGTCTGTGGGCGTTGTTCCGGCCGAGCTATCTGACTATACTCAAATTGTGGCTAAAACGGAACTATTGTAGGCCATGCCTGCCTATGGCAATATTTGTTTATGCACCTTATTGGTGTTCCGAGCATGACACACGATCAGCTCAAGACATACCACTCCGCGAGACTTGACTCGCTCTGCCCCGGTCATCCCGAAATCGAGATTGAAGGCGTAGAGGTCACAACGGGTCCTCTCGGCCAGGGTGTTGCTAATGCCGTTGGACTCGCCATGGCCACTAAGAATCTGGCCGCTACATACAACCGACCTGGCCACGAAGTGGTAAATAACATGACCTGGTGCATGGTCGGTGACGCTTGCCTTCAGGAAGGTGTCGGTCTCGAAGCGCTCTCCCTCGCTGGCCACTGGAAGCTGAACAATCTATGTGTCATCTTCGACAATAACAACGTTACGTGCGATGGAAGTGCAGACGTTGCTAACACTGAGGATATGAATATGAAGATGCGAGCTACTGGTTTCAATGTGGTAGACGTGTACAATGGGGACACAGATGTTGCCGGTAGGTCTCCCAACCGTTGACTTGGTGTGAAGAGTCAGTCTGCTAATGCGATTTAGCCGTCGTGAACGCGCTTAATGCCGCTCGCTATAGCGATAAGCCAACATTCCTAAACGTCCGCACCGTGATTGGTATTGGATCCGCCAAGGCCGGCACGGCTGATGTACACGGATCTGCCTTGGGTGTTGAGGAAGTGGCTAACGTCAAGAGATCGTTCGGCCTCGACCCTAACGAACACTTCTACATCCCAGAGGATGTCTATGACTTCTTCGGTGATATACCTGGCCGTGGCGAGGCTCATGAAGCGAGCTGGCATGCGGCCGTTGCCAAGTACCGTGAAGAATACCCCGAGCTGGCCGCTGAATTTGCGCGCCGTGTTGCAGGAAAGCTTCCAGAAGACTGGAACAAGTACATCCCCGACAAGGAAGAGCAGCCTACCGCGTCCACTGCCTCAAGGAAATCTGCTGGTGTGATAACCAATGCCCTGGGACAGAACATCAATTCGTTCCTGATCGGGACTGGGGATCTTATACCCTCCTGCAATGTCGCCTACAAGAACAAGGTCGACTTCCAGTCTGTACGTGCCACTAGCTTCCTTTCCTGATGATAATTTCAGTCACTTACATGCACTGCAGCCCGACCTCCAAACCATGTGTGGTCTTACCGGAGACTACAGCGGTAGGTACATTCACTATGGTATCCGGGAGCATGCCATGTGCGCTATCTCCAATGGGCTTGCTGCATTCAACAGAGGCACCTTCATCCCCATGACGAGCACATACTTTGTCTTCCACTTGTACGCCGCTGCCGCTATCCGCATGGCCGCACTGCAAGGCCTCCAGCAGATCCACATCGCCACCCACGACAGCATCGGAGTTGGCGAGAACGGACCTACCCACCAGCCCATCGCCGTTGCTGCGCTTTGGCGCGCTATGCCTAACCTCCTCTATATCCGCCCATGCGATGCCGAAGAAGTTGCAGGCGCTTACAATGCCGCCATTCGGGCAACTGAGACACCGACTGTCATCTCACTGTCCCGTCAAGGTTTGACACAGTATCCTCAATATTCCTCGCGGGAAGGTGTAATCAGAGGTGCGTATGTTTTCGCTGAGGTGGAGGGTGACGATTTCGATGTTACTATTATCGGTGTCGGCTCGGAGATGGTATATGCCATGCAGACCCGGGAATTGCTTCTCAAGGAATACGGCCTCCGGGCACGAATTGTCTCCTTCCCTTGCACAAGACTTTTCGAGCAACAGTCTCGAGAATACAAGCACTCTGTATTGAAGCCCCGCGCCGGCAAGCCGACTGTCGTGATTGAGGCTTACCCGTCTAACGGATGGGAGCGCTATGCAGATGCATCGGTGTCCATGAACTACTTTGGAAAGAGTTTGCCTTCGAAGGATGCATATGCTCATTTCGGATTTGTGCCGGATCTCATCGCCGTTAAAATCAAGGACCTGGTGGAGGAAGTCAGACGGGACGGAATTGAGGTCTTGAGGGGCGACTTTAGGGAGTTCAACGGGAGCCACTGGATTGAACTTGAGCATTAGAACCGTTTATGACTTCTTCAATGACATGTAACTTCTCTATACATATTGCGATCAAGATTGTCTGTAAGAGGCGACGATCCGATCGTGCTTCCTCGATAACCGTCACTGCGAACAAGGACACAATTCTCAGCTTGCAAAATGTAGGTTTACTAAACTCAGTGGGAAGATAAGCAAATCAAGATAACGCCAAATCAGGTACTGTACACGATGGAAGAAACAAATCCGCTAGAGTGTGAGTGTAATGAAGCAGTGTACATATGCATCTCTAAGGATGCTTGAAAGTTGCATTGAGCTGAGTAAGCAATCCCTAGATCCTATCGTCCCGGGCTCCCTCCAATGCTTGGAGAAATCTTTCGATTTGTTAGATCGACTTATATTTCATATTTTGGGGGTAGCATCTGTTGGACCACATCAAATGCGGGGGGCTCATCGATATAATATGTCTCCATCAGGTCGACATCATCGGCTAGCTTGTGTATTCGGAGCGGATAAGTGGCACCGTACAACTTGGCGATGCGTTTCCGGACCAGTAACTTATTCGTTCTGGTGCTGAAGGTATCCTCCCGGGTTATAAGCTCGATCTTTAGTTCGTGGCTGACAGCTATTCCAGGACCGTCGGCCAGTGAGCAACCACTCTGTCGATCATCGCTGGCACAATAGCTCTCACATATTTCGTCTGCTGGTTTTGCACTTTCTGGAATCTTGATGTCAAATTCGACTCGAAAGCGGTCATCACGCAGGCAATCCTGATCGGAGCGCCGGAATATAGCTTTTGGGCGACGGAAATCAAGCACTCCCTCTATCAATGAGCGTCTCGATGCCGTATTAGTGTTGGCAAGAGCTTGCAGTTCACCACGGGCTGTATTGCGGTGCACAGCTACTTCGTCGACCCTCCACTTGATTGCTGTGATGGCTATATGTTTCGTTTCATCCACTCGGACACCTGGTGTCAACATATTCCGCGTTGCTAGTTCCACAGAAAACATCGCTTTGGTGGTCTCATTGCTTGGTCGTTGCTGTGCTATCGTAGTCTGGATCACCAGTGGGGAGGCAGTAAACCGTCGAAAATAGTTGTCAGGGGGAAGGACAGGTGGTATAAGACGATAAAGGACGGCAAGGGGCTTAGATATGCTCACTGTCCGTCCAAACGGAAGATCGATCGTGGCTTTGAGATCATAACAGACGGTACCGAGAGTTGTTTTCATCGTTGGAGGGAGGCAGTTTGGCACTGGAATATCAAAGTAGTATACCAGGCTATCTTCCGTGCTTGTAGTCCAACGTGAGGCGATCTTGTCAGATGCAGACCAAAGAACACAATCAAGGACTGTCTCTTCGTAAGCCGGTACTATCAACTGCTTTGTCGCGGACTCTCCATGTCGAAAAGGATTCCGCCGGCGACCCTTGATGTGTGCGCAAGATGAGCCATGATCATCGAAGTTGACTATCCGAACAAGACTAATTGTAATATTGGGTGCGCTATGTGTCAGGTCTAAGAAAATCTTGTTCGAAATTCCAAGAGAACCCGACAAAGGCAATGTATGGGGTTCGGTGCCTGGGCGGATGAAGATGATGTGGGATTGGGGCGTATCAAGATGTAGATGAGGGTTGATCATTTTGAGGAGATATCGATCAAACCGAAAGGGGTACGCTTCGCCAGGCAAAAAGACTGGATGCAAAAGCAATGGGAGCGCACCTCGATATGAGCGTCTCAGTAATCGTAATGCCATGCGATACTCGACAATTCCACTAGACCCGATAAGGAAGCCAAGCCGTAAGTTTAAGCTTTACATCCCCACAGTCTTGATGCCTGAGTCAGAAAAGGCCTGCACGACACTGGAATCACTTCATTCTCTGGACATTGTATGGAGAGATGTAAGCGATGTAAAGCGAGAAATCTGTCTGCTCCAATCAATTGCAAAATATCCCAAAGCCGTCGTTACTGCACTGCTCGCCCGCATCGCAATAATATCAGCCACAGCAAACATCGCTGAAGCGAATTCACGCAGGTATCATCCTTACACCAGGTGTCACCGGTGGATGGACAGTTGTTCTGTCTCTTCGACAGCGGAAGGCACCTAAAACCAGGCCGACATCGCAAAGAACGAGGAACTCATTCTGTCTGACGACCGCGCACTGCGCTCAATGAGCCGTGCCGGAGATAAATTCAGTCGTTGGGAGATATCGGCCGGAACGACCCTATGACAGAAGGAGAAGCGCATTGCAGGTCCAGAAATTGCACATCAAGCAAGGCTGGGGAGCGTATCAATGCTCGGGGTGAGAATGAGAGGGCTTAAACAATAACGGTGGTCTCAACTACCGGACGAGATGGAAGACGAGAGGTATAACGAAGAGGATGCACCCACACAGAAAATGTACCATCATTTCCAGAATGCTATGCGGTGGAGGCGTGGTATTCAAGCTCCATCCTGTGTTGCCCTTGAACGCCAAGACAATCCATTCCGTCGTCATTTCCTATGATCATCTCGATATCATGGAACACCAGATCCTTTACCTTGGAGCCCAGGCAAGCTATGGCTGCAAGAGGTACTCTTGGCCAGCCAACCATATGCCCTTAGAATGACATATTCCACGTTGCGCTGTCGGTAGACAACTGTCTCCAGGCAAATTGCGGCTCTATCAGAGGTTCTAGTTTTGAGATCGACCACCTTCTTGGGGCTCAAGGGACCCATTGCCAGCCTAATCCTCCCGTCCCCGTCTTTGGTGGGCTCACTAATTTGTTCGTATTGAGGGGATCGTCGCAGCGCCGTGTTGCCGTTCTGGCAATTTCGGATGGATTCCCTAGTGACAAGGTTTCGCCAAGAGCAAAGTGCTTGGTTGGACCCTGCGTATCATTTTCTCACTGTGGAGGCTGCAATCTTCTTTTAATCCAGCGGCTGCTTCTTGGCCTCTGTCTGATGGGGACTATCCCATGGCCTGTTTTATGGTCATCTGGGTCATCAAGGCTTCTCTCACTACCTAGGATGACGCTGATGATTCCTCTGTCATGGTCACTGGGTGGTGGCTGTGTAACGGTCTTGAGACGGCGCATCTCGCCTTGATATTCTTGACAGGGATTTTACTAGCTGCTTGATCTTATCGGAGCACATTCTCCGTCACGTATATGTTTCAGGGGCCCTGGAAATTTCAGAAGGATAATATGAAGGTGGACAAAACAGACTTGATAGTGTCATCGAAAGAGTAGTACTTTGGACCCGCTGATCATAACCATCACCAGATGGAGATTCTACTTATCAGCACTAGTTATGACCACTCTCAATAATAAGGAAAGGGCCGTTAAAGAGATGTTTACCCAGAAAGTGCATCACCCAATAAGTCCGTTGATTCATCGCATGTCACGCAATATTTTGAACTCAAGTTAAATGGCGTGTCCACCAATCCTCCTTCCGCTTGTAGGACTCGTAGATGGTCTTCTCGCCAACCCACCCATGGCCTTCATTCTCGAATTCGACCACTTCCGCGACACGTCCATGCACACGCATGGCGTTAGCCATCATTCTTGCCTGGGCCACGGGAACCACCATATCCGACGTCCCCTGTAGCAACAGCAGTGGGGCCTTCATTTTGTGGGCATAATTGCATGGGCTGCGATTTGTGAGCTCCTGCTCCCTGTCTTCCTTTGCAGTCTTGCTCAATAGTAATCGGTCCACATCCTGACTCTCAAACTTATAAGAATCAGCCTGGAGTGCCCTCACGTCGCTGATGCCGTAGGAGCTGACTCCTGCTGCCCAGACATCAGGATACATGTGCAGAGCCTGCAGCGTAAGGTAACCACCCGCACTGCCGCCGTAGATCCCTACGCGGGCTTTGTCGATCAACCCTTCATTAGCCAGAAATTCCACGGCACTAACTGCATCGCCTGTGTCCACGAGGCCCCAGTACCCGGAAAGTCGTTCTCGGTATTCCCGCCCAAAACCGGTCGAACCGGTATAGTTGAGGGCACAGACGGCGAATCCGCGCGTGGTCCAGTATTGGATTTCTAGGTTCAGCGCGGGAGTGACACATCCATTTGGTCCGCCGTGGACGTACACTAAAAGAGGTGGAAGATGTCCGTCGCACTCGAACTCGGGATTGCAAGGGGGGAAGTAGAACATGTGTACGTTTCCGTCACATCTAGGACCGTACTTCTGAGGGGCAGTGTATTCTTTCGCGGCAGAAACGTAATCTGGTGCCAGGTTGAATGATGCTGTTGATTTCAGGACGGTTGTAATCGGTTCAAATGAAGAGGTAAGCGAAATCAAACTGAGTTCCTGGGGAGACTTCGTTGAGGCGCCGACGACAACGAAGGAGCTGGATGAAGCGCGGAAAATACCATTGGCACGAACTCCGATGTCCACGTACTGAAGCCCCAGCTTTTTGACCGACAATGTGGGGATGTCGATAAGAACAAGCTCACTGGTGGCATGAGTAATAGCCGTCGCCACCATAGTCTTTTCGTCGAGTGATATATAGGTGGAACTGTGAATGTCAGTTGCCTTGATCAACTGGCAAGCGACGGAAGAGTTACCTGCCCAGCTCCCACTCGGCAGCGGCGAAGTCTGCATTCGCCAGGCCCTCCAGATATAGAGCGCGAACGGAAGTATCGTGTACGTTATATGAGTACAGCTGCAGATAGCCCGTACGATCGGATGCAAAGTACAGTGCTCCATCCAGCCCCCATTTCGGCTGAGCGATGCTTTCTTTCTGGTACTCCCCAGCGACCTTGGTTATATTCCTCAGACATCCACCCGCCCACTCGGCTACGTAAAGCACAGTTCCTGTCCAGGGCATGTCAGGATGAGTCCATTGGATCCATGAGACATGTTTGCCTGACGGATCAAACTTAGGATGCGAATAGAAGTCATCGCCCTGAGCAATGGTGACTTCTGTATCAGAGAGAATGTCAATCGCCACCAAAGTGTTGTGCACGTCGGTTGCCTGGGTCTCAGGGGTCGCATCTCGGTGGTCTTCTTTGATTGCAAGCACCCACTGCGTATCGACGGGATGATTGCAGAAATCGGCATATCGAACGCCCTGGACTGTCGAATGCACGAGAACGACTTCACTTGATGCCGGATCTAATAAATACAGACTGCAAGATTTCTCGTCTGAGAAGAGAACTCTTCCATCCGGCCTCATCAAGATGGAGCCGCCTCCAAGCTCCTGCACCGTTGCATGTGCACTGTAATCTCTTGGTAAGACGTCCCGGCTTTGTCCGTTGAGATGTTGGATGATTGCAAAGCGACCACCTTCGGTAGGGTGACACTCCACCGAGTAAATAGCACCAGTTGACTCCTGTACCTGTTAGCGACAGACCAAGTAAGCTGGATTGAACAGAGCATATACATCAACGACTACTTCGTGCAGCGAAATGCTGTCAGTTGACAACCGGTCCGCGGTGAGTGGGCTTGTCCATTTGCCGTACGGTGCATGAGAGGGAGGCATTCTCAGGATTTCCGGATGCCCAGAAATAGAACGAGAAACTAATAGACCAGGATTGCGAGAAGCTACCAATAGACAGTGCAGACTTTTGCGATAACCTAGAGGATCTCTTCTGACTCACCATCAATTAGGTTGTTTCGGGACAGTCGCGTAGCAAGCCCCACTGGGATAATTTCATATTGCGGTGAGATTACATAATCATAATAATCAGTAGTTAACATAATCGGACAATTACCCGCTGGGATGAGCTGCCGGCAGTTGGCCGCTCTGCCTACTAAATTATAATGATCGATTTAAAATTAAGTAATTTAATACTTTACAGATAATATATAGAGAGTCGGACTGAATATTGATTGAATGTGGATATATAAGAATAGTCTTTGTTATTATAATCGGTGCAGCAGGATAACCAGTATTAAATACTTTATATAACCTGCTTCTATATAATTTATATATTTTAAGTTATTGAGTATGCAGTACGTTCCGCCGAGGTGGGAACCGTTGCCGGTTAGCCGGTACCAACGATGAATACTACCTCACTTATACGGTACCTCGTAGGCTGGTTGGAGTTGTGGATGGTACCTTAGTGGGATTTAAGAGGGAAAGATTATAATAACAATTAAACAGTCGACGAATTTGGTTCTGGATGATTTATGGTATGGGGGTATTGAGTAATCATGATACTGTGACTGGTCTATATCATGTAACTGTCGGTTGTTGCCATGGGCAGGAGAGTACACTCGAGTAGTCACAACATTCCCTAATGGTTAGGGATTGCATGGTTTTACCAAATACCTTCTCAGAAGGTTCTACAGAATACTAGATTACTTTAGCCGGGTATCTACACACTTCCCCTAATATGACTGTCCTCCAAACGAGCGACACATACCTCGGCCACAGTAATTCGACTATCTAAATTATGATAGTATGAACGAGCCCGCATTGTTATTACTTACCTTTGAGTGTCTCTTTAAGGTAGACTGAGTATCACTTATGTAACATCTCCCTCAATCCCCATCCCCCAAGGGCATTGACAATCTTACTTTCCAAGTTCAATCAGAATCCTATTCTCATACACACCTGAATATGCAAGGATAATATCAAGCCATATAAGGCGGCGGACTACAACTTTCTAACAATACATCCTCATCCACCATATGTGCATCTAACGGTACCCGAACATCCTCACAGATAGACGAGGCATTACCCTGTCTGCGGTCATAGGACACGTGTACCGGCACTTGAAGTTGAAAATTCGTGTCTCGAAAACTGTCGACTTCAATACCGATAATTAAACTATACCTCCTCGAAACATAAGGATGTGTAAAGGTAGGCGGCATGTAATCGTTCTCGTCGAAGGTGAAGATTAGATGGGCGGTTGATTCCCATACCGGTTGATCCTGGGATGTGGTACCTTCTTGGTATGTGAGGTTAGTTTCTTGTTTGCGGTCGATACGTGACGGTATGGAAGATACATACCAGTATCATGGGCACGTAATTTAGGTTTCCACGACGCAATCCGTACTTTGCGGACTTGTGTAGTCCCAACTCGGGTTGTATCCGCGAGGAGCCGGAAATTCTTTAATTTGTTGGCTTCAGTCCGGGTCGGGACGCGGGACTGGGATATAACAGATATAAATGTCGTCGCGCTAAGAAATGTTTGAACGTTGGCAAATAGAACCGGCGGATGAATGATCTGATGATGTCCTGAAGGGCCTAAACACTGATACCGCCATGTCAAAGGGACAAACACTGCCCTATTAAGGCGATTAAGATGAAACAAGGTGGGTTGTTCCGTCTCAACGGACAGGTGCCATAGACCGCGGCGGGATAGGAGATCACGAATGCGCTGAAATGAGTTAAGAGTATATTCGTGAGGAAAGTCGGTGATACAGATAGGGGGAGGACATTCTTGTGGGGGGACAAGGGTTACTGGGAACTCGGCTTCGGCGATACGGCTGCTTTGATTAAAGAGGCGGGCTTTGAGGCAGTATTCTATGCGACAGTGGCCGCGGAGAGTGAGGTTGTTAGACTCATAGGCGGATATAGGTTTGAAGGAGAGGGATGGAGGAAGAGGAACACCGGTTTCGAAGGCGGAGGAGGATGAGTTTGGGTCGCTCGTCCAAGGGATGTTGAAGTGGAAAGGGTGGATGAAGGTTTGGGAGGGTGAGCAGGTGGTGTCGGATGGGGCTTGATATAATTCGCGAACGTCAGATGCTCGGATGAGCTGGATGGCAATTAGGATGCATATCCTAATCAGAAATATAGAAGGTGGACCTTCTTACAATGAGATTTTTAGCCATGCGGAGAAGTTGGGTCGAGATGTTCAGATGGATGGATGTGGATAGCTTGCCTGGTAAATATGAATTAGTGTTAGAACTGAGCTAGGTGCTGGCTTAGTTTTACCCTCAAAAGTAACTTCGACTATTGCAGAACGGTCGATGGTTTCGTTGAAATTGTTCATGGAGATGACGACCTCTCCATCCAGAAAGCTGTCGGTGATAATGGGATTGGTCTGGTTTGAGCTGGCCCCTATTGTACTCGCGGATCCCGAATCTGATACCGGAAAATGATTGATCTTAATGTGTAGCCTGGGTGCCATACTTTGAGTTTAAAATATTGATGTTAATATCGTTATCGTTGCGATCGAATATGGTGGAAAACTTTATACTTTGCTTTTTGGGCTGATTAGCGGACAACTGGGTGTATGATGAGAGCAGATTAAAAAGCATCCGTCGCCTCTACGGCATAAACAATGGGAAACATGTATATTTATAGAAGCAGGATCCAGACAGTGCATCCTCTGAGCTCCCTCATGAGCACCGCGGTCCGCCCTATTTCGATCCCAGATTCCCGGTGGCAAACGGGCAGGCAACAAAGCTACGCATAGCATTTATCAGGTGCGGGAAAAGATCCAAGCAGACTACGAGTTAATTTTGACCAGTCTGTCATATTCAACATCATGCGTCTCTTAACAAGCAATATGGAAGCAGGAATAAATTGTGTGCAGCAGGCAATCAGGGCATCTGATGGTGCCGTGGAAAGACGCTCCAGCTGTGTTTTCTATTCCAGCCGAGGAACAAGTTATGTGGCCGGAAAAAGCGAACGACTTTCCTCTTCCGGACGGCGGAACAGAGAGGGATACCCCTCGCGATAGGGCTGAGGGTGGAGTACCTTAGAGTCTTGAGGGATTTTCTTGGTTGGTGGCCCCACCCCAGATGGTTTTGGCAACACTGCAGAGAACGGGGAAGAGTGTGCCGTGTTCCATTTAATTATTTCTAAATCTGTTCTGTTAGTTAATGTGGTGCTAGGGGTGTCTACCTCAAGCTCTCTCACAATGTAGACCTGGGATTTAATTTCATATCTCACGGCAGCAGACTCCGGTCGCGCCCCAGAAACCTTTCAATGATCCAGGCCTGAATTTGAAAATTACCTGTGAAAGTGCCTTCCACCCAAGCTTTCGCTGGTCATTAGCGCAAAGCTTAGCCTACGTGGCCGCAACAGCCATGTTACCGATTGGACAGGTGTCAGGAGGGCCTTGCACGGGAGTTTCACAAGTCAGATGGAGGATGCCTAAATACATCCTTCATTTGAACAAGACAGATAATTAGAAGGTCAACTGTTAGTTGACAATGAGAGGCCCCATGAGCGAAAGGTCCCACCGGATTTCTAACCGACCTTTCAGTACCGTCCACAAGAGGGCCCGCAGCCGTTCAATCCTGTCGGAAGGGCGTTGTCGGGGCCCCTTCGGGTAAAACTTACAAGTGTTTACTAGTGATAAATCAAAAACAGGGATAGACAGAATTTTCAGGGATGATTAAAGGGTAGGTATTTGAGAAGGAAGATTGTTTCTCAAGGTTTTGACTCCCGCTCTAGTTACCTGGGTTTCGAGTTTGAAAGATTGCATAGAGCGTGTGCTGCTTAGTTTGGGGTACTGTTCGATTAGGAGGAGGATGGGATAAATAGCTGCTTTTGCAGGTATTGATTCTGTTTGTGTATCAAGGAAAGACTATGTACGGCCTCTGAGTGGAAATCCTCCAAACAAATGAATGCATAACTTTCTAGTTAGATGAGCCAACGTCGCGGTGACCTGTAAGGCCATGAGGGTCAACGAATGGCAGCCAATTGTCGCCGCATGAAGAAACGTAAGTCAGGCTTCGGAAAACTAGTAATTATCGGGGCTGTAAACAAATCACCACAGTAGCAATTTCACCTAATCATCTCGCTTGTTTCCGGCAACAAAAACATTCCCCACAGGAACCCCAAGAACGCAACCACGAAAAAGAACCAAAATGTTCCCTTAGACTGGAGTGCATCGGCCAACGTCATTGTCGGAACGGCCTGATTTATGAGCAACCGGTTTCACACTGGTAACAAGAGGGGAAGTAAGCTCATACCTTGGTAAGCGCAAACCTATTGGCATAGTGAATGCACATCAGGATACTTGTGCCTAGCGTTCGCACTGACGAGGGAAGCATCTCTGCATGGATCAGATATTGAATCGAGTTCCAGCCAAAGGCATACCCGACGCCCGTCACGTAAATAGAAGCGATCGCGGCGATTGCTGCGCGGTGGACATCCTCCGAGTGCGCATCTGAGCCCAACGAGGATGTGACGATTAGGGAGATAGCAACATAAAGAAGAGCAAGCAGCTGGAGGATAATTCCAGCCATGAGCGACCGCCTGCGTCGATCTGGTCAATAAAGAAGAAGGCACATATCAGGGCCGCTGCGAGTTTCACAGCTCCGAAGATGGCGGTTTTAAGTAGCTTTTCGGATGTGCCGATTACTCCGAGTAGCGAAAGGAAATTGGGGGCGTATGCTATGGTTTTGTGTTCTGTATGAGTGAATGTTCGGAAGCTGTGTGGGCGACTTACTGGTAATGGCATTTGTTCCCGATCACTGGCTGAGTAGCTGCGCGGAGATCAGAAATAAGAGTCGGGAACGATTGACGGCTTGTCCGGAGAGTAGGTTCCACGGTTCCAGTAATGGCCATCGTCCCTCTTTCGTCTTATCGACAGCAACTTGTTTTTGAATCACCTGTAGTTCGTCCGTGATATTAGGACTGTCCGAGGGGAGTCAGCGCAGGCGTCCAAGGGCCCGGGCAGCTTGCACAGTGCGATGTGTTTTGCACAGGTATCGGGGGCTTTCGACACAGCTGAGAGAGAAAAGGGGCAGGAGACCAGAAAACATATTTTGACAGGATTGAGGAATAATTCATTGTTGACCCGATCGCTGTTGTTTGACAGGTGCAGGGAGGCACCGTATCCGGCGAAGTACTTTGAATGTCAACGGTATAATCAAGTTGAGATACAGTCATATACTTACCCCGATCAGAACCCCAATATACTCAAATGAGGCATAAATGCCGACTAGTAGCCCTCGCCAAACCGTGGGTGCCACTTCCGCGAGATAAATGGGACCGATAATGCCTGCCTGGCCGATGCCCATGCCCATGACGAAGCGAGCAGCAATGAGCTGGCCGGATTCTCCTGCTGAGGTGATGAAAATGACCGCGCCTATGATCCAAAGCATGCACAATTGCCGCATTGTCCAGAGAGGGCCAATCTAGTCACTAAACAGAAAGGCGAGTAGGGCAGCAGGCAAACTACCCAGATGAACCATCGACGTGATGTTCGATAATTGATTGGCTTTTGCGGCAGCACTCAGGTTGCTTGCATGAAGGTCAGATTTCAGGACGAGCGATGGTAGGTTCACTGTGATAGCGATGAGGCCTTCATCTAGTCCCTTGGCAGCTTCCAATAGACCAAAGCTGATGGCAGCGCAAATAATATGCCCAGCAGGGAATCTCATTTTGCTTTGCATTCAAGTTAGTCTGCAGTTTTTCCAACCTGACATCCTGCGAAGATGTGCTGTGTGGGCCATGGTTAGTATATTAATTAATAAATAAACTTATTATTATATACAGCTTTCTGTACTGCTGATAAGCTATAATTATAATAATATATAATTATTATTTAAATAAAGATCTTAATAAAATATACTACATATTTATTAACAGTATAAAGAACTTTTTTATTAAAATTAATAAATATCTCATTCTCTTTATCTTTTATATTATAAAAAATATATATATAATACCAGTCTAGAAATTTTATAAATTTAATATTATTTCCGAGCATACCAGCGGCCGTCTAAATATATTAACTATAGTATATTAAAGAAAATCTATAAAATTCTACTATTTCATAACTATTTAAATAATTGTAATACTATTAATACAGAATAGATTTTCTTTATTTAAAATATAATTAATCTTAAAAACTTTTTAGATCTCCATAGTTTCGGATTTAAAATATTTTATAAAAATATAAAAATTATATATATACCAGAGCCAGCACAGTTTAATTATTATTTTATATACAGATTATATCTTATTTATTATATTTATATAACAATAATAATACTGGCCAGTTCCTCTATCCGCTATTAGAAGCAAAATAATGAGTATAATTTAATCTACTGATAATTCAGAAATAGAATAAATATAATTAGATATTTAATTGCTAAGAAAAAATAAAAGATAATAAGAATAATAAATAATTAATACAATACAGATAAATAATAAATAAAATAACTATAAAAAAAGAAAGTAATATTTATATAAAAAAAAGAATAAAGAGAAAGAAGAAAAATAATATATAAAAATTTTGTTATTTACTTCTTATTATTAAGATTCTACTAATATAAACATATCTAAATACTGATAAAGCTATATAGAAACAGTATATAATTCTATTTATATTATATACTTTATAAATTCTTTATTTGTGTCAAACCCTAGGATCGCTTCCCTGTCCCAGTTAGCTTAGCCCCGTTGGTATACTTACCGCTGAACTACGTCAAGGTAGTATCGACTTGATGACTATCTGAGAGACAACTAGGTCGTGGACAAGAGAAGAGAAGTAAGGCCGAATAGTGCCGCGCAGCTATTCGTAAGTAAGTGCGGACGAGCGTTCTGTAGCTAAGCTTCCAAATGTATGGTTACTTAAAGACAGTAGTATTGAGCACGAAGAACAGAACTAACTAAGTACATAAGAAAGTATCCTTATATATCCTATCCCCCGTATACCATATCGTATACCATCGGGTCTGCCGTATACCAGTATAGTAGTTGTAGACTATGATGGTATGCCGTATACCATATGTTTGTCCATATACCGTAGTCACGTGGTGCGAGGCCGTTCCGGGCGTCGTATTGGCAATCCGCGATTGTACTAAATAACAGTTTTGATTTTGTCCGAGCGCTGTTCTTATCGGCGCTTTCTGCCTGGCGAGTCCACCTTATTAATAGATTAATTAGCAGGGATCCGTAATATCACTTTCCCTTCTTTAAGATTTCTTGTCTTCAAGAAACATAAAAATGCGTATTCCCCGTGTGCGTTGACTGGGTCCTTCAGTTTCTTTCTTTCTTTCAGGATGGGTCATCATGCCTCTGCGTAATTATTACAAGGAGCGTTGCCATCAAGCTGACCGGATTATCCGTAACAGTGTCCAGATCAAATTTTCTTGCATTTGGTGTGATTTCCACGGTCTTCCTTGCTTCATGGATTCCAAAAACCGAAATTGTGCGGCCTGTACTCGTCGCGGCCGTAAGTGCGAGAAACGTTTCCACAGTGATTCCGAGTAGGATAAACTTCAGCGCGATGAAGAAAAAATAGCTCAAGAGATCAAAGAGACTGAAGAGCAGATTAAGCAGCTGTTTATAAAAATAAAATATCTGTGAAAATATCGAAAGTTCCTTAAGAATCGTGGTGGTCAGATGCTAGATCATGACTCGAATGTACTAGATTTATTAGATGGTAAGAATCCTCCAAGCACCGAGGATCTCCGGGAGCTGGAGCGCCTAGCTGATAAGCATGACGCTGCTTAACTTGCTACTGTGTCAGATAATTCTAGTCTGACTTAGTTAGTTGGTTCTCCTTTCTTCTGGGCGAACTTTGACTTGTCTGTTGGTGATACTTTTCCACAAGCCGGTGACAGCCTGTTAAATTCTTGATAGATTTCTATGTATTTTCTGAGGTATCATAGCCTTTCTATTTTACTAAATAATATGATTTACTGCTAATCTTTTTATAGTCCAGAATCCTTTCAACTTTGTATTCTTGTTCGGTGTCATCGTTGATTTCCATGTTTTCTGCGATTCTAGCGTTCTTTGGTGCGGGTTCTAATAGCGAGATATAAAACACTAGGTAAATTTTGCTCATTAATTTCAGTAATTTTAATTTATAATTGACTGGTTCTTTCTTTTCCTCGATGATAAATGGTCCTAGTTTATGGTAATCGAGTTTCTGGCTTGATTATTTTATCTTGATATTTCAGTGGAGCAGAAACACTTTCTCCTCTCTCTTTAGATTAGATTTCTTTCTATATCAGTGATTGTAGTAGATCTTGCTTCGTAAATTCATGAATTTGATATCTCGGGATAGCTGGGCGTGCATGTATCCTGTAAACGCGATAATATCTTTAGCTATATCAGCAACTGGTTGTTTTCCCAATGATGTCTCCAAGAATCTTGGGTGGTAACCATAATTGGTGTAAAATGGTAAGACTCCAATGGTTGAATGGTTAGTATTATTATACAAGAACTGTATTATAAGCAACAGATCTGCCTAATCATTCTATTAGTAATTGATATAATATCTCAGATATTACTTGATTATCTGGTTAATTCTTTCTGTTTGTCTGTTTGTCTGAGAGTAATAAGCCGTTGTTATTCATTCTTCAATTTCCATGAGATCCGCGAGTGATTTCCAGAACTTTAAAATAAACAGTTTATTTCGGTCTGACATGATGTACTTTGGCATCCCGTGATTTGCAACAATATTTCCTAAAAACAGTTCTGCCATCTGTATTGCTGTCATTATCATTTTGCTTGGTACAAGATGGATATATTTGGTAAGGCAGTCAGTGATGACTGTAATAGTATTATATCCTTTTAATTCAGGTAATAGTCCGACGAAGTCAATTATTATCTATTTCCATGGTCGTTGTGGTGCCTTCTGTACTTGCATTTGTCTATAGGGTTGATGCCTCGCGGGTTTATTTCTAATACATGTCTTGTATTATCTAATATAATCGCGTATCTTTTGCCTGAGGTTCGGAATATAATAATTTCTAGTAATTAATTCCGTGGTTTTCTCGACTCCTAAGTGGCTCTTGAGTAGTTTGTTATAATGTATAGCCATGATTTCTGTTCTCATGCTGGTTAATACAAAGATTAGTCCGTGAAAGTAGGCTAATTCTTCCTTATTAATAGTAATTTTGTCCGGTGAGCCCTTGTTCATTTCCTGGAGCGTTTTATCGGCCCTGGTGGCATCAGTTAGTCATTTAGTCAGGTCACTGCCGATCTCTAGCGTTGCTGCGAGGTTGGCTTTATTGTAGCTGATTAATTTATTCTTATTCTGTTTTAGGATGGCTGGCTCAATGGTCTTTTTCTCTAACTTGTAATCTGGTCTGCGGCTTAACGCGTCTGCGTGTCCATTCTCTATTTCCTTATAGTGTATGATACGGAAATTATACTATGATAGAACTTCTGCCCATCTTGCCTGTCTTCTGGTCAATTCTTTGGTTATTATGAAGTAGATTAAGTTTTTATAATCTGTCTTTATAATAATAGTATATCTTGCTTCCTTGAGATAGACCCTCCATTGCTTGAATACTATTATTATAACTAGCAATTCCTTATCATGGATGTTATAGTTGAGTTCTGCCTGAACTAACTTTCTTGAATAGAATACAATTAGTCTGGGTTTTCCGTCGTCTCCTGGCTGCGTCATATGCATGTCAATAGCGTAGTCCGATGCGTCGGTTTCGATAGTAGTTTCCTTTTTTGGATCGTGCTGCACTAGTACTGGTGACATAGTGAGTCGGTGTTTAATATCTTCGAACACGCGCTACTGCGGTTTTTTCTATTTATACTCTTGCGTCTTCTTCATGAGCTCGAACAGCGGTATCATATAGATAGCATATCCGTCCACGAATCATCGATAGTAATTAACTAGTCCGACAAATTGCTGAAGCTTCTTTAGATTCTTCGGCTGAGGCCAGTCCCATATGGCTTACACTTTAATTCGCTCAGTATGGACTTTCTCCGTAGATATCCAGTGTCCCAGGAACTCCGTTTCCTGTACATGGAATTTGCACTTCTTCAATTTGCATCGTAATCGGTATAATCATAGCCTGTATAATATAAGTCTTATATATCTGACATATTCATCCTCGGTTCTCGAAAAGACCAAGATATCGTCTAGATAGACGATTATAAATCTATCAAGGTGTTCCTCTAATACTTCATTAATAAATTGTTAAAATATCGCGGGTGCGTTGGTTAGCCTGAATAGCATAACTAAGTATTTAAAATACCTGTATTTTATTCTGAATACAGTTTTCTATTCTTCTCCTTTAGCAATGCGTATGTAGTAATACGCATCCGTGATGTCGAGTTTAGTGAACTATTTCGCCCCTCGTATCTTATCCTGGATTTCTGAGATCAAGGGTAACGGGTGACAATCCTTGATTATAAATATATTGAGTGGTCGATAGTCTATATATAATTGTAGGATTCCGTTCTTTTTAGCTGTGAATAGGATCCCATGTCCTACAGGTGACTTAGATAGTCTGATATTTTCTTTTATTAATTAGTTATTAATGTAATTCTATAATATCTGTAATTTCTTTTTTAATATCGGGTATATCTTTCTATATCCCGGGATTTTATCTTTCTGAAGAGGAATAATGTGGTCATGCTTTCTATGCTGAGATAATTCAGATTTTTCTAACTGTTTAAACAGATCCTTGAATCTTTTATATTATAGCGGGACGTACGGGTTATTCTTAGTCACAGCTCAGAGTTTCTGTGACTCTCTTAGCCTTGTATTATCATGCTCAGGTCTCTATTTATTTTAAGTTCCTTGACCTGTGTCGCTGGATCTAGGTCCTTGGACCTGGCTCCCTGGCCCCGTAGCCTGGTGTACATGATTCCAGTCTCTGTTAATGCTACTTAGACATAGCTTGTAGTACCCTTATAGTATGTCCGGTGTCTATTCTGGTAGGTATATTAGCTTATTAATCTGTAATGGTTTTATTGCTGTTAATATCCGTTCCATAATTTCTGAGATGCTATTTTTCTCTAAGTTTCCTACGGTGCCTGGTGTATTAGACTTCTGTGGTGTCTTCAATCTTCTGATAGATTGCTTAGTCCTCGCTTCAGCCTCGTGCTGTATAACGGGCTGTACAGATCCAGACCCCATACCTGGTTCTTGCTGTTACTGTCTTGGGCAATTATAATTTGTGAATTAGAGATTATCGGTCCTCTAATTAATCTATAAATTATGATTCCTGAGCCATGGAATTTTTAATACAATATTATACCGTCCTAGCGGTGTCACATCAAAATCTATATATTCAAAGTAACCTGTTACTGTCATAGGTATAGTCCCTGATTCGACTATCAACATAAGAGTCTCCAGGTTCTCTCTATTTAGTTCTGTGATTAGTTCTGGCTTTGTCTTTTGCTTTTCTAATATTCCCAGTTACTGCATGAATCGTGGATGCATGTAATTTCTGGTTATACCAGAGTCTACCAGCACTTGAGCTGTTTAACTTAGTATGGTTGCCTGGACTTTTATATGTCTTCCTGATTCAGTAGCCGCCAATTACTGTTCTGACTAATTGGATTCATTCTGCTTAGATAATTTTCTCGGAAATCTCGATCCTTTGATTTTTGCAGCGTAATGTGCCATACACTGGTCGTCGTAGCACGCTAGCCAATGCATGAATTCGTGGTGTGGGTGTCGTCGGTACCCTATATATAAATAATTTAAATTACAGCATGGATAATATTCCTGTTTAATCTTAATCATATTTAGTACTTCGGGTCTGTATCCTGCGATGTACTTCTGATTATGGTGCGTGGTGTATATGTTGGTGTAGCACATGATCTAAAAAAGCTCGTCGTGTCTCTTGTACCCAGGATTTCCTTTGAAGTGTATGCACATGCATCCTGGATTATCGCATTGTGGGTGTACTCCGAATACTTTCTTTTTCTGGCTAACCGCGTGTAGCTGTTAGTAATAATCCTTATTATCATGTCCGCAGTGATTGTATATCTTTGGATGAGTAGAGCATCTTGTTAGATATTTCTTCTATATTATATTCCATGCCTTCCAATATCTGAGGTTCCAATGTGGGCAGTACTGCATGAATTTCTTTAGTTCAACACAGAATTATGCCGGGTTCGTTCGGCATTCCGTGATAATCTTGTTTAATTAGTATATAATATTGTTTTTATTTGGTTCTTGGTTTTTCTTATTACTGTCTCGTTGCGTCGGACATTTCTCGTTATTTCCTGATAGAAATTTTTCCAAAATATCTGATATATCAATGGATTCCTTCTTACTGGATTCAAGGTCCTTTATTTGAGTACTGTACTCTTTATCCAGAGGATTAAATTTATTTTAAATTATGCCGGGATATTTGTTCTCTAGAGCTGGCTCATTACTATTAATCTCCGCTGGCTAATTAAATAATTCATAGAGTCAGTGGACCTTGTCCTGTTGCTCTGGTGGTGCTGTTAGCTTATCTACTAGGATCTGTTATCTTAACTATTCTTGATATATTCTATTTACTAATACTAGTAATTATTCTTATTACGTGGCTCGTAGCTCCTTGCTATCTTGTGGCGGTGTTGTGGTTTCTATCCAGACTTCTGCTAATCTGATGCTGGTATTATAGGCTTCTCTGGTCTTTTTACTTGGTCCTGACTAACCTTCATTCATGGCTCTCAGTTGCTTCTAAGGCTGTTGCTGTTATTATTTACAGTTCTTTGACTAATGACCCGCCTTGCCGTAATTAAAGTATAAGTAGTCTTTCTTACATTTTTCAAGTTCCTCCTTGGATACTCCGTTTCATTAAGTCTGATACTGCGTTGTATCCAGCTTTATTGATTTTGGTCTGTAGGGATCTTCGTATTCTAAGCTCCTAGGCTGTGCTAGTCATTTATTATTAGCTTGGTAGCCCTGTTGGTTGCTTTGTCAAGACATAGATTTACTAGTCCATCAGTCTTTCTTCTATTTCATATTATATTCGTATAACTTATTATCGATCTTAACTACCGCTGTAATCATTCATTATAATATTCCTGGTTATTTTTATTAAATAAGTTTTTCTTGGATTTCTATCTTGAGTCCTTTCTCAAATCGTGCGATGTAGGCGTCCTTGTTCCAGTCCAGGTAACTGATAACTTGCAAGAACTCAGAGATATACTTAAATGCTGATCCAGTCTGTTTAAATTGCCATAGCTTTCATTCAGCGTTGCGTGCTGCGTTGATGTCTCTGAATGTTTGTTCGAGACGTTCTTTAAATCTGGCATAACTAGCAAAGATTCTTTTAGTATTATTATCCTGTTCGCCTACCGGCTTTTCTTGATAGTCGCGGATGTAGGGTTCAAACCAATTAAACACCGTCCCGGTTAGATAAATAGACGCGAAGAAGATCTTGTTAATCTTATTTCTGAGCTTCTCTTTATTTATATTAAAATACAAGTTTAACTGAGTCAAGAAAGCTCTAAGCCTTGATTAGTTACCATTAAATAATTCTAGTAGTTGGACTTTGATAGATTTAACTGCCAAGCGACCCTCGAGTAACTGGTTTTATTATTCCAAGGCGGTAATACTTTCTTATAACTGATTAATTATACTTATCAATTTCTATATTATTAGATTCTGCTGCTATCCCCCTCCTTGGGCACTGGAGCCCTGCTGCGGAGTACATGGCGAGTTTGAGATAGTTAATATAATAGATAATTATAACAGCGAACACTTGTACTGACTGATGCTTAATATGTCAAATCCTAGGATCATTTTCCTGTCCCAGTTAGCTTAGCCCCGTTGGTATACTTACTGCTGAATTATGTCAAGGTAGTATCGACTTGATAATTATCTGAGAGACAACTAGGTCGTGGACAAGAGAAGAGAAGTAAGGCCGAATAGTGCCGCGCAGTTATTTATAAGTAAATACGGACGAGCGTTCTGTAGCTAAGCTTCCAAACATATAATTACTTAAAGATAGTAGTATTGAGCACGAAGAACAGAACTAACTAAATACATAAGAGAGTGTCTTTATATATCCTATCCCCCGTATACTATATCGTATACCATCGGGTCTGCCGTATACCAGTATGATAGTTGTAGACCATGATGGTATGCCGTATACCATATGTTTGTCCATATACCGTAGTCACGTGGTGCGAGGCCGTTCCGGGCGTCGTATTGGCAATCCGCGATTATACTAAATAACAGTTTTGATTTTGCCCGAGCGCTGCCCTTATCGGCGCTTTCTGCCTGGCGAGTCCGCCTTACTAGTAGGTTAACTAGCAGGGGTCCGTAACAATTTGTTATTATCAGATCCCTGCTATTCTAAATCAGAAATATAAGATTATTCCTGATATCCGAGCCGGATAGCTCGTCCTAGTAAAGAAGAATATTATTTATAATAAAATAATCTATCCATCAGAAACAAAAGTCATTGGAATAATATATTATAATAATTATAGAAGTTATAAAATTATCGATAATGATTTTACAGTCTTCTGTTATCTATAAGATACTGATTTCCTTGTCTAGACTACTGATTCTCTAATAATCAGTCTATTTTGTGGATATAGACTATCTTTGTTATTATTATACAAATTTACAGTATTTAGTGGCTGATTCCTTATCTAGTCGACAGGCTTTCTACCCTGACAAGTAGGTCCTATCACAATAATCTTGTTTAGAGATTATTAAATTAATTATATATTTAATATTAAGCGGCCGCGGATTTGCTCCTTGCTTATTTAAAGATAAAATTTATTTAATAAGTGATTTTTCTTTATTATTTAATAACTTTCAATATATGTTAGTTATATTTTTAGCAAAAATGTGTCCAGATAATCGAGTCTGGAGGGTAGTTTAAGTAATATTATAAACACGCACTGTTTTATGTATATTAGTAAATTAGTCTTTCTGAATAGCTTTAATAGTAAGAAGAATCCTGTCTTCCTGCTCTATCTGTGATTTTAATAGAACAGATGCTTTTGGTGGTATTTGTGATGGTTGAAAAGTCTCGGTAGGAGATTCAAGATGGTGTTTTTGAAGGGGTGGCCCGCCTGACCGTGTGACCCGTCCGACCGTTGATTACGTTAAAATAAAATAATATTATATAATCCTGAACACCACTGACTGTCATAGAAGATATAAGAGAAAATGAGGAACTAAAAATTCAAAACCTGCTGGATTAGATCAGCTTAGGCTCTTGAATATTCTTCAGCAGTTCTGTTAAGATAAGATAAGCTCAACAATCTCACCACCCCCGAAGGTTAAGCATCTGCTGAAGGCTACTTGCACCATATATTATAATCCTATGTAAAATTTGCCCTAACTCTTTGTAATATTATCCTCCCCGGCAGGCAGTGAGATACTTAGAAGCCTTTTCCTGTCGCGAACGGAAGGGAGAAAAGCGCCACCCACCACTTCCCAGTCACATTGTATTTACCGTCTGTGTTCCATAGACTTAGATACATTGCTGACAGTGGTAAACGCCCATGAGTCCGCCAATCTTTAACAAACCCCCCGAATTGAGGGAAGATTTGCAATGTGCTAACTGAACAGTACGTTCACGCTGACGGGGTACTACCAATTGAACCGATCGTAGGATGGCTGTGATAGTTGTGAACCATCATTACCGCTTACCCCCCTTTTTGAATCCAGGATCCATGATGAATAAACTTTGGAGATTGCTAGTAGATTGCTCCCCAGCGCCGGGTTGGTCTGCAAGTTCTTGACTAGCGGTAGAAATAGCACCGTCAGTAGTGTAACGCACTCCGTTACAGGCATGGACTGAAGAAGTGCCATTTTGCGCCAAGGGCAAGACTCCCGTCCTTTCTTTAGCTATATGGTCGACGAGGGTCAGGGTTTCTTGAGCTGCATTGAAAACATTATTGACCTTCCCAGGGAAGATATAGATAATGCCGTCTTTTTCAAAAGTGAGGGAGCCGCGGAACTCTGCTCTTGTTTTCAATTTGGGCAACGTGGTACCTTTCCAGCCTTTGTAAGTGAAACGTGCGGTGTATCCAGGCCAGAACCGGTCGAGCTCATGCTCGATATGTGACCTGACTTTCGTTCCAATAACAGCATCATCAAGCCTTCCAAGAAGGTCCTGTGCTTCTTGGAGACTGTCGTACGAACCCATGACGGTGTACGCTCCATGAATGATGAGATAATCCCTATGTGGCCGTTCATGGGTTGAGACAGCTGGCATAATGCAAGGGAACCATCCATCCATGACAATGAATGGAAATGGAGCATCCTGTGGCGTTAGGTCTTCGTAAACAAGGCCGATACAAGCCTAGTATGTCACCTCGATATTTACCGGCAACAATTTCAGAATATCGGGTGGTATGAGGCTTTGATATGCCGTTGCATTTATAACCACATCAAAGCTATGCACAACTGTGTCCATTGAAAGTTGTTGCTTGGAATCGGATTTTGTGATACCCTTCACCTCACAGCCCAAGTGTATATCTACGGAGGCATCGTGCAATCTCCTTTCAAGAGCACTCCGTAGCCTATCTCCGATAACGATGCTGGGCTCGTCAAGATCATAAGCGCTTATAAGCCCTGCAAACCCAAGCTGCTTGACATCGAGTGTCCGACACTCCGGCGATTCATAACAGACATCATGGAACACTTCCGGTGTGACTTTGGAAGCATATCCCAGAGCGTCTTTTTGACCGAGGCCATAGATAGACCGCTCATGCGCCACAACGAGGTCCGGATAAGTTTGACAAAATTCTTTAAAAACATCCCGACAAGCTTCCCGGGTTGGCTTAGAACGAGGATAATGGGGACCCTTGTGTAAGCGAATCCCAAAGGTCCCGGATATTCCATGAAGGATATCCGACTTCCTCTCAAATACAGCCACATGATGCCCTTCTTTCTTCAACTCCAAGGCAGTATGACACCCATACCATCCTGCACCAATAACGGCGATGTCTAGTTTCTGGGCAGATTTCATTCTGTCTTTCGCACACATATTAGCCTTTATCCATATTTTGTTAGAGGTGACAGATATCACAGTAGTGTAATTTGAAAAATAATTCAGGGCTAAGGTCAAGTGTGCTGTACATACCTCCGAATACAATGCTTCAATTAGTACAGGTAACTTCCCGGATTCTCGAAGAGGGCTATCCTTTTGGACCACTACCCAGAAATTGCAACTCGGGTGACCCGTGCAGGCTGTCTCGAGTGAAATATATAGGACCCGGTCAGCATTACCAAAGTACGATTCGAGGTCTGCTGGTAGACTAACTGTTTCTGCATGGTACGCCAAACTAATGCGTAGTTGGCAAAGCGTAGTGGATGTATACAATATGGTGGCATGACCACTTCCCGTTGTCTGTAGCCTCTCTTTTCCTTCCCTCGCCCCCCTTTTTTTATGTGTATTTTTTTTTTTTTTTTTTTTTTCAATATCAGAAAACCCCTCGCGAATGTAGCTACTATGGGATATATCTCCGATCTTTCTACTCCGTAGTGGATCTGAGGGGTAATATTGCACAAGTCGCGTCATCTTGCATAGTCACGTAACCAATAGAAAAGGAACGTGACTGTGACAGAGATATGTGAATGCAGCTTGTCTAAAATCCTTGCTGTTAGTATAGTGGCGTAAAAATATTTTTCCCAAACAATTAGCGGAAATGGTCTCGCTAACAAGGACACCGCGCATTCTGCTGAGAACTGAGCGTAAATTAACCGAGCCTAGTCAACCAACAATAAGGAATGCATTTGGAGAGGGAATGCTCCAAGGCATAAAAAGCCCGAGATATTACCGATAATCCTTCCTATATGCTGGTAACTATCGATGACAAAATAAAACTATCGTCCATTATTTTTCAAACATTTGACTTTACTGGCCAAGTCTGCATCTACAGTAGAGGAGACGTGATGTATTCCTTGGGTATCAACAGAATAGCTTGCATTGGAGCTGGGTTTGTGGGTAAGTGGATTGACACATCTGCGAAGTGCAAATAACAATATAGTCTAAGGGGGACCCCTGGGTGTTGTGATAGCGTCCAGATGTTCATCTGTGCAAGTTACCGTGGTTGACAAAGATCCAACACGCATTGACGCATGGAATTCCGAATCACTGCCCTTGCATGAACCGCAGCTCGCTGAAATCATCTCAGACATCAGACAACATGCAGGGGAATCGACCGAATGCGTGAAATCGCGCCTCATCTTCTCCACCGAAATACAAAGAGCAATCCAAGAAGCTCAGCTTATTTTTCTCTGCATTGATACTCCTACAAGAACTAGTGGCCAGGGCAGTGGCTTTGCTCCAGATCTGGGAAACCTAAAACAGGCCATTGAGACCATCGCTCGAACAGCGACAGACGATAAGATACTAGTGGCAAAGTCCACTGTTCCATGCGGGACCGCTCAGATAATCAGGAAGCTTGTATGTCTACCCCGGACGGGTATTTCTATTATTTATGAATTTTATAATAACCTGGAACAAGTTTGAACACTATTGTCGGCCGGATGTCAAATGTGAAGTCCTATCGAATCCCGAGTTTCTCTCCGAAGGCACGGCGATTCAGGATCTTCTTTATCCTAATAGGGTCTTGATTGGGTCTCAGCAGACAGTGTCCGGCAAAGATGCAGCGCGTAAGCTAGCCGCCATTTATCAGGCTTGGGTGCCCCCCAGCAGAATCATCTTTACGGACTCTTTGTCTGCCGAATTGGGCAAACTGGCAGCAAATGCTATGCTTGCGCAACGAGTAAGCAATATCAATACCCTTGGCACCATCTGCGAAGCCACCGGCGCAAGCATTGAGTCCGTATCGCGGATATGTGGCTCAGATCCAAGAATTGGACCGCACATGCTAAATGCTAGCTTAGGATGGGGTGGAGGATGTTTCCAAAAAGATATCCTCAGCCTTGCTAATATGACACGAAATCTCGGCCTTGACCAGATAGGCAGTTACTGGGAATCTGTTGTTAGGACGAATGAGAATCACAAATTAAATTTTCAGAGGCGTCTCGTATCCTGCATGGGCGGCAGTATCAAGGATTGTTCTATCACAGTTCTGGGCTTCGCATTCAAGAAGGGAACATCGGATACAAAGAATTCACCGGCTATCTCTTTAGTCAGGGGCCTCCTTGCCAGTCAGGCAAAGGTGACTATATACGACCCCATGGTGCGAGCAAAAAAGATCTTAACCGACCTACACTTGACGGCAGGAGAACTTGAAAGAACTACAGTGTCTCACTCCTCCTACAGCGCATGTATTGGCGCAAACGCAGTTGTGGTGGCAACTGATTGGGACGCTTTTCAGTGTGGGCTCTTGAGAAACGATGAGAGACAGACTTTAAACTGGGAACACGTGTTGCAAGCGATGCAGGAGCCAAAACTCGTTTTCGATGGACGGAATATCTTGGACCGTGATTTCATCCACAAGCTGGGCGGCCGGTATGTGCGGGGGGGGAATCCATCGGAGTGGGATCAAGTATCAGTAGCTTCTCTCTGATTTGTTTTCAGTTGTATGTAGTTAAGAGTTTACGTACCTAAATTTTGCCACGCTAGCATTCTCACATTCTGCCCTTCTGGCGCTTCAAGAGAGAATTGCTGGGATTCTGCGACGGAGCCTGGCCAGTGCATAAATAGGCAGTATTTCTCTCCATCCTTCTGTCAAGTGTTATGCCTCTACAGCTGGTCTTACATCTGATCATCAAATTTTGTCCCTGTCTTTCGCTTACCTTTCTTTTCCCTTTTCCGTAACGATGGATACCCCTCTTTCACAGACTGTCCTCGTCGCAGGTGTATGCTTGGAAATATTTTTCATCACCAGATACCTCTGCTGATGTGATTTCTAGGCCGCTGGATTTTTGGGTTCTAATATGGTCCATTTTCTCCTAGATCAAGGATTAAATGTCATCGGGCTTGACAACTGCCATTCAGGAAGTGCAGCGAACTTGAATAATGTCCGGGAACACCCGAGATTCTCAATGATTCGGTATGCGTTCGTCTGTATCTATAAGCTTAGTCATGAAGGCCCACTAATGACCTGAAGCCATAACATTCAGTTTCCCCTTCCTGACCTGCCCACTATCCATCAGATCTATCACCTGGCTTGCGCTGCTAGCCCCGTCAAGTACCAAAAGCACCCAGTAGACACCATTGACACTGCCTATCTGGGAACAAAGAATTTGCTGGATCTGGCACGACAACACAACGCCCGCATCCTCTTATCGAGTACATCAGGTAGGTTTGCACACTTTTCTTTTCTTGTTACAATATTTGCTAACACGCTGGTGGCAACGCTCAGAAGTCTATGGGGATCCACAAGTGCACCCGCAGCCCGAGACTTACTGGGGAAATGTCAATTCATTCGGCCCCCGTTCATGCTATGACGAAGGTAAACGCGCTGCTGAGGCTCTAGCCTACTGTTATATCCAGGAATATAGCGTTGATGTGCGGATTGCACGCATTTTTAACGCATATGGGCCCTACATGCACGCGGAAGATGGCCGAGTCGTGTCGAACTTCGTGGCTGCCACAATATCTGGACAGCCTATCATAATTACTGGTGATGGCACAGCCACCCGCTCCTTTCTGTACGTGGATGACTGCATACATGGTCTGTATGCTCTTATGCACAGTAACCATACAGGTCCGATCAATATAGGGAATGATAGGGAAACGACGGTAGAGGATCTTGCCAACATGGTACGGGCGCTACTTGATAGAATAACTGGCCGCCAAGCGCCTCCAATTGTCAAACGTCCTCGACCGGAAGATGACCCCTCAAGGCGGCAGCCGGATATTGGCTTGGCACGCCGGCTTTTGCACTGGGAGCCTGTCATCTCTCTCGAAGAGGGTCTGCTGAAGACAATCCAGTGGCATATGAGCTTGGAGCGCCTAGGCCGAGCACAGCATTATTCGAAAATATAGGGGGCGTTTTAGGTATCTAGTCAGATTAGGATCAACATGACCTCCCGTGTTATCAGATGCAGATCTGCTGAACTTTTGCTATGCATCCGTGAAGTGTTTATCACATTGCATCATTCCATTTTCTCTCACCGTTCCACCATCCCGCTTCTTACAATGATGATACCCTAGCTGAACTACCTAAATCCAGTGATAAATTTGCAGTTCCTGCTTTGATCCGAGTACATCATTTACCGTATTGCAAAGCTCTGTACAATTTTGTACTCCCATCTTCATTCCAGATGCACTTGAGTCATTCGATCAGGGTGTAATGCCTTCTATCAAGTCTACTCAGTAATCAAAAGAAAACAATGTTCCACAACTCTGTAGTCTAGGAATATTAACGGAGAGTGGGTGACGCATCTTCCATATTCCTCTGGTTGGGTGCTAGAGGGCAGTCACAATCTTTGTCCGCTGCTATAGTATTTGAGGACCCACTCCGAATGGTGCCGTGGGTGTATAGAGTAAACTTTGGAAAGCCTAGGGCATTTGAGTAAGCGCTGCTCATTGCAATATCTGTCGAAGAACTAGACATATCCTACCTCAAAGCGGAAGGTCATATGTTTTAGTATGTAATTATGTGCTTTTCCAGCTGCCGTAGTTAAACTACTTACAGATCTATTACTGGATGACCAGCCGAGCCGAGCCGAGCCGAGCCTTGATGCTTATAAGAACACTATAGCGCTAGTATCCTCGGGTTCCACCATCCAGCACAAACTTTCCCGCCTACTTGATACTAATATCACAGCTTATGACGGGAAAAGATAGATTTTCTCTGCTTAGGTGGTGTGGATATCCCCGTCGCATACGCCCTGGCTGGGGTTCCCAACGTCTGCGTCCGGATTCGTTGCTCTCTAGACCGACAAATGATTATTCTGGACGACTCGCAGTTACCAAGGATGGGGATACAAAATTCATAATGCGAATTTAGTATTGAATAGTACAGAGATGGTCGTTAATACGAGCAATACTTCGATGATTTACTCTTGCTTGCCCTTCGTAAGCAATCTTGAGGCGTTCCCTCAGATCGAAAACCTATCCCTAACTATTGCTTATTATTTAGCCCCGGGACACGCTTTGGAGGATATGATGAGAGGGTATGGTGCACTACGGGGACAGGAGCCTAACGAGCCTAGAATTTCCCAAACAGACTATGAGCCTTTGGGACGTGGTTCGGTGTGTTAATTGTAATCTCCAACAGGGACAGACCACTATGGACCATACTCCAGCTTCTCTTACTAATTTAGGCTTAGATAGGTATATAAGTCCTACACAGGACCACTCTGAGGGCCAAGGCCGCATACGGTGGCGGCGCCTGGTGGTGGCTGATAAATCATAAGGCACGCAGCACGACTTCAGTAAATATCTTGGTGGCTATCGGGCGGGGATGGCTGACCCCAGTCTCTTCTAATTTACAACTTTGGCCTTGTTATACCCAAGTATGTTGTACGAGTGTAAGGAGATAGTGTGGGCTTCAGGCATTCTTTTCTCTTCTAAGCTCTGCGGGCTGGCTGCATGTGCTGCATCTTCATGGATTCAACTCGTTTTCTTTCCGTTTTCCCGTTCTTTCCCGGCTTTCCTTCCTAGATACCGCCTCTCCCCCTTTCTCCACTTTCTTTTCTTCACAATCGGGCGCCCCTATTGGCTTCTTCCTCGTGTAGAGGGAAACGGTCTACGAAGCCAATCTTTCACGCGATATCCTTACGCCAAAGGTCTCCGCGGCCGAAGTACATAGTACTATGATGGATAGAGGCTTCTAGCAGGGGCCAGGATCGTGGACAGGATCTCTTTGACACCTCTGTCACTGGAAGCTAGTCTTATTGGATATTAAGAAAGCCCAACACCTAGGTTCCAAAGAAGTTCGCGGTCATGCTAGTGGTCACCCGACTGGCCTGCTGCAGTGCATGTACGCTGCAGGCGATACTGTTACTCGGCCGGCGAGCATTTAATCCGGCCTAGCAGCTCGAATTTCATATTATGTGGTGATAAAACCATCCGTGGGAACTGTCTTCCTCCGCTTACAATGAATGACTGGAATATATTACCTTCTCGTAAGAAGTGGTTTACATATGTGCATCGGGTAAATCCAACGAGCGTCGTGGGTTTGGGCTACCTATCGCGGATATGTTCGGACTAGAGAGCCTTGGATCGGCGACAACTCTTGACGGTATCTATCGGCCGAGACATGATAACTCGGGTATGTAACAAGAACTAATCTCAAACCCATAACGCCACCGACCGCGGGCGTTCCCTAGTGCCGTACCAGATACCCACAAAGGGGATCACCTCCTATAGCAACTGAGGAAATAAGGATCCATGCATGCCAGTGCCACAATAATCCCTGTACTGGCCCGTGTATGGTTGCGGAGCATTCTTCGGTCTTACCTTCTCCTTCCGTTTGAGAGCGGACTTTCGTTTAATATTCTGCTCATCTAGCCCTACCTACCTCAGTGTTTAACCGAGAAGTGCAAACCTCGGGCCAATCTAGCTAATAGAGACAGTGAAGCAATTCTGGGACTTGTTAAAATGAGAAGTATTGTATAATAATAAGATAAGTCAATCTAGACCTGGCCTTAGATGGTGTACATCTGCTTTCCGGCCATTTGTATTGTCATACCTTTCTAATAATGTACACATGCATTGCTGGTCGATGTAAGAAAGATACCGTAGATTTTGGGTCAGCCGAAATCCCAAGTCTTCTTTTTGTATCCAATCCAGAGTGAGACAGTCGGCTTGGAAATAGTAACGCACATTTGACTCATACAGTCAGGTGGCTCAGGGCCTCAGACTCAACACAATATAAAGCATCTTCTAAAGTATCAAAAAACTGTGGAACGTCTACTTCGGAAACGTTAAGGTCCAATTTTACCTTCGCCGATCTGTACTACGGCAGCTTCTGAGAAGTATGCGAGCTTGCAAAAACAAATTCGATTCTACTAGCTAAAGAAACCGAGGAGCTACGTGCTAGTCATGAAAAGCAGCTACAAGAAAGAAAGCTTTCTTTCAAAGAAGCCGGTAGCCTACAAGAAAGGCAATACTATTGAAGATGCTCAGAAAGCCATACAACAAGAAGTGGAGGTTCAATATGATCAAAATGCAGAGGTTGAGGTGAATATTGAGCAGCTACCTCAACCTATGGAAACTCCCTCGCGCGCGCCTCCATGCTGCACTAATTGATCCAAAATTGGCCACTGACGTATACAGTGTCCTAAAAAACCTATTAATTAGCTATGTAGCTTTTATATATGAGTTTGTGTTGATTCAAAGGCTTCAAATTTGATCATGTCGGGTAATCTTACCGGGGATTGAGCCGCGCGACTGTGGATTACGTTACAACAGATGCCCGACCGCTCCTACCGCGTATACATGGGTCTTGAAGTGCTGTCTACATTTTCCCGGCCTGGAGGTGACGCTGACATTACGGATCCTGAGAAAGCGCGCGATGCAGTACTACAGCACTACGCGGAGTGGGCGCCGCACCTCCGTGCGTTCGTCGAAGCAGCAGAAAATTGCTGGCGTCCATGGCCGCCGCACCGACTTGACCTTGATATTATCATAGATGGACATCCGAGCTGGACGCGAGTGCCTGAAGTGACGCTGCTAGGTGATGCGGCGCACCTGGGCGCAACGAATGGCGAGGGTGTCGAAATTGCCATGTATGTATGATACATTAGCCTTGTTCAACTCGTTCATGGCTGAGATGCAGAAAGAGCATAGTGGCAACCACCAGGCAGATGAAGACACAACAGCAGTGGACCGTGCCATTGTTGCCTATGAAGCGGACACGCGTGCCCACAGATGAGACCATATCTTGGACTCGATCACCATCGAGGATATATGTTTGCAGAGGATGGGGCCGCGCGTATATTGGCGTTGTTTAACCGGGGTGAATACCCGCTTGTTGCAGATACCTTTCCACCAAGATTCCGTGAGCAACCATATGCGTTTAATCCAACTCATACATTGCGAAGCTATGTATGCCCCATCGAATACTGTGCCGCGAGTACCCCGATGCAGTAAAGTGCTGGGACATATCTCCCCATCAGCTGATCGGATACTAGGCACGATATATCCTTTTTGGTCTAGCAGTCAGCATGTCAATACGTTATAAGCCCGGGAGCAAATTATACCTTACTAACATATACATACCTAAACCAGAAACTAGGAACTGCAGGTTTGAGTCCAGACATGGTTGACCCGACTCTGCGCATATTTCTATCAAATAGTGTAGGTTGCGTATTTTTACAGTCTTCGGTTTATGGGGGCTGCATTGGGACATATCTCTCCGCCAGCTGACCGGACAGACGTGATATATCATTCTTGGTCAAGCGGCCAGCATGTCGACTTAAAGTAGCTAGTAACTGTACCCCACCCGAACCCCCTCGGCAATACTCTTCTATTTTTTTCACAAAACCCCCTCGATCCCCTCACCACAACGCCATCCATCATCACCTCTTCTTACTTGAAACAAGCGCCCCCTCCTTTTGAACCAAACCATCCCTCCAGAAATCCACCCACCAAAATGTCTCAAACCAACACAAACACACACACCTCCCTAACAACAACAATAACCACCTACTTCACCTCCATCGACGCATCCGACCTCCCCACGACCATGTCCCTCCTCGCCCCCAACGCAACCTTCACGATCCCCACGGCAGCCAACACAACCTTCACAGGCCGAAACGCTATCTACACCATGCTATCGGACTTCGTCTCCCGGTCGGCCAAAATGGAGCACCAGATCCAGACCATGGTTGTCGACGAGCGGGCAGGAAAAGTAGCGACGCAGCAACGGTACCTCGGCAAACTGGTGGACGGGACAGAGAAAGATATGCCCACTTGCAATTTCTTTGATGTGGATGACCAAGGGAGGATTGAGAGGGTGGTGTTTTGGTTCAGTGGCCAGAATCCGTTGTAATGAACTTTGTACCCGAGGATAATGGTAAAGAGATGGGTAGCGAATACGGAAGCAAAAACAACCATAACGTTAGTGCCTAACTACGACAAATCCATGACCAAAATCCCCCTTTAAACCCCTTCATTGCGTTTTCGGCTATGCTATACTCCAATAGGAACTTCGTCATCAATCCGCAATGCTGATTGGGACGAGGGAGTGGTAGAGATAAAAGAGAATCTTAGGTTTCAATCTTTCCCTGCTTCGAATATATGGTGTCTTTACAACAGTCAAGATAATCAAGCTTCGTATGCTATGTTTTCGTGTCAGTGTTCAGTTCCGCTTCCCACGCGTTCCATAACAATTTCCATATGCAAATAGCGTATGTAGTAACATAACATGTCGCATCCCCTGGCCTACTCTTCGTCTGCTCCTGCATCTACATATACAGGAGAAAAGCCATGAGTCCGGACAGGAAAACAACGCGAACTGACCAATAGCAACCAATAATCTAGCTGAATACGAAGGATTTTTAACAATCTTTAACAACAGGGACCATGTTGCTATAGCATGCTCAATGATACTCAGCAAAATGTTTTCCGATAACTATGGGTTCGACGAGAATATAACAATGGACTAGTGCTTATGGATTGTTTTATATTTTCTAATCGAGCAAAAATTACTAATGTCTCTTAATAGAGAATCATACGAAAAAGTCCTTTTTCCTTGGGTCCAAACTGATGGCCAGCGTCCTGTTTCTATCCAGGCATCCATCAGACACTGAAGGCTATTTGCCATGCCAAGCGAGAATGTTCGTCTAAGGTGTTGCCCTGAAGAAACAATATAGTTTTGTTACTTGTCTCTCGAGCTGAGTGCATTCTCCTGCTGGCAGTAGTCAGATTCTGACAGGAGCTCGCAGTGGCAGCAAAGAATCTGCTATTGTAGCTCTTTTGTCGTGGCTCGCCGATATATATTATGATGATAACGACGTATGAATGACTAGATATCGAGAAAATTAGAAGAGTCTGGACAAGAATAAATGAAAGTCATATGAACTACCCTGTATACCAAGACATGTGTTTAGTGGTAAGTAAAACAGATGACACAAAGCATTGGGATGCTCGCTATTTTTAGCTTATCGCCGAAAGGCTGGCCTGTAGAAACTGGGCAGCGTCCTATTGCTTACGGAGTATAGCTCCGCAGAACTAAAGCTTCGGTATTGTACGGAGTAAACCACGTTATTTCTGCATTCCACTTCTTGAATATGCAACGAACATGGATACAAGCAGAAGAAGAAATAAGAATGTGCTATTCAAGGTTCCAATCACCCACTAAACGACAGCACTATACCATGGTATACTATGATATTGCAGAAAAAAATCCATTTATCGTGCTCAACATACGAGCTGAAGCGAAAGCTCTGTTAGCGTCACGCACTAAGCACCTAGCAGCGCTACAGTGGCATGTCAGAAGTTTGCGTTGCCCTGTATTACACACTAGCCGTATACAGTGCCGCTTTCCGAATCAGGCTAGATTAAAGCTATTCTGTCCACTTAAACAATGTGTATAAAGTCCTTAATCATGATACTTTACACAGATGTCTATATAAAAATATCACGCTGCAGAGAATTAACACTACTATATAGGTATCTTTATAAGGCTTCATGGTAAAGGACTATATAGGCGTTGTTTTGGTAAGCAGAATAGCTTTAATCTAGCCTGATTCGGAAAGCGGAACTGCATACGGCTAGTGTGTAATACAGGGCAACGCAAACTTCTGACATGCCACTGTATACAGCTTATTGAGTTCTAGATAGAGTTCTAGATATCTTAATTAGGAAAGCGGAACGGCTAGCGTGGAACAAGGGATAACGCAAACTTCTGACATCCCACTGTATCATTAGAATTTGTAATTCCGCGTCTGATAGGAGTGGCGTTTGGGTTAGTGACATTCATGTTGATACTGCATGTTGCGCGGAGTCAGAGCACGGCGGGGTTCCGGCTGACTGATACCATACCTTTTCCATTGGCGGAAACAATCTCCGTACAGCACTGTCGTCGCGGATCAGGAGGTTCCATCAGCTCTTCAGCTACACCCCGGCCCGTCTTACGGACAATTAATTCTTAGCTTTCCGTTTAGCTCCACTCTCGCTCCACTCACTTCCTTATGCAGTGGGCAAGTCTGGCCTACTGCGGCCGAAAGAAAAAACTCATTTCCTGGGCCCAACACAAGCTACCTCAAAGGCGACCGGCCCCAGGTAACGCAGTGTAGACCAAATCCACCCAAAACTGGCTAACAGCCATCGGCAGCCGCATCACAGCACCGCAAAACGACGTTTTGTATGATAATTTACCACGTTTACATGCCCGCGGAAGCTGGCCCTAAGTTTTAACAGAATCCGCTAGCCTCTTTCAGTGGCAAGCACATCACAACTCGCTACTAAACCCCTTATCTGCTACATGGCCTCTTCCTAATGTCTCTCCACACATCTTAGAAAGAATTGAATACAATTCTTCCCCGGGATGCTGAATGTTTTGATGGCAGTAACCTTAAGTCTGATAAATAGAAAAGGACAGCCCAATCAACAGCTGAATTATGTATCGGGACATAGTTATGCTGTGTAAACTCACTGATAGAATCTGACTGATACGTGTAAGTATTGTATTTCGCGAAGGATCTCCTCGTGGCTTTTATGAGCACATGACTCGGGATGTGATTGTGGTATCGTGGGTCGGTTTGTCAGGGTCTGTAATTTACATTGATTCTCTACAGGAGCAGAACTATATTATTCAGTAGTACAATAAGACATGTAAGACTAAGGACACAATATCCCACTCAGAGAGTGACCTTAATTCTTAAGATCAGAGTTTAGCAGTGTCAGGTCAGAAAATCCATCTCCTGGGTATTCCGGGTATAGTTCTTTCGGGTTCTGGATTCGATACTTATACTCTTTGATTGTTTCAACAGCTCCAAGGTGAGACCAAGCTAAGCCAAATATGAAACACTAAGGAGCAATTATCTCCCTGTATTAGATGCTGGACAGTAATAACAGATATATTTACAAAACAAATCAGCAATGTAGGTATTTCGTGCGCTTCTTTGCTCAGGCAAGCAGAACAATGATCTATCAGTCTAGCTGGAGGCTGCCTAATTTTGAAATGTAATGTAAATCACCTCCTAGGCCTCAGCATCACGACCAGAAGCCAGACCATGTGAGACTTCGCCACTGCGGATTGCTGATCACACATTATCTCTCTTTCCATGGGCAGCTATATTAGTGTAATATCATTACGAAATTCCGTAGTAACCATGCTATGAGAGTGTACGCACTAGTCCGTATTATTCTTAAAATTAAAGATAATAGCAATGTGATTGACTGAATTAGTGGAGATAGTGGAAGACAATATCCTACTGTTGTCTATAATGAGATTCTCGGGCTTTGCAACCTACCGCGCATGTGCTTCTATTAGAGAGCTTAGTTTGATCGGCGACATCGTAGACAACAATATTTGACCAATAGCCACGCCAGCGCGAGGACGGTCCTAGTGGCACCTCACGGACCCGCCGAGGGGAGCACCTTGGTCTCGAATCTAAGGATTTACGCTGGACAAGGATGAGCTCAGAACGCAAACGCAGTGTTTGTATCAAGAAAATGTGCCGTCATTGAGAGCATACTGGCATTACCGCACCTCGTTTAGAAGCGTACTTGAAATTTCCTCTTTCCATGTCTGAAGGGCACTGAGGCGGACATTTGTAGAAGGATTATCTATAGGCGTTGATGTAAGGGAGGGAACAGTCATGCTTGAATCTCACTTATGATGGGGGGTGAAATGCACATCACCCAGTACAGGCTGGATGAATATCGGGAACGGTAGGAAAAACCATGATCGTGATCTTGCCAATATGATACGAGCGTTAGCTCACAGCCTACGCATGATATTATCAAGTATGCGTGACTAGAAGATGACCCGCCCAGGTGAAAACCAAATATTGTTTTGCCACGTCGGAGTTTAGACTGGAAGCCGGTGGTAAGTCTGCGGCATATGAGCTTGGAGCGCCCAGCCTGGGAAGAGGGATACTCAAAAGTAAGGAGCGTTTTTAGGTGCCTACTTAGCTCGAAAACCAACTTTCAACACGGACCTTTGATGTGCTCAAACTTAGATATGCTCCCGGTATTGAACGCGTTGGAAGTACCTCCGACCAAGTAAAGAACAGTATGGGACCATTCAATCGAGACATAATATCCAAGCCTAGTGGTGCAATATAATACACGGAAATGCACAATACTTTTAGGCAGTTCTATCTACCCGGGCGCCCGGGTTGGAAGGGACAACCCAATCACGTAAAACATTTTTCAATCTGCTACCCGAGTGGCGCGGTGATAAGTGGGGCCCACATCCCTTGGCGAACAAAATAGCACTAGTGTCTTTCAAAAACCGATGAAGGATTTGAGTTAAGGGAGCTGGGATTCTATATCAACAACCCATAAGCATTAAGATCACGTTCCAAAACCGTCTGCTTCTTTATGTTGAGTTTGTGATAGTGCGAACAGCTGCGCATTCTGCCAGGTGACTCGGGCTGACTAGTAACACAAGTAGCCGGAACGATGTATACTGGACTGGAATTATCCGTCTAATGAGGGGTCTTCCTTAACGCTAGTCTGGCCAAATTTGACTAATAGCTAAGAGAGTAAGTTCGGCAATAAATATACCACAGGCCAGCTGAAAATTCTGAGCTAGGCTCTTGATTCATAATTGCGTTTTATTCCTAGCTATCACGAGCCGACGGGCATCCCGCTGCACTAACACTAATACTACCCACCTGCAACTCTTCGGCTCCGACCTCACCACGAGGTCACCAATCATACTAGCCAGAGAAGTACTCCCGTTAAAGCCCGTTAATTCATGATGGCGCCCACCCACAGATTTCCTACCACTGGGCATCGGGACTGGTTCACCTCTGTCCTCCCGGCCCCAGGAACCACCGCCTACCTGCTGGAAAAGCCAGCGTGAGGGAAGCTTTATTCCATGATATCCCTTCATGGAGAGCGTCAACGATCACCCAAAGATAATGTCAGGTCAGCTTGCTATAAAGCTTAGGGTAACTTACATTACACAGATTTGCAAAGAATATGTATGTCTACACAGCAGGAACCACAACATCCACTTTTCAAAAAATGGTAGAGAAGGAGAAATAGAATTTACGTCCAGCTGAGCCTGATCAGCGGGGGCGAGGGACTGGGAAAATTAGGAATGCCTAAAGTCTCGCAATGTGAAACTCGATTTGGGGCGTTTGTTCTGCTGTCGATTCCATATGCGTCATATTTACAATTGAGATGACCAGAATATACGGGAAACCTTTCATAAAACAATACACTAATGCATGGTGGAGACTCAATCACATCTCGCTATGGATGTCTACTTACCAGGCCAGCCAGCCTGATAAGCCATGCGAAGATCATGACGGGCCACTTATGTCTGGTTATTAACGCGATGCACTTGAGCCTTCTTATGGAATACGTATCTGCAAAGCCATGCGCTAATCAATAAACCAGAAATTACCCACTTCTTGGAAGCGACATGAGTCATTGTGCAGCCCGCTACATGGTCCATTGTTGCCGAGCGCCCTAAATGCCAAGATAATCATCGAAATTAGTGGCATCCGTGGTTCTCGCCACTGTACGTTGAGAGGACTACTATGAGTTCATGATCAGCCAGCGTAAGTTATAAATCTCACTCCGCCCCCATATTGTACAGTTGAAGGACTCATCTTGACCTTGCCTACTGCTTCCTTTCATTTCACAGCGGCATCCCATAGGGGTAGAGAAAGGCTGTCAATCGTACGATTTGCCGTGAAGATGACCAATATTGACCTACCCTCCCGGATCAAGGAGGCGATCAAGTTAGAGCCCAAGTTCTTAGTTTCTAGATGGAATGACTGATCAGTTTCTGCGCCACAGGGAACAGCATGGAAAGGTTAATCGACTTAACACCGCCCGCATCCCTCTCTGTCTCCCACCTGAAGCCAAAACCCCTCTATTATATGCACTGGGACTGTCGCGCTACGCAGAGATCTACCTGGGCTTGGAGAAGACTTGGCTGGCCGAGATTGGAGACCCCATCGAATGGATAGAAAGTACCAGCGACAATCTGGACTCCTTCGAAAGTAGCAAAGAGAGGATACAGACTGTATTGCGCTTGATATATCTTCCCGAACTCCTACGCACCAAGCGTTTCGAGGCCGATTTTCTGGCCCTCCAGTCTCTGGACCCAGATATTGCCGTCCTAAATACAGGGGAAGAAAATGCCGGACGCAAGTTCCGACAATATATTGAAGAGGATCTTCCAATGAAGCCACATCTCCTTGTGGCATACATATGGGTTATGTATCAAGCATTGTTTAATGGGGGGCTTTTTATTCGAATGCAGCTACTGAAGGCTGGTCCTGAATTCTGGGGTATGTCTGCAAAAACAATGAATCCTGCTGCGTTTCCAGCACCCCTTTCGTTTTGGCATGTGGACGCGGAGGAATCTACCAAGACAAGCTTCAGATCCCGTATGAACATGGCGGACAAACTCTTGACCGAGGCTGAGCGTGAAGAGATTATGCAAGAGGCAGTAGAGATACTCTGTCGCTGCGAACTCATTACATTGCAACTCGATGCGGATATCCGTGCAAGAATGATGGCATAAATATGCCTACGGTGCTCTGGTATCTCATACTTTATTACTCCACTATAAATTGAAAACGTCTTATTGAAACATTCTTTTGCCTCACTATAACAGCATATTAGAATCCGGGTCGTGGGTACCTTCGGAAGCTGCTAAACTCATTATGCATAGCACGCGAATCGGTGATTTGACCACGCGGGTAATATCTTTTGCGAGAGAGTATACTTGGGAATATTTAGCTCGGATAGCCTGTTTTGTGGGATGAGGCTGAAACAGTCATGGGTTTCTGATCTGGATATCCCAATCAGCGTAGATAGATGGATTGAAGCTCATGTTGTATGAAATTAAGATATAGTTCCAGTACCGGGGCCTACCGAATAGTGGATCCAGTATTATAAATACGAGATTATATAGAGGTCCTTTAAGTATTGCAGATGTAGCATATAGGCTACTAATTTTTTTTTAGAAGAAAGAAAAGAAAGAAAAGAAAGAAAAAAGAGATCTCTGTCTTCCATGCTTTCTTGCATGACTCTATATAGCTGTTAAATATATTAACCAATCTAAAATTCAGGAAGAGCATTAGTTAATAATCTCTCAAAGATTAGAAGTTGCTGACAGATCAGAAGATGAAATTTAAAAGAGGATTTTAGCTATAGCAAAGGAAAGAAAGAAGTAGAGAAAAAACTATATACAAATCTAAACAAGAAGTATAAAAAAAATAAAATAAATAAACAAAATAATATTATATAATTTTAAGGACTTCCGTGACACACTACTCACTGTCACGGAAAATACAAGAAAGAAGAGAAATTAGCAATTCAAATCCTGCTAAGTTAGATCAATATTGGCTGCTGAATCCTCTCTAGCAGATTCTGTCAAGACAAGCCAAACTCAATAATCTTATCACCACCAAAGGTCAAAAATCTGCTGGAGACTACTTACCCTATATATCAGAATCCTATTTGATCGATGTTCCAGTTCTAAGCTCCGGTTTCCTATCGAGGACCGTTCCTTCTATCCTACATAATATATTTCTTGGAATAGATTATATATTTACCATAGAGAGTAATTCCCTGACAGCAAAGTATGATTTATTTTATCACTATACCGTTACCTATTCAATTTTTTTGACACTGCAACACAAGATCCCACAATACAAAGTATTTCGCTAACTACTAAAGTCATCCTCCTAAGTCCGGCCAGGCCACATCTACTTTATTGATCCACCAAGCGCTTAGCTCACTTTCACAGGGACATTTCTCCCGTACATCTAGTATGTAAAAGTGTAAAATTTCGAACTAGTTGTTCTTCCAGCAAGATACTGAAGCAGACAGCCAGTTTCAATACCCGCTTTTTCAGTAGTAGTTAAGTATTTTTTATGTGAAATCCTACTTCAAGTGCAGCTGTGGATGCTGCCCGGAAGGCAAGATAGTGGTTTAGATGGAAATTTCACTGGAATATCTTTACAACTCTCACATATTCAAACTCACACATATTAAGAAGGTATTACTGAGCAGTATAATTGGTTATTTATAGTGACTTTGCACATACTCACAGCTGAAGTTTCTAAGAAGGTAGAATAGTAGATTAAACATGTCTTCCTCCATAGGATAATTTTTAAAACCTGAGGCCCCTCTTCCCTCCAACTGTATAGGAAAATCTCGGATCTCGTAGAGAAAGGGAGAACCTGAAGTTGATGATGTATAAGCATCTTTAAAACGCAGTTTACTTTAGTATCTCTAGATCTGTGACAGCGGTAGATACCATATTACAGAAAAAAAGTATACTCTGTTTCAGTAGTTACTACTCCTCCTTGACTAGTCGCTGCTAGTAATACATATAATATCAAGAAAGTCATCAGTTCCATACAGGGCATGCGTCGCTTCGACAAAGGTAGACACCAATACCAGGCAGATATAAGTAAGATATATTACAAGATTTTAGCAGACGACACAGAGAGCCCACGAAGACCCGAAAGTTTATACAAAATAATGAGAATACTCTTAGACCGTCCTATGTATAGTAATATCTGCAATACGGCTAGCTGGGATCTATAGCAATGTAATAATGTAATGCTCGAATGGCAATTCTTAGACGAGCCCGGCCAGTTCTCTGATTGATAATTAATCCGTCAGAGCCAGTAGATCAGGGCTGGTAAGACAGATCTCATAGGTCAGCTGGAAAGACTCCGAGCTAGGCGCTTGATGCATAATCATATTTAAGCTCTAGCTTTGGTAGGCCGGATATATTCTATATATCTCGGAGGTTGGTGAAGATTACAAATTATCAAATTTGCTATAGCAAATGATGACTGGTTAACAATAATTTCACCGACGTCCCGCTGCGTGGTGTATATTATCTACCAACCCACTCAGCACTCCGGCTGCAGCATCACGAGACCACCAATAATATCAGCCGGAAAAAGTTGTTTGTTGGACCAGGCTAGTTCATGCACCGGTCTTGTGAGTTCTACTAATCATTGGCGGGTGCTTGTCGGATGGGCGCCACGCCATCCAGCGCCCGCTAGTCTCAGGATGGCAAATCCCGCGACTCCGATTAAGGGAGCCATAAGGCCGACGAATTAGTGCTTATAAATGCAAAAGGCGAAACAGAAAGGGCGAGACCTGTATCGTAACGCGTTGCAGACGGAAAGCTTGCCAGTCCATTCAGGGAATTTCGTTCTGCTTTTTGACTTAAGCTATGGCTCTTAGCCCTCTGATTCGACCGGGTCGCTATTCTTTCTCTTAGAACCCTCTCACTGCGCTGCAGGGGCAGATGGTACCAAAGAGCGCACATAAGTGGATTTTGGTGGGTGCTCGAAACTCGGAATAATTGGTGTCCTCCTAGACCTAGGACAATCAGTGGTTGGAAAATGGCGGTGGCAATGTGGAGAGATAAGGATATGGAGTCAGGCGCTCACACACATCCGAGATCCGCTGGCTCAGCTGTCCACGTTCATGCTCTAAATGCACCTTCAGCTTTCCATACTGTTTGGGACTTCTGCCGACGACACAGAAATATTAGCATATCTAGATAGTGCTGGCGGTAGAACGCTCCTGGAGTGAGCTACATCCTTCACTTTAATTGCCCTGAGCTACGCGTTTGAACGGAATATGTTGGAACGACGTCTTGCCTTGTTATACCTTAGAGTCCGGCCTGCCGCACGGTATTGACCCACATCTAGCACATAATCTGGCTCTCCAAAGGGTAAAAGTATGCTTTGCCCCTATCACCCATCTGGTACTGTAATAATTGGGGTGGTTCTGTCTGAGGGGCTGAACATATGTAGCGATGGCATGTATCGCAGGCAGATCAGAATAACTAGATTGAGCGGGCGAAAGCGCCTGAGCCATAGTCTCCCCGGGGGACGGAGATTGGATAAGCATCGTTCGTATCGGCCGGAACATAGTCTGATGAATTCGCTCCTTACTTCTCCGACCCTATCACGGTCCAGTTCTCCTGCTGGTGCTTGTCGGGGATTGTTTTCAATATGTTTTTCCTTTCCCCTCCTTCGTTTCACTGGTGGGTCTCCTGGAACATTCCCCATGTGAGGAAAGGGGTTTGCTTTGCCGGTTAACACCAACGGGGCGTGATGGACTTCTGGCACCTGGATGGGAAGTCAAATAGCAGCGAGCTGCAGGAAAGTCGAAGAGCTGATAGTATCTCCTGACCCGCGTCGATATTGCTGCACGGAGATCGTTCCCGCCAATGGAAAAGGTATGGTATCAGTCAGCCTTGCTCCAGGAACCCCACCGCGCTTTGACTCCGCGCAACATGCAGTATTAAATATATTACCAGTACTAGTGCAGCACGACCTGGGAAAGGAAACTACTATCAAAACCGATATATCAGACTATGCTATTAGCATGTGTATGACACAGCCAGGGAATAATAGAAAACCCAGATTAATTATATTCTACTTAAGAAAGTTAGTTCAGGCGGAACTCAATTATAATATTTATAATAAAAAATTACTAGTTATAGTAATAGCATTTGAATAATAAAGAATCTATTTTAAAAGAATAAAATATACTATCACTGTAAAAACAGACTATAAGAACTTAATTTACTTTATAATAATTAAGAAGTTAACTAGAAGAAAGACAAAATAAATAAAAATTCTATTATTATATAATTTCTGTATTATATATTGTAAAGAAACTGAGAATAGATATACTGATATATTAAATTACAGACCAGATTATAAAATAAGAGAAAAGCTTATTAAATTAATTATTTTAAAATAGAATAAGAACAGATTAATTAGCTCTAATAAAGCTGATCTTATAGTAATACTGGAAATCGGCAACGACCTGACTAGGTGATTGGCTGATGCTACTAAGAATAATAAAATATTCTAAACAATAAGCAAAGACTTACCAGAAAAGATTATTATTAATAAAAATAGATTAGTCTACTTCCACAGATTAATCTTCTTACTAACTAATATGAGAACAGAAATCATGGCTATATATTATAATAAACTATTCAAAGACTACTTAAGAATTAAAAAGACTACAGAACTAATTACTAGGAATTACTATATTCCGAACCTCAGAGAGAAGGTACGTGATTATGTTAGATAATATGAGATATATATTAGGAACAAGCCCGCGAGGCACTAATCCTACGGACAGATGCAAGTACAGGAGGTACCACAACGACCATAGAAATGGGTAACAATTGACTTCGTTGGTCTACTACCTGAATGAAAAGGGCATGACGCTATCACGGTCATCAGCCGATACCTCCTCGACGTAGTTCGACGGCACGTATACCAACGGGGCTAAGCTAGCTGGGACAGGGAAACGATCCTAGGGTTTGACAACCATCCCGCAGAGAATATCTAATCATTAATTCAAATATATATAATGTTGAAACGACGTTTTTAGGTCAATACTGAAGTCGTTGAAAACGCTTGATTCTTCGCTATCTAGGCGCGCTCGGAGGAGCGGTTGAGGTTACGGAGTTCGGGTCACGTGACCTCGACTACTAGTAATCTACTGAGATTACGTTCCAACATATAATATAGAGTAGCACAGAAAAATAAAATATATTTTAGTATATATATATTATCTATTCTATTCTCTTTTATAAAAAGTTTCTTAACAGAAAGAAATACGTAGACAGATCCTGTTCTTTATTATCTATTAATTACTAACCACAGCGAGTAAAAGCTCGGATCAGGACTGAGTTCATTAGTACTGGGTATTTGTTAAATTGTAATGTGACAGCTCAGTGTAGTCAATATGCTTTTATGCCTGGTCAAGCATTTCCTCTTAACCTTTGCTGCAGTGAGTACAGATTTGTGAGTCTTTCTCCCTTAAATAGTTGTTGATTATGCGATTAAGTGGACTGGCCTACCTTAATGCAGTACTACCTATAACTTTAGCAAAGGTATACTTATTGACAACTCATTCACTTATCATTTCTACTGACTATAGCTAACATGAAGCAGCCGGATGCCAGAGCAACTGTGTCTTGAATCCGGAGCCTAATTTGGTAGTAAGGATGCCCAGAACCGAATATCCAAGGAAGTCCGCAGTCATGCTAGTGGTCGCTCGACTAGTCTGCTGCAGTGCATGTATGCTGCAGGCGGTACTGCTTTTCGGCCGGCGACCATTTATTCCACGCTAGCAGCTTGGGTTTCATACTTTCTGGTGATACAATCAACCGTAGAATTTGTTTTCCTCCACTTCAGATGGATGACTGCAATATATTACTTGCGTTGGAAATGGTTTACATATGTGCACTAGTGATACGTGGTCGACGCGCCTTGGGTCCAATATGCTGCGGAAACTTGGCAGGTTTTTGTAAGATCTCAATTGAAGGGGAAGTGAGAGAATATAGCGGAATGATATGCATGCATTGGGTTACATCTAAAAGGCGTCGTGAGCTTGGCTACTTATCGCGGATATATTCGGACTAGAGATCCATAGACCGATCGCCGACACTCTGGACGGTATTGATCGGCCGAGACATGATAACTCGGGTTTTATTACGTATGCATTGTAGGTCGATGCAAGAAAGATGCCCAGTAAAAATGCCGTGTTGATATTAAAGACTTGCTTGTTTGGGCACCCACTGTAGCTGAGGGTCTATCCTTCCTAGTGGGGTTTTGTCAAGATGGTCTCGCTTACACTTGCATTGGAGTGGCGATACCTAGACAAGCGAAACCATACTGTCTTTGACTGTACTGTAATCGACAAGGTCGCGGCTGGCACGCGGACGTCTCAGACGTACTTCAAATGGCAGCCCAAATGAAGCGGTGGTTTATTTTTTCGCGCGCCCGATGTCTAATTTCTGTTTGCTGCCGCATCCATTTCTCAGCATGGTCCCCTTAATAGATCGAAGTTACTCTGACCTTTCTATTCTATCTGGGTCCGCCCATACGATTAACCACAGTTTGTGCCACTGCCGCCAATGAAACTGCCTCGCTTTACGAGGGGGAGCCTCCTCAATGCCAAAACAAAGCTTCAAAAGATGGTTAATAGAGCCACCTGGCCAAGTGAAACGGCATATCGTTCAGACGGGGACATCGCGACCGTATGCCCGCTTCTCGGTTTGCCGCCTGAACTACTTTTACAGATTGTTTCCTACTTATCCATTATCGAAGAAATATGCCTTTTCATGACCTGCAAGCAATTGTACGCAGCATACGGCCCCATTTCGAAGCCAGAGTCGGTGCAAGTCCATCGACCGGCTGCAGCTATACCTCAGTCCTTTTACAATTATACCTCTGTTGCCCTTCGATGGAAACTCCTCCGTTATTTGGAGAATGACCGTTGGCAGGCTTGTTTTAGGTGTTTAGTACTGCACCCGCCGGCTTCGTTTCCTATGCAGAAGGAGGATTTTGAACATGAAGAGCTACTCTGTAGCCTGGGTCTTCTTGCAGGCATTGTGGAGATATGTCCTTGCAAGAAGCTCACCTTCCATGAGACAATGGGTCTGCGTGAAACATTGAGAACACGGCAAAGGTCGCTTGGCGCCTTATCAACCCAGCTTGCCCCTGGTTCTTTGGAACGATTCTGTTGGCATTCCTGTACGCATCACTCTGGAAGCACGCAGCTTGCAATCGCAGTGTTTCCCAGGCTGGAGTCGGAGGACCAGCTGATCATTAAAACCGAGTATCAGCTGTCAATCACGCAGGAACATCCAGGGGTGGAACCATTGACTCCGTATCAAGCCTGTGCACATCGGTACTTGGACTCATGGCTTGCGAGTGTCTGCCAGAGGACTCCATATGGTTTACCCGATAGACACTGCACCCCATGTAGCAGAATATTCAGATGTGAATTCTGCAATACAACGCTCAAGTGTCTCCATGTGTGGCCCCGTGGCAAGGTCGACAGACAGGGAAAAAGGACGTATCTATTCTACACTGAGCGAAATCTGGGGAGGGCATCGTCGTTCCCAGACAAGATATGGGCTGCCCAAAGAAGTCATCCGCTCTTAACAGAGGCCAGATAGGACGCGATCCCAGAATCACCAATTCGATGGCTAAAAACGAACATGTATATTTCGTATGCTAAGCCTAATAATGGCATAAAGAAAGCAGAGAACCAAAGGAGGGCGGCGTAGTTATCCATTACATGGCACCCATAACCTTATGTGAGAATTCTGGAGTACTAGAACACCAGCAATCGGTAGCAAGCTGTTCCGGAGCTTCTTGCGACAGCGGAAATAGTAGGCCACAGATCATTGCGCAGAATGAACTACAGCTCATCATGATTCTAGGCCACTGGCTACTAACTTGGCCTCAAGGCCGAGGATGGATGAGGCCTAACCCATTGAAACAATCGTTTCTGTTATAACCCCCAATAATTTTTCCCGCGTGTAGAGTCAATAGGCTCATGATGTCATATCCATATGAGAGCTTAGATGCCACTTCCATTGGGATCAGCGCTATAGTAGCCAAGCATCGATGCCAGCCCGAACCGGTTCACAGTTCCCAAATGACTCGTTTCCCCACTCACCTCTACTAAAAGGAATTCAAGGTGGCTCTACTTCGTCATACCTTATTCTCATCGGTAATATCTCAACCAAACCCCCTAATGACATGTTCCAGACGCTCGCCATGGAAACAGCCACTGCCGCTGTTACCTTCCTCAAGTTGCCGTTTGGGGTAATGATGGACAACGTAGTTGGCTGCCAGCGATTCAAGCTCTCCCCGGGTCCAGAACTTCGCATGATGCTCATCCAAGATCGATCGTACCTCTTCTGGAACCAGTTCAGGAGCCACGCTTGAGAGTACCAGCTCAAAAGTCCGCAGAAAGGCACGGCAGAGCCGCCATACCAGGCTCATGTGCCAGAGACCCGCCACACAACTCACCAGTATCTCGCGCCATTTCTCACACTCCAAACGCGAGGCGGCGTGAACGCCGACGACGAGAAAGTAGTGCATCATAACCACGGGGATGGATTTCCAGCCATGACAAGCGCGGTATAACAATATGAGTGTTCCCATCGACTCCATGGCTTCCTCCAGAATCTTATTGGGGTTGAAGTTTATTGATCTGGTTGAACCACTTTCTATTAGACTGTGTGGACCAGCTCTGAACATCCCACAGAGGTTGACGACCGTTGTGTAGTAGTAGAGGCTACACCTGTGTTATTACATGTAGAATCCAACGAGGGAAAGGGCTAACGCACTGTAGACAAATGTTATGTGGCAATCTGTTTTTTTCAACTTCCAAAACGGCTGGAAGAGTCTTCTTGAAGGTATCGAGTCTCTGGTAGAGTATGGCAGCCCTTTCCCAACGGTGCGGGTCGGTTGGGATGCCCGACTGGGAGGACAGCTGAACCACATCGTTGACGATGATGAGGAAAGTACGACGAGCCCACGTGCTTGTGTTCGTGTATGGCCTGTACAGGGGGGTGGTAAAAGGGTATGGAGTCCACTGTTCATTGAGATCCCCATCGCGTGCTTCGCCTTCGTCTATGAATATTTCCGGGGGCTGCGACCAAACGGATGGCCTTCCAGACACTTGGGCCGATATTCTATTTACACTTAGGTACCGCGGCCAAGATATAATGGAAATGTGACTCACAACTCAATGTCATAGACTGCACAAGCGGTAATCTTATGTGCTCGCAAGTTTGACTCCGCATCCGTCTCACAGTGCGCACGGAAAGTCTCTGCTGATGAAGTATGGAGACCGAGCTGCAACGCCATCAGCGCGCCATATTGGATATAACGAACCCCAATTTTGTCCCTACCCATGGCGCAAAAGAACAGTCCGAGGAGTAAGCTTGACTGCATAGTAGGGAGGCAGATTCTGTTCTTATCCCGGCGCCAGTACTTCTCAACAACCGTGAGAAGCAGTTTGGCAACCTCCGTCTCTCTGCGACGGTCCCAGGGTTTTGCCAGGTTGTATGAGAAATGCTGCATCCGTCAGTAGCATGTCGCACACCGACGCAAATTACCTACACATGCATAGAAGAGGATAACATGGACCAACAAAGAGGAGCAGAAGCCAGTCTCTCCGCGATGGAAATGGTTAAGGAACAAGCTAGGCTCGATCAATCGCCACGTGGGATTCTCCCAGACGAAGAATAAGGAGAACAGATGCGATGCGGTGGTGTTATCGACCTGGTCCGACCACAACCCAATCGCGTTGACGCTGTAGGGGGGCTGCCGTTCGACCATCTGTGCTTGGCCTGATAATTGGGTTATCCAGACCTGCTGCATATTTTCCAGGCTGATGACAGGTCGCTGTTCTGGAACTTGTCTAACCAGGCGTGTCGCGGCGTCATGGGCCGATATGCTGTGGCGGATGGTATTTATCACGGATGGCAGTTTCTCCAGATCACAGTCATGGATGGCTTCATAGATCCGATGCAGCTCGTAGAGTCGGTCCTGTAGTACTTGCAGCGCATTGCCCAAACCTTCTAGACCATTCTGCTGTGTCACTGTACGAGAGGCTCGTGGGACCTGCGCGAAATTCTGTTGCGCAAGCCAGCTTTAGCACATTGCCACCAGCAACGGTACATCGCATTATGACCTGTAGGTTCGACTTAACCCTGAAGGTTCTGCAACGGTGGATGGCAAGGAATTGAACGATCGGGAAATGATTGATCGTATCATGTATTCATGGCCTTTTATTATGCACCTTAATTCATCCAACTCCTTCCTTTCTCTAGAACGTCTCTGTTCTGAGTACGTGCACTCGATTGCCAGTCCTTCACAGTGGCTGCACGTCGGCTTCGTCCCATTGCACTTAGCTTTGCGCTTTCGACACCCGTCACAGGCTTGCGATGTGCGGGATCGAGCGTTTAAGGTTCGCACCCGGGCTTGTGCTCGGGGGATCAATAATTTGTGCGAATGCTCGTTGGTCTGAGAGGCCAGCAGCGCCCGAATGGAAGGAGCCATCTTGGCACGATACAATACCGAGGGTCGATCTTAGTCAGGCTCAGACAAGTGAAAAGGGCCAAATGGACATCGGCTTTAATAGCCTAAATGGTGGTTGTGAAGACACTGTCTGGCACAGTTCGACCGTCCCTCCCCTTAAATCTCCTTCGCTTTCGGTAGTTTAGCGGTCCATCCTTAATGATAATATGCCGAGCGTCTCATCCAAGCTGTGCTAGAGCAGACGCCGTGCGTGCACGCTAATCCTTAGCCCGGCGTTTGAAAGGAAGCTAGGGGCATTATAGTCTCTCTGTTGGAGTATGTCTCCACCCGTGGATGCAGTAGGATAGATAGATCAGTTGGCTGTAATCTAAGTGGGCTCCCCAATAGACGTATCACGTGCAAAGAACTACCATGTGGGTACTATAACTCAAATTTAGTTGGTGGAAATAAATACCAACCAATGGTATCTGAGCGGACTCGTCCGAAAGCCGAAGTTGAAGAATTACAGAGTAGATAAAATAAACGACCGGTAATGCTTTTCCGCAAAAATCCGAATAGTATTCTTAGTCTCGAGTAGCACGCACGCCCACTAATCACGATATCCTGTGGTATCCCAGCTAGCACATGTAAGGTATGTACATCATTAGTCATCGCGCGAAGAATGCAGGCGAGAAAGGTGAAAATGCTCCTCTATGGAGAGGTCTATGAAAACTACCCCCAATCATACATATATACACATATATATAAGCATCATGGTGGCCTGGTGACGTCCCGGTAATCATCCTAGATGACACTCCTACGGACATGTAAGCGGAGATTTATCTACTCCATACTAAAGTACATCGTATAGTAGGTTTGATTCTGGCAGTTAGTGAGAGATCGGCTTTTGGTCTATGAAAGTTCCCATTCACAGGCACGCATAAATCTGGGAGGTATGATACTGCTTGCCGGTTAGCCAGCAGACGTACCTGTTGGGTGTAGGAGCTGGCGACGACGCTGCTAGGTTGAGTCTTCACGGTAAAGAAACCCCACGGATAAGACTCGCCCTGCAAGTATGGCCAATAAAGAAGATGGGACGTCTCGATCCCGTTGTACGGTGGCTGCGGCGGCGGGGCTCTCGAAGAATCGTCATAGGGGACACTATATTCAACCGTGGCCTCCTGGTGCATTATAGTTTCGTGGGGTTCAGCTAGTTCCCTGGGTGGACCGACGGGTGTGGCTGGACCTGATGTCAGGGCAACAAGACAAGACTCGGATAAGCTTAGCGGGGTTTACCACTGGAACACCCTTGAGTTGCGGTGCCTTAAGTAACCACATCTCTTCCATCTGAGACATTTTGGGACTATTATCTACCATCCATGGAGTCTACGGAAAATTCATCTTTTTCATTCCCTGAAAGTAGGAGATGCAGGGGAGATGCAGATTAGGTATCTCATGCCGCAATAATAGCTGATCGAGATATGGTAGTTGCCTCCTGCTGATCATTGCGACCGGTCCAAGCCATCGATGTGGGATACGAGGCGCCCTCTATCTAGTCATCACGCTGCATACTAGGTTCTATGAAGGCCCACATTCTCACGCTCGTCTTAAACCAGATGCGACTTGTTGAGTTGTATTTCACTTAACCCCCACTGAGATAGTGGCCGATAATACACACCTGCTCAAAAAGGAATGTCGCTTGATTGGGTAATAGAACATGCAGACAGTTGGGTGATCCTCTCAACAAGGTAAAAGTAAAACGATGCTCATTGCTTTGAAGGCATTCATCCTGGTGGTGGAACAGTGAGGATTCTTTTGCGACGAGGAAATACTGTGCACCAAGAAAAAGATGGTTGAGAAGAGAGGCGCTGGTAAGACTAACGTAAATAGTCCAACGACGTTGCAAACCCCCATCTCTTGCAGTTCTGGTTACTCCTACGTTGTGGGTGGTCCTAGACTTCGCCCAAGTCCAGGAGAGGGCTTTCCGTACCGAATTCTGAATATCTCCCGTGGCGGTTCGGAAGGAGGCATGTTCCGAGGGTGCAGAAAATGCGGTAAATCGTTTGTGGAACTGGATTGCCATCCAATCAAGGAAGCGGAAACCATACGTTATTAGTAGTAGCGTCCCGCTTTCAAGAGACTCCCCATTCACCAGAGAGGATGAGCATCTCTGCCTCCGGTCGCCAACCTCCTAGAGCTGCATTTCTTTCAAACAAGACACCTCATTAGGTTCTCTTAAGATGGTTATCTATCAGACATGGCGTCAACGGTCAGTACCAAGGAGCCATTATCGCAAGAAGAGACAACCCCCTTTTATCGCACCTGGGAAGAATACAGAAAGGTAGGCTGGTACTTCGAAGCGATATAGAATTTGTTCGATCTAAACCCAATCCCCTACGTACAGATTCGCCGAACGGTTACGTATATGCACCACCGCAAACATTCTAGTAAGCAACTGCAGTAAAAGCTCCAGACCAAACGGCGCTCTGAACCTTCATCTGCACATCCACACAGGGGAGAAGCCCTGTGTTAGTGTGAAGGTTGCCTCAAGGCTTGTTCCGATGTATGGCCTCGAATTCCTTGCTGCAGTGAAGATACCAGCCCGTATGTCTTGCTGTTAGCTGAATCTAATCGACTTCAAGTTTAGCGCGTCACCAGCGGATTTACACAAGAAAGCGAGCGTCCTCATATATGTGAGGCGCTTGGCTGTGGAGGTGAGGAGATAATTTCAGGATGAGCAAAATATGGCTCTGGCGGAAATCGAACTGTTGAGCAGGTTTTGCCGCAAAGGTACTCTGACCCAAAATCAACATAGATCTCATTCCGCGCAAACCGAGCTCCGACCGTCTGTCCGAAGCGTAATCTAGTGTATAGCTACATTCAAGGGGCTAATGCCATGCTGGGATCTATTGAGCCACCTCAGTATTTACTGCTGTACAATTACAGAACATGGCTGTATGACCAGGCGACTTGAGTGCGGCATGGTCGGGTTATCATGATATCAGATCTATAATGGTCCCATTCGTGACCACCATGACCAGGTGCCTGGAAGAGACCAGTAGAGCGGCTGGTTGCAGAGATCGCTATCAGGAAGTGAACGAACACTGTTTCTGAACACGTGAAGATGGAACCTGCCGGCTCATCCATATCTCATGCTTCGCATATTGAATATATTATGCCCGCACTGTCTGCTTAATACCTTGTGATCATAGGGAAGCTGAAATGCAGGTGCTACGGACGACACAGTCAACATCGTGAAAAGGCCGCAGCCAGGGAGTCCTACGAATATCTCAGGTGCTAGTGGAAGCGTAAAGAAGAGTACAATGACACATTACCTTTACGTGGTTGCACTCAACCTCAAGTGTCAACGGATCTGATTCGTGGAGACCCGAATCAATGGCAGGTGCGCTTTATAGACCCAAGTTACTTTGGTTAGCAGCAATGCGGGAGATAATACTAACGAGGTTCAGGAGCAATACTATCTGACAATTGAAAAAAAAAAAAAAAAAAAAAAAAAAAAAAAAAAAAAAAAAAAAAAAAAAAAAAAAAAAAAAAAAAAAAAAAAAAAAAAAAAAAAAGAAATTATAAAACACTCCTCGGCCGGTGTTTTCGCTGGCCAGGTCTGCTCCCTACAATGATTCCGACCGACTAGGATCATACGCAAGGAAACCCCACTGGTAAGTGACAAACCGTACCTGTTGTTCCCGATCATTTCCTGTGGCTAGCTCAGAAAAGGACAGCCGGCAGATGATAGTCACGCTCGATAATCCCATCCCTTGCACCCCTATCAGGGCAGGGAGACGGAGTCAATACCCCCCCCTACCTTATAAGAGCAACAGGTAGCAGACAACCCCGTTACGCTCTTCAGCCACGACTGAGCCGACAACTCATCACTTTTCCAGTTCCCCGACCGCGGCAGAGCCGTCTCCAGATACGCACGATGAAAGGCAGCACGCCGCGGCACAAACTGCACGAGACGATAGCAGATCCAGCAGCACAAAGGAATGTGCTCGATCCTCACGATGTATGATAGCCTTCCGAGCTCCAAAGTCCCTACGCTAACAGTATGGTCTAGTGTAAATTCGGAGCGTGCCAGTCTTTCCATCTTAAGCGATGGTGGGAAGAAGAGGCACTGAAAAGCATACCTTCTCTGCTGGTTCATGATCTGGGAAGGCTAATTCGATATAATCTCTTTAGCAATAGTGATGCTGCCATAATCGCACTGTGGAGCCAAGAGGATGAAACAATTGACAGGTTCCTCGCGGAAATCTGGCCATCGCGCCCTCCTCCATCTTGGTCAGCCTTCCCACGTGAACAGAAAATCAGCACTCTGATCAACATGCTGCATTCGGATCAACAAAGCCCATCTCGTTGGGTCTCATTATTCTGGGACATTGCTGAGATGTCGGATCCGCTTGATATTGCGAGGAAACTCGATGCGGAAAGTGAGACCTCTTTCAAACAGATTCCGTTCGAAGAGTGGGTTCGCCACCTTCTAGGATACCATGCCTTGGCAGTTCAACGGTTCATGCAGCAACATACAATGCTTGGTGACCATATCTTACGCCATCTTGGTGCACATCCTATAGAGAGAGAAACGTATGCTGCAGTGGAGAGACACCTGCGGCAACGAAGTCCATTCGTGCACTACGTGATCCAACAGGTACTGCTGGGAAATCGGCCTCGCTTCCAACAGCGGCAAGTCTGTCCGCCCCCAGATGTGCCAGGTTTCCATTTGCTTGCACGGCCAATACAACTGCTCTTCAGTACCCGTCAGAAAGGACTTACAACAACATTGAAGATCTTAGATGTTCTGTCGGCTCGCTTCGAAAAATCGCACTCCAGCGCGTCAATCATTGACTGGACCCGGCCATTAGATACGTCCATGCTCTATCTGAGCGAAACTCTGCTATCGGATTCGACCGACACTCTAGTGAAAACCCTTACCGACGCTGATATAATAAACTTCGACGCCTTTTCGCCCGCCGATCTTCTGCACCACCCAACGCGAGTGCGTTATATTGAATCAAAATGGCACGCGCTTAGAGATGCCGTCTCCGAATGCTGTGCAGCAGTTCCGGACCAAGTGGCACGCATTCTCGAAGCGACCCGGGCTCTTCATATAGGCCGAAACTATCACTCAAGTACGGCTCTTCTTCACGGTCTGCGGGCCTACTTGGTCTCCAACTACGTCAGGATTGTAGAAGAACCCCATCAGAACTTTATGAGCATTATAGAGATGGTTCATATTGTCGACAGCTCCAACAACTTTGCGACGTACCGCAGAATGTTCGAGGAAATGCCTGGGATTCCATTTCTTCTCCCTCACTGCCGCGAGGTCGACGAAAGAGGGTGGCCGGCCGTGCAGGAATTTTCCATATGTTTTTCTGCCTGTAAATTACACAGATAATCTACCGGTGGTCCATGATACTGAATGAGCTTTGAGAACCTAGTCATATGGGATATAGACCGGTAGCATCAGTAAGGCAACTACTACCTAGTGAACGTATCACCAGGGTTCTGAGTACGGCAGATTTTTACATTTACCTGATACCGCATTTTTGCATGACGGTGTAGGTGATGCGTATAGGATGACTCTAGACCACTTGTGCAAATTGCTGAGGGGATCAGGCATATCTGAGCATGTCTGCAGGAGACTGCTCGGATTTAACGGGCCCTACAAAGAGATGCATACTTGGAAGGGGCCTGGCTATAAGATCGGAGCATCGGGATCTTTTTAGGCATTCCATAAAGTGGAACCTGGTTAGGAACGTTACTTTTGCCGCTAATAAATAAAGTATTGGCAGTATCGAAGTATGAATTTAGAAGGGACTGCACTTTTCCAGAATCCTATAGTCGGCGGAGGGCAATAGAGAGTAGACTCAAGGCCCAAGCCAATACATGCTCAGATATCTGAACAGCAAAGAATAACAGAAAATTACGGTGAGCCAATTTTGGCCCGACCATCGAATGATGTGTCTGTGCTTTCCGGACCTTGATACTGTTAGGCCCTTGCTGATGGTGATATACGTCTGTGCTGTAGGCAAATATAAGCAATTGCTTTTCGTAAGGTCCACCATAGCTAATAATTGGTTCTCAATAGTCTCAACAACGTTTCCTGACATCTGGTGAACTTTACTGAAAGAAATGATACTGTCCTCGTTCCTTAATATGCTAGTTTCGCCAGGATAAAATTAGCATAAGCCACTGTACTGGTATAAGTGTGAAATGGGAGAAGTCTGATACCTACCGTGAATGGCGGCCTGAACGAAAGCATTGACAGTTTTCAACATCCTCCCGAGCTCTCCTTGCCTCAGTTAGAGGATTCCTCACCAGTAATAGTCTATTGATCTTCTAATGTTCCACCAATTGCCTATCACCGGACAGCTCTAATCGGACGTATTAGACGCCCTATGGGGCACATGTATTGAAGCCTACAAACAGTTACGCTGATGGAATAGTCAACATGACTCGGGAATGCTGTCCCACCTACGATGCCAGGCCAACATGTCCTACTTAATTCTTTTCGTCTCATAATATAAAGCTCTGTCTGTTCTACATTTGCAATGAAAGCCCCAGACAGCCAAGGGACATCGCCATTTGCAACATTTATCACGCAAGCTCCAGTCACTATCACTGATAGTTTCCCACGACCATCGACAGTTACAGTTACCATTTCACACTACGTAGAGCGTCATGGTTTGCTCACGAAGTCTTGCTTCCTTTCACCTCGACATCTAACATTCCCTGCAGAGACCGTTCAACGAAGCCCCAACGACGAGTATTGCCTCTTCGTTAGAAAAGGTACGCGTTTACTCCTACCGTCATGTCCTCATAGTAACAGTCTTAGGCGATGGAACTCTGCCTCCATATAGGATTCATGATCAAAAAAGCCACTGCATCTCTGGATGAAGACTGTCTTGAAGGACCAACTCCACAGCTACTGCTCAATGACATTGATGACCTCATTCGCTTACAATCCGGGCTATCAGCGGATTTTTTACAAATATTTGAAGCGGTAGCTAGTGCCGCGGATAGCATACCATCGCCGTGTGACTCAAAATGAGCGCGTGTGAAGATAACAGGTTACGATATAAAGGGGAAATGATGTTGACACTGTGAAATGCTGGGCTGTGCAAATGGGACGTTGGTTCATCTTGGCCGTACGGCTGACCAAAGCTTTCGGTTGAGCTACGTTACCGATGTCTAGGTTAACATACATTATTCATTGACACCTACTAGCGTCTGTTATCTTGTATAATTACTCGTTATTGCCTGTTATCATTCGGCTTTATCTCATTCCTGTCGTTGCCTTTTTCTCATCTGGGGGTGTGTGTGGGGAACAAGTGCATGCTTGTAGGGGTGCTCGGCTGCAATTGCGATATTGTAGCAATCCCATTTGAGAAGGGCAGTAACGGAACAATCCCCTTAATTGTCGTGTTCGAGCTCCCATTTGGTATCAAGGTTATCTCCGAGACACATCCCCGCCTGTGGTGGTGAGGCCTGGAATGTACCTAAGCATACCGGCATTCTTTCGGACGCCCTCCGGCCGGACTTTAGTATTGCCGCTTCATATCCGTACTAGTAGCTCCTGGCCGATCTCTTTGCACAGGCAGCGGTAGATCGCAGGCTCTGATTGGAGGATCAACTTCCGGTCCAATCATAGAGCGACAATGACTGCTTAAGTGACAAGGATGAGACAACGACCTCTGATTGGAGGACTGGCAAGCTTTTCAGCTGGCTGCTGGTTCCCACCGCCGTACCCTACGACAGGGCCATTTAGAGCAAGAAGCTTTCTTGTTTTGTTCTCTTCTTGACGATGCCTAATGTCACTGTCCGCCGAAGGACAGTTACCAGATTGACGCCGCAGTGATAACTATCAACTACTATGGAGTGAAGTCCGGTGCCGCGGTCCGGTCCCACTGGGGCGCTTCGATCACATTATGACCGCCACTGTCGAAGCCATATGTTCTATCGTCGAGTCGCTAGGCAGACCATTACCACAACGCCTAGGGAAACCAGGTATTCAATTTTGGCCATGCCACACCCCCCATTGCTCCACATCGGAAATGATACCAGTTGTTGTTAAAGCAAGGTGTAGAAGTGCTCAGGGTAAGGCACATAAAATTCTGAGCAATTCCTTGCGATTCTGCTGCACATGCCAGGATAAGTTGAGGTCTCTGGGACTTGGAGGATCACGACGCATGGTAGCCAAAAAAGGTCATATCAAACGGCAATGGTGGCTCTTAATAGTGTATATCTTGTGCATTTTGTTCACCGATATCGAAGAACTCGAGCCCTGCATCGGGCGTTTTCCAGTTACTAGATCCATGTAGATGGTGGTTGGACCTGGCGTGTGAAAAGGGCTGATAGTCTCACCGATACAGCCGGCCGACCTTGGCCAAACTCTACAAGACATACGGTATGCTCTGCTCTTGAACTGTCACCCCTGGGACGAACTAGAATTTTGACCCCTTGGTATCCGCGGATGTTTTACTTCGTGCCTAGGGAGGCCGATCACCAATCCAATGTCTCCATTGGCTTTGCCCTTCACAGGTGGGTACTTACGTGTCAGAACAATATCAGTAATCAAATACAATGGAGGGAAAAACAGAAAATGATAATGACGACACACTAGGTATTTGGAATTGTAGAGATAGAACTGGTTACAAATGAAAATCCCGTGGAGATCATAAATAGCTCCAAGTACTAATAGGAGTTCAGAAGTATATAAAATGAATCCTATATAAGACTGCTCCTGCCCACCCTGCTTATCCTCCAAACACAATATTTAGTTTCCTCTCTATCATACTCCCTGAACTGCCTACAATGCAAGTCAAAACATTCATTACCTTTTTCTTCCTCGGTGTCGGCATAGCTACGGCAGCTGAGACGACATGTGATAACAGCTCTTCCCAGAAGGGCTGTAACTGGGAAGGCACTGCTCCATTTTGCGATGGAAGCAATCATCCTGTTGGTTACAAAGATAATGGTTGGACGCTTGTGGCAACAACCAAGTATGAAGACCATACAGCTCTGGAACTCACAGGCAAGATCAGCCTGGAATGCTATGAAATCTATGGATCCGGCTGCGTGACTGGTTGGAAGAACTTGTGGTGTCCGTGTATGAGCTCCCGATATCCTTTTAATCCTATGTTACATAAAGCTAACTTATAGCAGCCAACTAGGGTGCAGGACTTATGGGGTATAACTTAATTAAGTTTCGTCGCTTTGGGTGGCTTGCATCTACTCTACTCGATGGGTTGTATAGGATACAGGATACCGATTCTTTTCCTACAGCCTAGGGTCTTCCGGCTTGCCCCAAGCACATTCCCAGATAGCCTACTTATGAACCGAATTTCCACGATATTTTCAATCTGTATATCTGCTATTAGTTTCATAAATATCAATTAGTGATTCCATAAGTAAACATATCAGTGCATATTTCTAGAAAGCTCCTTCATGAAGCTGTAGAGTTTTTAATCCGATGACTATCCAAACCGTGGCGTAAGGGCCCGACGGGCCTACTGTATTCCTGCCTGATCACCCTCAACTGTGAGGAGACCGACCAGGTGTGTTACAGCCATTTTATTATGATTGGCAGAACCATGAGAGAGACCATTCGGTGGCGCCCGTGTTGTGGCCGTGGGGGCACAGATCGAGAGGTGCTCCTGGTAATCCCCCTCCTTTCGCCTTAGACGCTGATCAATGGCTAGTTGCCAGTTACTTTGAGGCGCTCGTTACTGTTGTTCTTTGGTCTGGACGTCCTATTCCATTTTAGTAGCTGGAGGCTGCCCTTCCTGGTGGTGAACCTGTTGTCAAGCTTGATTTGTTTGTGTCGATTGCGGTCCGCCATTACACGGTGTTGGCTGAACCGCTTGGTTTGGGAATTTGCGACTGAGGAAACGCTTGAATGTGGTCGGATCGTGACAATTTTTACCCCCTATGATGTGGCGCTTGTTCACTGACTTGCTTCTGTTCTCCATGACAGCGAGCCTGACTCGTCTACGGCACGTGTACCACACGATCCGCTTGTGCCACATCCGATACCCGCCATGGCGGGTGATAACTTCTATTAGGAAGAATAGACAACAATTACTCCTATTACTATTGCTTACTGGAGGTGGTTGTATAATATGTGTGCAAGTTACATGGATGATTATACCGTTCCATATGTTCAGATCATTATGGACAATAGCTATCACCCTGCAGTTATCTCCCCGGGGATCCTTACCTGCACTCTTATCAGAAAAAATAGATGCCTAGTCGGTTGGGATTGCTTTGCTGTCTCTATTAGCTTGTATAGTCTGCAAGAATACGTCCATATCGGACTTCACCGAAAATAAGTCGAGCTACTCTACTAAGAGGACAGTTGGTTGTCAGCAATAATAAATGTAAGTATTCAAAAATACGTCGAAGAACCATGTGTAGCCATGTAACCAGAAAAGGTTTCTACTACTTACTTGAGCAGGTGCATGATTACTTGGAGACCTAAATTCGGGGCGGACTGTCCGCACTGTTTCCGGGCTCCTCGGGAGTCCTTGTGGAGTTACTCCAACGAGACTTCAGCTCCGAGATCTCCATCCACAGAGGTTCCAGGAAACGGAAATGCTCGCTTACTTCCCGTGGTGCAGTCCAGGCTGATGAAAGACAACTTCCACTAAAGCTTCTAGTGACCCCAGTTTTCACTGACAACGCATCGAACTCCATATATATCATCTATCCGGCCTTGAAGGTAGGTGAAAATAGAAGATTAAATACATCTACAAGGCAAGAGCTGCAATAAAAGGCTACCATGACGCATATGATCATGGAGGGAATTAGTGGGGCATCGGGCATGCGCGGCTTTATCCCAAAATGTCAACCAAATCCCGATGTGGAGACACAGACAAGGATTATTTAGCACGAAGTTTACACTATAATAATTCATTATGATTAATATACTTTATATCTGGTCATGTACATTTGTTTTTATTATAGTAATTACAGGTTAATGATTTTTTTCTTTCGCTAAATATTAATTATTACTCGTGTAATTAAGTAAACTGGTCTATCTTAGTATAGTATTATCAAAACTATACTTATTAATAAGTTGTTTATTTATTTATTCTACTGAATATAGCTAATATGAAGCAGCCGGATGCCAAAGTGACTGTGTCTTGAATCCGGAGCCTCTATCAGGCGCTGCTTCTGTTAGTGTTCTCAATAAAGTCATCGGGTACTATGAATCTTGGATGGCTCAGAAGGGCTGCCATAAAGTGACTCCTACAGACCTGCCGTTGGATGCGCCAACGCAGTGAGTCCTAGCTCTTGTTAATTAGGATTCAATCTTACTTATACTTACCACCTACAGTATAAATTTCGCGTTTGCATATATAAACACACGCACATGCAATATTCATACTATGGATAGAGGAACACCTTCCAGCCTATTTCAAGATGCAACAAATGTAAAGTCATTCAAACCCGACATCAATGTCTTCATCAGCGTGGGTGGCTGGACGTTTTTCGACAACAACACCGGAACACAACATATTCACGGTCAGATTGCCGGGGATGCAACAAAGTGACAAACAATCGCAGACAACGTTCTCCACTTACTTAAACAGTATGGATTTGACGGACTGGACATTGATTGGGAATACCCCGGAGCAGGAGATCGAGGAGGTAGCCCCGAAGATACAGCGAATTATGTTCTTCTGCTGAAGGCCTTGCAAGAAACTTTAGACGCCAGCGGAAGTAAACTCGGCCTAACTTTCACGGCCCCTTCCTCATACTGGTATCTGCGCTGGGTTGACCTTCCAAATATGATCAAATATGCAGACTGGATTAACTTAATGTCCTATGATATTCACGGCGTGTGGGGCTCAAGAGACACGATTGGAAGTATTGTCCAATCACATACATACCTAACGGAGATCGAACTCGCGGTCGATCTATTCTGGCGAGTGAATATCCCACCAGAAAAGATTGTAATGGGCTTCGGCTTTTACGGGCGCTCTTTTACTCTTGCTTACAAGTTTTGTACAAACCCTGTATGCCTATCTAAGGGTGCTTCAAGTCCCGGTCCGTACTCAGATACTGGTGGTATTCTGGCATACTATGAAATCATGGCCGTTCTGAACGGCGCAGGCTCGTACTCTAAACAGTCGATCAAGATCACACCTGTCTATGACCGTGCAGCTGCGGTGAAATACTTCACTTTTGACAAAGTCCAGTGGTTTTCCTATGACGATGGGTCGACCTTTGCGCAAAAGATCGCGTGGGCGAATGAAGTTGGACTAGGAGGAGCCATGATCTGGGCTTCGGATCTGGGTAAGTATAAAAGCATATTAGCATGCCGCAGTATCCCGTCGTTTGGGGCTCTAATATAGATGGCAATAGCTGATGATAAATACTCAACTCACGCTGGTCTCACGAACAGAACTATCATGTCCAATCCTACCCTGCAGGGCATCGACAAAGCTTTGTCAAAGCCTAAGTCCGTCATCCAGGATTCAACAAGTTTTAATGGCCAGAATTGTGTTGAATATGAGGGAAAATGTGTGAAGCTCAATGATAAAGATGCAATGGCTAACGCCTGTGGGAGTGGATACACCGTGGTGGGCTGGGACGATGCTGGATGTGGCAAGAAGAACTGTGTATGGTCTCCCCTTTCCATACGTATTGTGATAGACCTTTAAATGTCTATTATTGATCTGACATAACCCCCTAGCACTGTGGCAAGCCAGTCTGCTGTCCAACAAGTAGCGCTGCCAAGGACTGCATATGGCGTGCTGACAACACTGGCGATGCGGGCGTAAGCTCAAATTGGAATGCGCAGTGTCAGGATGGGGAGATCAACATTGCCGGCATCCGATCGTCTTGGGGCGGTGGATTCGTGAATGATGGGGACACAGATAAGTGTGGTCGATGATAAAAGTATTCTGCTGTCCTGATCCGGAGTATAATGAGGTTGTTAACGGATGTGCTTACGCTGACTGGTATAGTTTCACTATTTGCTGACAAAAACATCTCCGAATTCCGACGTGATCGTGCCCTGACTTGAAACTAGTGGAAAGCATTGTCCAACGGACAGTACTGAGATTTTTATTGAAAGAAACACATGCTGGTCCAAGGGCCAAAAGTACTGCTGTTCGACTCCCGCTGATCTGGCCGTCTGCCACTGGGTGGGTGGGGCCTCTGGAAATGACCGTGCCAACGCAAAATGTGCATCAACAGAGCTAGCAATTGATCGGGCCACGTACGGTGACTTGTCCTCGGGCTGCGACTGGAACAGAAAGAAGGTCGCTTGTTGTGATGCTCAGAAGGCAGCTCGCGAGCCGGCGACATGCGGCGCGGATTTGTGCTCGCTCTTCCTCGGCTGGTGTCCTGACGATAGCAGCAATGAAAGCTCTGTTTCCTACCGAAAACGGAGTGATCTCACAGCATTTGATAAACGAAAGCTTCAAAAAAGTACTTCGTGAAAGTAGGGGGTGTTCTGGTTGAAACCGTTGCAGTGGCGTATCCTAGTGTCGGACAACTCTTTACTGTCGCCAATGCCGGCCAGGTTGTCCGCTGGGCCGTTCGTCTTAATCAAAACTACTGCACAAGCAACGCCATGTCAGTTTCTTCTCTTCCGGCCAGGCTTGTCGCCAAGGCTTTCTACGCCAGTTTGAACTCGGATCACCTTATTGATGTACGCGTCTTATTCCCGTACCCTGCTCCTGATCAATTGTGTATATGTAAGTATATTACGGTGGCTAACCGAGGGATAGAGAGAAGTCACCGACTCCTTCATCAAGGCCGCGCTATCCGGTTATTTGTAGTCCGAGAATTCTCTGCTCTTGTGGCAATGTCTCCCATCGGGGTGCGGTCGTTGCCTCGGCCGATACACCTGCCAGCCGTATCATGGAGGCCTTTGGATCGACCAAATCTCCCGAACCTTTGCTGGTCACTGCTGCTGGGATTAACGCCGTCAAGGGGAGGATCGTGGGGCACAACGCTCCCTTCACCATTGGTAAAATCGAAGAATTAGCCGCAGCGGCAGTAAAAGACGATAGTGATGAGGCAGTTAATAATCTGCTCACGGCCATCCGAAACGTCAGTTTTGCTCTCTACCATTGGGAATGAGACAAATCAAATGGCTAAATGGCAAACTAGACTTTCGCCCTTTTCGAGTACTTCAGTGATTACCGGGCAGTCTGACAATGGAACAACATGCTCCAGCAAGTCGGTTTGCAATGCGCGCATATTGAACATGTAACTGGCATGACGGATTTGCAAAAATGGTGGTGGATCTGGGCGCCGGATTTCTTTCAGGTCGTCCAGGATGAGGCGCAGGGCTGGGCCACTGCGACGATCCAGGCAGCAGCCAGTGCTTACACGGAAGCTCGCATGGCAGGTCGCAGTGTCAAGACAAACGACGTGGTGGTTGCGGCCTTGCGTGAATTCCAGAGCAAAGTCAGTTTGATGAGAATGCCGACTATGAATGCGGACAAGACTACAATTACAGACTGAGGCTCGGTAGGTACTAGTAGCAGCGGGGGAAAACACGATTTGGTGGTTGAAGACATGTAGATTCAGGTGCATAAATTTTATCTAGGTACAACAAATTTCAACTTGCAAGAAACAAGTAGCTTGTGACTCGGGTCACAGCACTAAATATAAATCGGATTTAAATTAATTTACCAGCCCGGAAACTAGCCCGTAATCACGTGATGGGTACTGTAACACTACCGCGGAGTGACTTAAAGTACTTGAGTTACACCCGACCCCCTTTTTTTTCAGGCAACATTCTCTAACTATCTGCTAAGCCCAGATCACAAAACTCCTGTCGAAATTGCTAGAATGACCCTCCTTACTCTAAATACTAGCGTCTTGCTTAGAAGGCATACATACCAAATACCGAACACCATCAACCGGACCCTGTTGAGAACCCTTCCGCTCTTCTCCCTGCCGGTCACCTGGAATGGTCACCGGCCACTACTTCATAGCACTACCCCACAACCTTACATAAAGAAGAAGACGCTCCAACTTCCTTCTAGATTCTTATCATCATCATCACCGCGCGCTGTGACTGGTCCTCGAGACTCTAAACGTACCCCATGGTGGCCCTTCAGATGGAATGATGCCGACTTAATTGAGAAGAATATGCATGATATGGGCTTCCAGAACTGGGGCATCGTTATCTACCGTTGCACTTACGAGAGTGATTCAGACTGGGAAGAGTTTATGTCTCGCTTTCTTCGCCAGGTTCGGACGTCACTCGAATCTTATGATGGTTTGGACTTGCTCGATTCCTTCAGGCCGACGGTAATGGACGACAAGACACAGTTCAGCGGGGTGACTCCAGAAACCGTACGGGATCACTTCAATGCGTGGTCGACTACCGCGTGTGAAGCTGAGCAAGGAGTTCCGCTTACTGATTATCGATGGTATTCTACGGCACGGTACGGACTTTGTATCATAGTGGATGAGGAGGCCTTGAAGTCTGTTCTCAATATCCCACATAAGAAGTTGGATGTATAGAATAACACTGATATATGATTCTTGTGAACAGTAGACATGAGGTAGACCGCGCTGGTATAAAGAAATCTGATGAAAAGATTGAGAATAATAATTATGAGCTATTACATGGATGTATATATGAAGATGTTGGCTGGATGAAAGTGTGTTATAGTATGGTTCAGATATATGCTTACACTCATTTGGGAGCAAGCTCTTGGTGGGAGGAAGACTATAGACAACCTCCTAAGATTGCTCTTGGATTAATGTAGAGGTTTTTCTTCCTATATACCTATGTATACTAAGACTTGGATTATTTGCAGTGTAAGGAGGTGAATCCTTACAAGCCAGCTTATTTCGTGTTTACCTGAGGATACAGGGGACTCTAAGGGTGCGCAGAGTATCTGCAGGTAATGATGGCCTTATGGTCTTGTATTGACTTTTTGCCCTAGAAAGGTTCTAATAAGCAGATAGATCTTAATACTAGGAATGATCAAAACAATCAATTATCTTATTCATAGTCTTAGCTGCAGCCAGATATAAGATTTTCACTAATCTGACAGCACGCATAAATTTTGTGATTTACCTGACCTGATTTGGCTGTTTCCCACTTTACTTGAAACCTTAAAAATATGATAATTTCTTACTATTACTACTACCTATAAATCTTTCAGTATCCTTCACTAGAGATTGCTGGAAAATATTACATACAGATAATTGATACTGTTTATATCTAATCCTAAGAAATCAACTTTGTGTAAAATTACGGGAATCCTAATCCCATCGCATGTGCGATGCACCAACCCCAGTGGGTTAAGGTCGATTCATCATGTTGTCACGCTCGCTGTCCAAAGACCTCTTTCTCACGTACCGGCTTTTAGCTCTCAAGATTGGACCATACCTTTTTAGGATGAAGGGAACAGGCGCCAGTGCCAGCAAGACAAAAGCACAGAGTGACATGGTCCATCCAAATGTGATTTTATTGACCATTTGGACAGTAAAAAGTGGGAAAACACATGAGAATGTGTAGCGCATAGCGACGTCGATAGCGAATGAGGATGCGCCCAATTCAGCTCCATAGACCTCGTTTTTGTATAATGGGTAAACAAGCTATTCGCATTTTTTTCAGTACAATATTCGTCAAATTTCCAACGGAGTAAATACCTGTGATAAAGCAAATCCTAGGCCATAGACAGCTCCACCAATAAGAGGACATATCCAGTGGATGCTAGACCGCGCCGTCCATGCAACCCTGTTTTTTCTGTTAATCTCCTTCAGTCAATCTCAGGGGAGTATCACTCGCCAGAAGAGGCTAACGGGTAACAGGATTCCCGCTATCATCGCGGCAGTCAGTGTGTCTTCTGGTTGTGGATCTGACATTTGCCTCCCTTTCATTGTCAAGGACAACACAGGTAGCGTCAACAGACTACCAATCATCAAGGGTAAGAATGCTAGTCCGACCTGATACGCCGAGAAATTATACTCGCGCTCCAGGATAATGGGCCAGCTTGCATAGAAGACAAAGACAACAATCTGGCCCATTGTGACAATAGCAGCTGTGGGAAGGATGACAGGTTCTAGTAGAAGCATCTTTACCGGTCGCACAAAGACAGGCCCAAAAGCTCCCTTGAATTTCCGGCGTGGTAGGCCCAAATGTTTTCTTTGAAGCTCAGGGCCATATGTCTCAGGCACCCATACCATAGCCAAGAAGCAGGCCCCAACAACAATGGATGTAAGCCAAAAGCTCCAGCGCCAGCCACGATCCTTAACAATTGACTCCCCTGCGACGGGTCCAATTTCGGCGGCAACCGCCCCCATGATGCCATATATTGCGAAAATAGCACTCCCCGCCTTCTCTGTTGGCAGCCACATATCATTGAGTACCCCAGCAAAAACAGTCACGCATGGAGAACCAACGATGCCGCATACGGCACGAGCAACTGCCAATGTCCGAAAGTTGTGGGACGATCCACCAACAATCGTAAAAACAACGTGCAGAAGCAGCGAAGTTTTGTATATGTAACGCCTGCCAAACTCTTCCGAGAATGCAGACGTGCACATAGGGCCAATCACAAAGCCCATTGCGTAGAAGGTTAAGGGAGAAATAGCCAATGTTAGACTTATGCCAAATTCCTGCATTACCCCTGGTATACTCGCGATATATATCGAAGTCGCAAGTGTACTGTTCCATTTAGGGAAAGTGTCCTCTGATGTCAGTCTATGCCCTTAGAGGCGTTAAAAAATTTCTATAATTCTTGAATAACTTACACTGAAAAATATGATGCAATTGCACCGAGAGATATGGCTAGCTTGTAAGCTGGCTTCCAGTGGCGAGCATCGTGCATGGCCCAGTACTGATCAGCGGATGCTCTCGGCGAATCTGAGTTGGAGAGACCCCCGCTACTAAGCTTTTCAGTGTTACAAGGGCCATCCAAATTCTCATGGTTGGGATCATAGTCAGGTTCACTGATAGAGAATTCCCGATGAGGCACTTCTGTATCATCCCTTGTCGCTACCATTGTAGCTAAAAAACTCCGAGCAATATTCCACTAGAATTGGTTGGAAAATGGAGGAACACATATATGCGAAATCAAAGACGGAGCGAAGGACCCTTGCAGTGTCCTTCCTTTTAAAATGGTTCGAGGAAATGCCACCTACTAAAAAGAGATACCTCGAGGGGCTGTGAAGGAACTACAACCGCTTTGCAAGTCTACCGTAAGTCACCAATGAGTGAATCATTCCGGATTGTTAATGATAAGGATATCTATGACATGATTGACCCGCCTACTGCTTTACAACTATACATTAGACTTGACAAGGACATGGTGGGGTGTGTTTTACTTGGTATTGCCACGGAATCGTGTAAGAATGAGAGGTTAATCGCTACACTCGAATTTACTTTCCCAGTAGACTATCTAAACCCGCGGAGAAGGTCAAATACATCATATAATTTATTACATGTACAAAGCGACGCTTTCGGAAGTTGGTCCTTATGAACTCCGATAGATGATCATATATTCCACGGATAGGAGATATGCTAGTGGGCCGAAGGGTTGGTAGATGTTGGTAAGTCCCACACACAAACCAAGATATACCTAACCATGGCTCGGGGAGAACGGAAAACGCCGAAAGAATAGGACTTGGGAACTGGTTTGAACTGAAGTTCTCCATCGCGTCCACAACTTCTCTAGAGCGGTTTAGAATGTATATGACATAGGTTGCAACGGTAAAGAGAACTCGAATATATGCCGGAAGTAATGTTTCATCCTTGAAGTAGGGAGTTATGGTAACCACGCTAGAAATGTGACATGTAGTATCAAGTAATAACATTCATCAATGAATTAATGACGTTCACAGTCATTGAGTTGCGGATTCTTCACAAGAATTTCCGCTGTGATCAATGTTAATGAAGCTCTTTCATATGACCTTGTTATCCTTGGTTCCCATAAGTCCGGAGCAATCAAGCTCAGTACCACTGTGCAAAGACAATTCTGAGACCATGCATTTCTGCACTGCTTGTAGTTATTACCTGGATCTGCCAATCATACTGGACTTACGGAGCTCGCAATGAAAGCATATGCGGCATTTTCTGTATGCGTGGCGGGAAATAACAGTAGGATTCTTTCAATATCACAAGAAGATCTTCCAATGATCTGAAAGGCTGGTGTGGAGTATCCATAATAATGTGCTGTAATTGCAGATATATTTGATTGTTCTTGACCCAAAAGTTTTACAGGGTCCTAAGCTATGAATGTGGATAGTGACATCACCACCAAATAAAAAGAGATACACACGCGTGAAGGCTTCAATATGATAGCAACCTTGCCCATTAGATGAGCTTTCGCCACACCCTGACAATTTAATGAGGATTATTTCCCTTATAATCATTGCTTGCATCTAAGTATTTTTTCAGAACATCATTTATCTGTATCACCAAAAATTTCTACATCACTAATTAAGACGATGGCAATAAACATCTATCTCCTTTCCATCAGCGCTGCTGCCGTGATAAGTTGCGTGCGTGCAGCCAGTTGATCCCTAACTATTGTGAATGCTAACTAGTGCGATGTTAAGGTTCTCTTTTTGTTCATATACCGCCTGCTATTTCACCCTCTCTCTTAGTACCCTGGACCCAAATCAGCGGCAGTAACTGATTGGTATGTTGCTTTTTATGCATGGAGGGGAGATCTGCATCTGCAAAATCGAGCATGGCATGACCAATACGGTAGGACAAACCAGGCTCTACTGTACACATAGTACCGGTCTTTCCTAATACTCTTGTCAGGCGACATAGTCAGAACAGGACCCAACACCTTGTCTTTCAACTCCCATCCAATGTTCACAGATATTTACAAGACTGGCGCCAACGTTCGTAAAGTTGACGCATGGAAAGTGTACAGCCCCAGCCGCCACAGTCCGAATATTTTTAGTGCAATCAATAAAGATGCCCATGGGTTCAAACGCCGTGTACTGAAGTCAGCATTCTCTGACCAGGGTCTAAGCGAAATCGAAGAAAAGATTATTGGGCACATTAGAAGGTTGACTGCGTGTTTTTGCCCTAAGAATATTGAATCCTTGGCCAAGGAATCAGACGGCTGGTTGTCACCGATAAATGTGGCACCTCTATGCGACTGGTTTGCTTTCGACCTTATCGGTGATATTACATACGGAAGTAGTTTTGAGATGCTAGACTCGCCTCAGAAGCGATGGGTCCGTCCAGTATACACAAAGCTATCGCATCGAGGAGCGATGGTATGTCATATTCCTTATATTGTAGTAGCTTTTCTCTCTCTCAGTCTTGACTTCCAGTATTGACCTTCTCAGTGTCTCCTGCAGCCCAAGATCTATAAGTGGAAGATAGATCAAATATTCTTTGCCCCGACGTATAATGACATCCTTTCAGCAGGCAATTGGGTATACAGCCGGGTCAAAAATCGTGCGCATGTTGGAGATGAGGTTCAAGGAAAGGATGTGTTTTCGGCTATGATCCAAGCTAAAGATCCGACCACTGACCAAGAATATAACATGAGAGATATTTGGTCAGAATCTATGGCGTTATTAGGAGCAGGTGTGCTTAACCCCGTGCATGTACATGCTATGATATCTCTGACCAAGTCTATCGGAGTATAGCTACCGAAACTACATCTGCGACCATGAGTGCGTTGTTTTTCTACGTTCTCCACGATAACGACGCCCTCTCTCGTGTCACCACCGAAATTCGTGGCACCTTCAATAGTGCAGATGAGATACACACTGGTCCTAAGTTGGACTCGTGCCAATTTCTTCAGGCTTGTCTGAAAGAGACACTGAGACTCAATCCAGGCGTGCCATTAGGTTCTCCGCGTCGTGTACTAGCTGGTGGCCTCATAGTAGGTGGCCGGCATATCCCCGAGGCAGTGACAGTGTCCTCTTCACTCTACACCCTCATGCGCAGGCAAGAGTATTTTGAGGAACCAGATGAGTTCCATCCGCAAAGGTGGATTGTAGACCCTAAGTCAGGTATTGATGCAAAGAGTGTCCGTATGGCACAGCAGGTGTTCTGTCCGTTTGGCTTCGGTGCCACATCATGCATCGGAAGGAGATTGGCCTGGATGGATATTAGCGTGGCCTTTGCAAGGAGCGTGTTCCAATATGACATGCGTATGGCGCCTGAGGCACCCTGCTGTGCGGTTACCACTACAGGAAAGACATGTGAATTTCCTTTTAAGTCGTACACGGCCGCGGTTCCTTTGCAAGGAGTTATTGTACAATTTAGAAAAAGAAAGAACTAGGATACATCATGAACACAGAGACATCAGACCTTTTAAGTCTGTCAGAAGTGTCAAGATTCAGACTAAATCCAAAAATTTTCAACATCCGGAGGCGATCGTTTAAACTTGCAAGATAGCATTCTTGGCTCGCCGCAGCTAAGACAATATTATGTAAAGTATCCTTACTGGGTATTTGACAGCGGTGACTCACACTGGTCCTTGGACATGGCTACTATGGGGGTTCACTGGAAATCATGACACCCATGGTTCAGAAGAAGTATACCCAATATTTGCCATTACAGACGTCACCTACACAAGAGCTGGAAGGCAAAAGGCAAACCCGACGCCACTAAATATCATATCTGCTGGTAATAGTCCCTTCCTATATTAGCAATTTAGAAATGCAGCAGAAAGTGTCATCGACTCTGACTAAATAAAGTCCACCATGCCTAATCCCCTCTTTATTGTATCAAGGCACCTCATTGATACCAGTATATTCGATAAATCGACAATATCCTCGAGCAACCACGGTCTATTAGACAAAATCATGGTAATAGCAACTACTCTAACCACGATAAACCTATATAATATTAATATATAGAATAAAACAAGATCTCTAGACTATAAATACACTGTTCTTATATTTTTATCTAATTTTTTGGGATTTATATAGTTGGTGAAACTTGGACAGACCAAGATAGAAAAATAATTATACAATCTTAAAAAATATATAATAATAATACAGTCATTTATTATTATTTATATTAGAACAGGTTTATTTACTAGATTAGATTATAATTTCATACTAAATTCTATTATAATTATAATTTTTCTTTGAACTTATACACTAGATTATCATATAAGTGGTATATTATAATCAATAGTAATTATATAAAAATTTCGTCTTTCCAATATATCTTATAAAACCCTAAATTCCTAATTTAATTATAATATTTTATACTAGCTTACTGGTTTTCTGGAATAATAAAAAATAGATATTTATTACTAATTTCTTGATTTTAATAGGGTATATTATATTTAATAAGATCATTAAAGTGGCCTTGTCTGACCGTTATACCTTACCCGTAACCTGATCACCGGTTAACGGTCAGGTTAAGGTAGAAAAATCTCTTAACCGTGTTATGGCGTCATGGGGAGCGGTGTTCGGAAGCACGTGACCGGATCACATGATATAGTTCTGTTTGCTTTATTTATTTTGTTTTATTTATTTATTTTTATTATTTATATATATTCTTCTATACTTCCTTCTAGACATGGCAGGGCTCGCGAGCTTAATTCACTAACCCGGGCTCGCCAAGTATAATACTAACCTAATTAGGCAAGAATTCTATCTAATAAAGAAAATAATAGACCTAAACCCTAATCTACTAATCCTAATCCGGTGAACACTAATCCTATCAGATAAATTTAAATCTTGGCAAAGCTCGCGAGCCTATTCCGGGCGAGTCATTTCTTAAACTAACGAGCCCGATACCGAGCCGAGCCTGGCTAATCAGGGCTCAGGCTCGAGGTCGGGCGAGTCCTAGACCCCCTGAAACCCGCCCGACTCGCCCGAATACCATGTCTAATAGAAACAGTCCTTCTACATCTAACTATTAAATTAAAAATAATTAAAAATAATTATATTAATATATTTATATATTTATAAACAAAGATAAGAATCGCCAGGATAGATAGGTATTAATCTAAGTATATTTTATCTGCATTAAAGACTAAAATAGTATAGCAGATGGACCTTAATATTTAAAATAGTTAAGACAGTTAATTATCCTATTTTTAACTATTCCGCGGCCAGGTATAAAATTTCTGATTAACCTGACCTGACCTGACCTGGCTGTTCGCCACTCTAATGCTGAATATGAATATTTATAGAAGATATCTCAGTAATTTTATACAGGATATTACTTTCTAGTCCTCGCTGATATAACCTTGGTATGAACTCAAGAATGGGATCTTGACAATTCCCTGTCCCGTTTTCTCAAAGAGCAGGCATAAGGAGTCCCTATCTTCGTCATCGCACTCCGGTGCTGGCCTTTCCCACTCGGGGCGTCCATAGTCATACTCAATATACGGGCTGGGTCCGTACCCATCATAGCAGGCCATGTACCTATTTTCCCGCAAGCAGATCTTGACTTCAGCCTCCTTCTCAAAAGGGACGCCGTTCCGCCAGTCATTGCTTCCAATCAGGAACTGCCTCAAATAAGGTAGCTTTGTTCGGAAGGAGTCGAAGTAATCATGCCACCGCTTATTGTAAGAGCAGTAGTACTCTACCTGCACCTGGCCATCTAGCCCTCGACGGGTTTCCATCTCGCTCTTCTGGAAGGGTCCCCAGTGGAGATGCTCCTCGGCAAGGCACACATCGTATAATATTGCGCAGTCGTCGAAGGATAGATCAGTCAATGTGGCTGCATGCGAGAGAATCCATTCCAGCTGAGAGTCCCGCACAAAGCAATAATTACCAAACGCGAGGGATTTGAGGTGCGGAAAATGTACCTCGCTTAGTTCCAGATTTGGGTAGAAGCCGAAGTAGTTGTCGCAGGAGAGAGTCAGATGCTCCAGAGATGACGCGGAGGGTTTCAGCCACATGGATGGAAGTTGCGCGAAGAAGTTATGGGGCTCAGGGAATTCAAGGTCATCCTCCGGGGCGGCGTCATTGTGCTCTGTCACGATGCTTAGTCGGAGAGTACGTATATTCTGCAGCACTTCCCTGATATTGGCAGATATTTCTTCATCGCCGACATTCACATCCTGCATGTTACGAATCCCGAGTTCGCGCAGAGGTTCTTCAAATGAGGCCAGCCATTTAAAGAACACACGAATGGTTTTTGTGCGGAAGGCGATGGTCTCTGGACTCTCTCTCATCCATTCTACGCGGCCTGTGCTACAATGCTTATCAAACCGCAAGACAGCACTTTGCACATTTGGGCAGTCTCTGAAGTTGGCAATTCTGGCCTTGAACTCTTTGGTCAATGCGACTTCCTCCTCGTCATAGTCGTCCTGGGCCTGTTAGCGTGCGGCCGGCCCGCGGGGGATAGATATGGACTGACATAGTCATCTTCGCATGTATTAATGTACACCTTCTTGACCATTTTCTTCAGTGTTGCATGATTCATAATTCGATCGACAGCCTCATAGCTCTCTTCGTCCGGAAACAGACGCAGAGTGTCAAATAGCCGTGGAGTAGCAAAATGTGAGAGAAGGTGACTCGTTTCCCGGATAGCCTTCAGGGACGACCGGTCAAGGAATGAGATGATGCGAGCGAGGAGCTCACTTGGGAGAACAGTGATAAAAACCATGTTCCATGAGCGATTTATTACATCAAAGTCAGGATGTACCTCACCTTAAATGCTGGGTGAGCCCTGAATTGACAAATATGTCTATTAATGTTGATAGGGGGGCCGAGCCCAATACGATTGTCGTCTAAACTGGATCGAGCATGGCTTTGCCGCAGCGGCCCTTGGCACCATGTAGGCTTCCATCTGGATGGATTGCTGCCTAGACGGAATAGCTGCACGTGGATCAGAAGTGGACAAAAATATTTATGGCAGTTGCTGATTATTATTGAAATCAGACATGATTCCTATTGGTCTAGGGTCTCTATATATTTTCAACAACTATCAACATCCCTGTTATGTCACCTGACTCTCACGGGTCCTGTCAACCATGTGCGGAAGGTCACTTCTGACATACAGATGTCTCAAATCAATAAAAAAGTTATAACGCTTGCATAACGAGCATAAATACAGAAGTACTTTGAAGCAGAACATCAAGTAAATCAAGCGCTTATAATATGTTGAGGCAGCTGCTGGAGTAGGCGTAGTCACGTGCCTGACGCTCAGGCCGCCCACAGACGGCCTCCTGCTTTGTTTTACTAGAGTATCTGAATAGCTACAAATTTAACTTATTCTTTTATTGTATTTTTGCGCGTTGTTTCAATTGCTTTTTTTGTTATTTTTATTGCTTGCTAATAATCATGTGTTTTAATAGGTTATGAGCCCGGGCTTCCTTCCGTGAAGCTATTTAAACCTGTATATCATGGATCCTGATTCCAAACGAAGCGGAGGGCCTACGGCTTTTATAAGTAATAAAAATAAATAAAAATATACTAGTCTTAGAAAATTATCTTAATCTGATTTAAATATCTAATTTAAATATCTATGATATTGAAAAAATATATTATTTAATATATTTGTCGGATCTACCTGTGATAGAATAACCTAGCTATTGGGGCCTTGGGCGCCGGGATGACGTATTATAGTACTTATGGGAGTCGTGAGGTCATCGATAATAGTTCCGCAGCTTATCGACACCTAAAAGGTGTCGATTCCTCTGCAGTATGCGACTGATCCCCCAAGAATCAGTCTATCTTGTGGATATAGGCTACCTTTGTCATTATTAGACCAATCTATTGCGTTTAGGGGCTGATTCCTTACCTAGTCGACAGGCTTTCTACCCTGACAAGTAGATCCTATCACACTACCCGTGCTAAGCACACTAATTTGGCGCTATAATATATATAATAGAATAAAGTATTATATTTAAAAAAAATCTCTGATCTAGATAACTTTTATAAAAGTAATTTTTGAAATAAATTAAGTACTGATAATTTCTTTAAAAAATCTATCTAAATTACTGATTTTACTGAAGAAATACTTTAATTATATTAACTGGAAGTTCTATTTAAAATATATACTTAAAAATACTAGTGGTGACACCTAGGGAGATGGACTGACGATCGTCAAAAGATTCTTATTATTCTTATTGTCTTCCTTGTCTTAACTATCTAAGTCGCTTGGAGGTTGGCCTTCCTTACCGTCGGGCGGTAACTTACGGCAGAACAGGTGTTCTGTTTGACAGTTATTACATAGAATAATAAATAAGATTTATCTAAGTATTATGGGCAACACAACAACTTCCCCCTCATCAGATAAAAAGAACGAACAGAGAACAAGATTAGAGAAAGAAAAAGATTAGTTGACATAATTCAGTCAGTTATCTAACTAGTTAAGTAGAGGACAAGATTAAAGAGAGAAAGGATTACTTATATCAAAGAAATAAATTACTTATATTATTTGACATGGTCCAGCCGTTCGTCCAACCCAGCCAAGCGCGTGCTTATGGTACCGATTAGATCTAAGAGTTGCGCCATAACGTTATTGTCTGTAGTAGTAGTAGTTTAAATGTGGGTAGTATTAGTGGGGATCTTCAGATGTTCTATTTTAGTCTGATAAGATAACTTAGTATTAGTCAGTGGAGGTTTTATATAGGATTCCTTTTCTGCCATGGTGATAGAAGACAGTTGTGGACTAGTAATGATAAATTATAAACTAGCAACAACAGAGTTGTTGGGCGGCTTGGTAATAGTAATAATAACTGTATTTAAACTAGAGCATCAGGCGATATATTCTGAATAATATTAGAAATAGAAAGTATATAATTACTGTTTAACAGTAATAGTATTATTATTCTTAGTATCATAGGATGCTGTCGGTACATTATCAGAGTTAGATGCGATGTTGGTCCCTGATTTAATTAGAATCAGAATATTATATATATTATTAAAGTTACTGGAATACTTAGTAAGAGATTCAGAATTAGTAAATATATTAATTAACTTAGTAAATAGTTTCTTGAATATCTTTTTAATTATCAGTTTTATAATTGCGTTGTCCTCTCCTGGGTAATTAATGAAATCTAAGAAATTATTAAATATATTTTATATATTATTATTATCTAGTACAGCAGTGAAGTCTTAGATCAAGATAATAAATATTAATTAATCTAAATCAGGTTAAATATAAAATAAAATACTTATATATAATAGATTATTAACTGCTATAAAACTAGTAAAAAAGTATTATAAATGTCAAGTAGATAGAAAATTTAGACTAGAATATATAAATAAAAGACTATTATTATCAGTTAATAAATGAGCAGTCAGGCGAGCGGCGGTAGAAAGAGAACTAAATAATTTATTAATTATATTAATATTATTAGTAGTATTATTCTTGTCAGTGATATTATTTTTATTATAATTGAAAGTAGAAAGATTATTTATAAATAAAAGCCCCAATTCTATATTAATCTTTATAATTATTAATTTTATTTTATAAATTTTAAAAAATAGAACAGTTACCATCAGGCCTTCGTGCTATATATAATTAAAGAAACAGAGCAGATAATTATTATATATAATTTTTATATACTAATAAGATTAAGACTAGATTTTTTTTAAATATTATTTAAATTATTTATTAGTATCTTCTTATTAATTATTCCTAAATAATATAAAAGATTAAATTTTTATTAAATTTACTTATATTAAAAATATCATATAAGCTCTTCCGCTTGATTCTTAATATTAAGTAAGCAAGTAAGAAAAGTAATAAAATTAATTTTAATAAAATATAATTTAATATTACAGCTTATATACTTTATTATTAATTAAATTATAGATTCTATAATAATTTATTTATTTATAATTATAAATTTCTAAAAGCTGTTATCTATCTCGGATTTAAAATAAACGGATTCAAATGCTTGGATTATTATTACACCGGTAATAGGTAATAATTTAGAGAGTAAATTAGTTATTTATTTTATTTAAATAAATTTATTTTTTATTTCAGTTTTTTTAGATATTTTAGACAGTACTAACTTAATATTCTAAAAATTATTTATTATATAAGTTCACCAGTCAGTCCTCAACTGGGCGGGAGTATAGATAAAACATAATATTTTATTTTTCTTAATATTATAATTAATAATATCTGGTTTAGTAAGTATAAATTCGGGTGTATACTTGCAACACCATTTAAATTCCAGAGACGAAGAAGCATTAGTATATTAATAATTATAATATTTAGATTTTATTAAAGTATTATTATTTTTAGTTTTTGGTATATCATGAATTCTATGGAATAATATGATATTAACACTGTACTTATTTTAGAATTTATTAATAGCGACCCAGAGTTCTTGAGAAGTATTATAGTAGTATTTATATAAAATATAACAAAGACTATTAATATATTATTCAAATACTTAAATACAGAGAGCAAGATTAAAAATATTAATTAAGATAATATCTAATATAATCTTCTCAGTTTACTACTCAGGGACATCAGCATTGAGGTTTATAAGAATAATATCAAAGAAAATATATAGAGTTTTTAAATTAGTAAGATATTTGTCTGTGAGATATTCAAATTCCTTGTTAATAAAGTAATCAGATAAGAAGTTAAGTTGACTGAAGTTATTATTTATCAAGACTGATAAAAGAAAAGTAAGATAGAAGAAATAAATAAGATAAGATAGAGAAATAAGATAAAATAAATAAAGAAAATAAGATAAGAAAGTAAAATAAGATAAGATATATATATTAATAAGACAATTAATAAATAATCTACTATTTACAGTCTCATAGGTGATGCTTCGGTCGAAAGAAATATCTTTAATTAAAATTATAAACCAGATTTATTATATTTTAAAGCTAGTTTAAAGAGTATTATTAATTATATTAATTATTATATTCTTTCTATTTAATAAGGTAGAGATATTTTTCTTTACTAATCTTTATTATAATAATTTTTTTATTAAGCAGTGCTTTAATTTTATATAATTTAAATTTATTAATATTATTTTTAATAAAAACTAGTTCTAATTTTTTAATCTTCCTGTTAAAAGAATCTTTCCCAGGATAAGACTTAAGATAGATTACTAAAATAATAAAATATAACTTCTAATTTAAAAAAAAATTAAATTTATATACCAGTTATCTAATTTATTTAATAACTTTAAAAGAACCAGCGTATTAATTTATTAATTTATAAGAAAGAATAGCATCTGTAATATATTCTTTATATAATTTAAGTATAATAAGATTATTCTTAATAAAGAAAATAAATTTATACTTCACATTATAAGCTCTTTTTATAAATATTATAATAATTTATAAAATATTATATATAATAGCACAGAATGGCAGTCCTTAGCCGGTATCATCTAACAGAATAAGATTAGTTGTAATAGAAAGTTATATATTATATATCAGTTTATGGAATAAAATATCAGTGGATGTATTCCGGTTATTATTAAATATAGACTAAGTATATAATAATAATAAATACCAGTTAAAGAGATTTTATAAATTAATAATCTAATATCACAGATAAATCTCTACCAGTTAATTAGTTATTTTATTTTAATTATTTATTTAGTTATAATAGACTGTAGAATATCTGAGTTTTATTTTTAAATTTATTTAGATAATATACCAGAGTTTTCTTGATTATTTAAAGTTGCAGTCATTGATAATAACTTAGAATATATTCCAGTCTTTTATTATAAAATAATAGAGAAGGGCTTAAGCCTACTAAATTATTATTTAATTATTTTTATTAAAAATAAAGATTATTTATTTAATAAATTTATTAATAATAAAATATATAATATTATACTTTCCGTCAGGTAAAGCAAGGATAATATCAATTATTATAATATAAAATAATATTAATAGAGATATAATTAGCTGGAAAGAATTATAATTAAGATAATAACAGATATATTTCTTGATATATTCCAGATAGTATCAGATATAGATTTTAGTTTAATATTTAGTACAGTCGAAGATAAAGTCTTATAATTAATCCAAAATATATTTTAAATCTGGATATTTTTATTAATTATACGTGAGCTCAAGAATCTCTTGGAGCAGTATATATAATATATAAAAATTATTATTAAAATTATATAATAAATTATTTATTTTATAAAATAGCAAGAAGACCGGATTAATAGAAATCTTATTTTTATATAAAATTTATAAAATAGTAGATTATTATTTATTAATTTTATATTTTTATTTAATCTTCTCAGTAAAATCCGGGTGTAGCTGGACTGTATATATTATATAATTATTATAATAAACAGCTACTAATCAGATCTTTAAATCTAAATTAATTCTAAAGAAAGCTTCCAGTAAATAAAATTCTAGTTTATTTTTATAATATAAAGAAAGATAGAAAAGCGCATCTGGAATAAAATATATTTTTTTAGATTTATAATAAATTTTTAATTAAAAAAATTATAGATATTATAATATTTATATTAAGCATAGATTTAACTTCTCCGGGAAAATTATAATTATTAATTAAATTTATTTAATTATACTAATTATTCTAGTATAGTCGGTGTAGACTACTACTTAACAGGCGGTTTTAATATAATATCTTATTTTATAAATAATCCAGATAAATTCAGAGATTTCTAGTTTAATCAGTTAATAGTTCTGTTTAGCTAGTATTAATTATTAGAATAAAAAAAGTATTAATTAAATAGTATCTTAATTTAGTAGATTTTTTGGATTCTATTTTTTATTATATAACTTGTAGTTGGAAATATTAAAAATTATATAAAAGAATATATTACTGTAGTCTCTTTTTTTTTAAAAAATTAATATTAATATATAAAATATATAATTCATTAAAGTAAATTAAAAGAAAAGAATTAATTAAAATTTTTAGATAATTTAAAAAGTCTTCTCTTCTATTAAAAACAGTTATATTACTCTATTAATCGATGTGACGGTTAAAAGGCGGCCGGAAATGGCTACTTCGGCGGCTGTTTTAAGCGTCCCTTTAACCATCACGCGTCTTAGAATCACAGTGTTCGTATTACCACGGCCAGGGCCCTTCACTCCACGGCAGGGCTCTCACTTCCGGTTCCTGGCCCAAATATTTCGAAGAGCTCTTTGTTGCATTTCGTTCAACATCACCTACCTAGCGAGTCGTTCTCACTGCGGCCGTGCTCACTGTGGAGGGGCCGAGAATGGCTCCCTCTTCCTTCCTTTTAACCATCATGTTCTCCCCAGTTCCAGGAAACTTGCTGACAGTGTCCTTTCTTCTTGCTCCCATCCTTTCTCACACAGGTTTACCCCCTGTCCCTTCCATACTCTGTTCATTACTCCTGAGCTCAGCTATTTTCGGCTCCCTGCTTTCTGCTCCAAATATTCACCTTGCTGCCAGTCATCTGTACACTGCTCAACGATGGTAACCCGCCCCCGACCGGTCGGACATGACAACAAGCAGTGTCAGGGTGACGACGACGCCAGCTCGGACCTGAGCGAAATATTTTCTGATATCGGATCTGACAGTGACTCCAACACTGATGCGGATCTCGATAGCGGGGTTTCGGATAGCGATGACGATGGCCTCGACGACGACTCCAAGGATGAGGGCCAGTTGTCTCCAGAAGCCTACTTGGCCCAAGCAGAGAGCCTGGATGTATCACAACTTCGACAAAAGCGGTACGCTGATAAGACTCAGGAAGACCTAGACGGTACCCGCGTATACTGGGATAAGTAGGCAAACACCTTCACCCTCGTGCTAGATCGTAAGCTCACCGGTCGCTCTCTGAAAGGTACTGTCGACATATTCGCGTTGAACCGGTGCTACAGTGGAAGTCGATCTCCGACTCGGATGAGACGGTCCGTTTCCTGTATGGCTTTTTCTGCTGGAGGTGCGATATCCGTCGTGGCAAAGACAATCGATACTGTCCAGGTATTAGGCACAAAAGCTCGTTGGAAACATTTTGGAAGTGGTGGCATCTTGTTCTTAAGCAGGAGACAGCATCAGAGCTGAGCAAGGAAACTATTGTCAAAGTTGAAGATGTGAGCGATGAACTGCCCTGCACTCCACCCAAAGAAACAGCAACTGATCCTTTGCAGGTCATTGCTCTTGTGGCCAAGGAGAAAAAGCTGGAGCTCACCCGGCGACCCAAGAAGAATATGTACATTGAAGATGTTGCCGAATTCGCACGTGTTCTCTTGACCACGACTGAGATGACGTATGTCTGCGGCTGGCAGCGTATTCAACTGCTTTTCTTCTGCCAGCTTGCAGCTCTCACTGCAAACCGTCCAGGGGCGATTCTTCATCTTCGCTATCAGGATATAGGGCTAAAACTGATTCGAGATCCGGAAGGCGGACGACCTCGGCTGTTCATCTTCTTGAAACCAACTTTCACGAAGAGGTTCCTGGGAACGAAAGCTCCGTAGGTATTGTTGATTCCTGTGGGTTCCGGGGCCTGGCAACTGACAAAAATGGTAGGAACGAGTTTAAAATCCCAGAAATCATCTTTGATCCAAGCTTGGTCCTTAGTCCACATGTCACTCTGCTTAGTATGCTCTTTTACATCAACGGCTTCAAGAGCTTTTCGAAAACCGGGCCAGTGCTGGATTCTCCGGAGAAACTCTATAGCCTTAGGATTCTCGATGGCTTGGGGCAGCAGGAGCTGCTTTTGAAAGATGAGTTATCGGATAAGTTTGTGTTTTGCCAGGTGGAGCGCGAATCTATTGGATATAGAATTGTCCTTGAGAAGATGATGACGGCGTCCATGGTAACATCCAGGATGCGTCGAGGTGGTGAGATTACAGGCTTTGACCAGGTCAGTCACCCGTATAATCTCCGATACGCGGGAGCCAAGGCATTCAACAACAGTGGTAAGCTTCCCTCAATCCCGCGTCCCTGGCTCGTCGGGTCGCTAACCCAATGGATAGACGAGGTGACAGACGCTCTCCAGAACGTCATCCTCCAGCACTCGGATATTCGCACCTTTATTCGGCATTATGAGGTGGACGTCGACGTCGACGTTCAGGGCATCATCCGGAAAACAGGGTCCCAAACAGCGTTGGTCCGGTATGCTTGTTCGTTCAGTGCGTCTATTGATCCGAATCGACCGTTCAAGCTCTCTGCCGAAGAATCCAAGTCCATTAATAAGCTCCCGGTGGTGCTCGCGCGGCAGGAGAAAGTCAACAAGCGCAAGCAAAAGTGGGAAGATTCCGAAGCTAAGCTACTTCATTTCAATATGGCCATCTCTCAGCGCTTCAAGGATTGTAAGCCGAGCCTCCGTCTACAGGAGAAGCTAGAACTTCTCAAGGACCGGACGATAGAAGCGAAGCAGCGGTACAAGATCGCAGGCCGCGAACTGCGCAATGAGAAGCAGCGACAACGAAATCGACGGATCCGGGAGAACCTGGAGCGCTACAGGAAGGAGCAACCCGTCATTGACATTGAGCAGCAACTAGCAGGGAAGCTGGTAAACAGAAAAGTAATGGACATTCTGGAGCACAAGAGCCTCATGCCTCCGCAGCATCTGGCAGTAATTGACGCCACACTAACTATGCCGGGTACCACCCTCGAAGCGGAGTATCAGCGCCGGATTAACGCGATTAATGCAATGATTGCGTTCTGCCCCGTGGAAGAGGGACGACCGATTCCTCGAACCACCCATTCCCGCCGCCGGCCCGTACCTGACGATGACAATGACGAAGTCGATGCCCCTGCCAAGCGGCAACGACACACATTGGAGGATGATACCGAGATCGCCCTGCGGCAAGCAATAGAGTCCGTGCGGGTCAAGGATCCAAGGGAGCGGCCGACAATCTGCTTTCTTTGTTTGGGAAATCCTAGTCTCCCGCTCAAGGAGCGGACTGCAAAACATGCAACGCCGGGTTCTCTTACCAGACATTTTAAGCGAAAGCATATTAATCCTCCGTGGCCGGCCAAAGGGCTGGAATGTAACGTCTGTGGGATGCAGTCGCTTGCGCGGAAAGCTGATCTCCTAAATCATGCAGAATATTGTCACGGAACAGTTGTGCGAGGCCGAGCTCAACAGAAGCTGGCACAAGAATGCCAATGGCGTTCACACCAGGCCGGAGAACTGGTCGGTCATCCGTCTATATGATTGCCATCTAACGTTAGAGTGCGATGAGCCCGAATGCTCCAGAGCATCATCCCACATCGGCTAACGAGCCAAAAGGCGCAAAAGTGCAATTTGTCATGGGCGTGTAATGAATACAGATTCCTTATTGGCTACTAGGGCGGGTAAGGATCCGAGAAATGACCAGTCAGAACTCCGATCATTTTTTGAAAGCTACTCAACGGGGTCTGCGAAGTGAAGAAGAATCTTCGCTCAATACATCGATCGTTAAATATGTGGTAAGATATACCGACAATCATGTGGCATGGTTGGTATGAAATTGTGCGAGAGGATCCATGTTACGAAGCTTTTTTGTCGGGTGTGGGCAGCTGCCGCCTCGGACGTGCGACCTTACACCTAAACGTACATATATCTATTCTTTTAGTGTACTATGGAAATATATTTCCGAAACCCACAGCGATTCCAGAGTCAAACATGCTTGTAACGTGTCCGGGGTTCATAGTGCCGGCTTCCACCGCCGCGATATCTTACATCTTGGCCTCCCCCATCTCATATTGAGCAGCTAGCTCGACCCAGGTCAGTTCACTGGGTTTTGGGCAGCACGTGTTCTTAAAGGCTTTAATATCACTACTATTTACAATGAATAATTGGTTGCCTAACAACTCATCGCGCGAGGGATGCCACTGGCTGTTGGAGTAAAATGTGAAGATCGGGCCATTGCACTTCAGGCCGATAACCAGTGCAATGTCTGCTTCACACAATCATTATTTGTCCCCTGTCGTCCCCGCTGCCCCGACAGTTTCGGCTGTGGTTGATTTGTCCTCATCAGTAGGATCTGAGTCAAAGTCCTTGTCTGTTTTCCGGATCGGTCGCGGATAGTATGTTTCCTAATCAGTGTTAGTGTCTAGCCGACAGCGGCCATGCCAGAAGCGTACTAGTTGTGAAGAAAAGCCCGACCAGAATCCTGTATAGTCGGACAGAAACGTGGTGACTTCGCCAGACTCTCGAATGCGAATACCCAGGCAGATGTCGGCGTCACACAGCTTGCTGTACTCATAAGCCTTCCGTAAAAGACTCCTTTTACGCCGGTCTCGTTTCTGTCGCATCATTCGCTTGGGTGAGACGGGCGTCTTGGGTGACTTCTGCTCGTTTGGTTCTTCGGGCATTGTACAGATTTGCCTGAATCAATCTTAGATCATTCTCTTCTCTTGTCTCTAACTCCACACCCTCGCGTTGTTTATTTATTCGGCTATTGAACTTTCACCTCAAGAGAGACATGCTCAGGTGGTGGTATACGGGACTTTTGACCATGGCGGACGAACATCATGAGTATGTTCAACATTTTCAACTATGGCACCCAATATAGAATTATTCCGTTGTGGAAACACTATTTGCGTCGGACATGACGGCTGCGCTCACGGATGTTGCACGAAAAGAATAGAATAACTCGGTGGAGAGTTGAACCGTTCACTCTGGAGGATTGTGTTCAACTGGCCTTGGCAACGTCAGGAACATGACTAGCCTAGGCTGTACAAGCAAAAAGAGTGGGACCTGTAATTTTTGAGGGCCATATAATTGAGGAACAGTTCACCGACCAGACATAAAATGCCGTTTGCCACACAATGTTGACAAGGTGGATCATCTCTGCACTTGAGGGGTCAGCCGACGAACAGGGTTTGATGTGATGGAGAGGTCGTGCGCAGTCTATCTGGGTCACATGAGTAGCACGTGCTACTCACCGTCAATTCAATAGATCAGGGCGAACCGTTCAGCTTTCTTGGTACGGTCATCGGAACAATCCGGGACCGCTCACGGATCGCTCAGGCCACAACCTTCGGTGCATCAACCCCTACTCCGGGCAGCTCAGTGAGCCAAAAACGGAACAGACCAGGCCTGGAGAAAGCGGAAACGGAGATTACAGTGTGCTCTGTTTAGACCTTCAGGTAGGTGAAACTGCAGACAAGGGGATCGCGCCATTACGAAGGGAGCGTAGAATGAGCGTGTGGATAAACCACCCTTCCCCCCCGGCATGAATTATCTTGATGTGTAATTGGTTATATACATTATTATATTGGCATAGGATGCGGTTTCACAGTCATCGAAAGCTAAGCCACCTGAGATGTGAAAAGTGACTGATAACATGCTTTTCTGTCTACTGTGCATGATTGTTGTGACATACATACTTCTTTGCCCAGCTGGGCTTGCCAACTTCACTCTAATCGGTTTTAAGTAGGAATTACTCTGATTGCCTCAACCTTGTGAGAAAGCATACATCGTTACCCGGGGCTCGAACTTGTGTATGGTCGATGCAGGAATTTTAGCTTCTGGTTAAACTTTTCAAGTCTCTGTACTGTTCCTAGCGGTCAATTTTTCCTAAGACAGTAGCGACTTGCCAGCCTCGTCATGATTTATAGGACGTAGATAAAAGCTGTATGGAATTGATATATGTCATAGATAATAAGCGAAGATATGATATACTCCCAGGAAATCGGCAGACGTAGATTCCCCAGGCGGTGAATCTTTCAGGCGGTGAATCTTCTCAGGCGGTGAATTTTCTCAGGCGGTGAATCTTCTCAGGCGGTGAATCTTCTCA